>NC_134876.1:297683-347683 GCF_041734735.1 Babylonia areolata | reverse complement strand
TAACTCCGCCGTTGATTTTAACTTTTTCTTCTTTTTTTTTCCTACCCCCAAGGCAGTACCGACAGTTTTACTGCCGTTTCATTACCATAAACTACCATCTCCTGACAAAAGTTTGGAGAGGCAACACTCCACTGTTAGCTTCTGCCTTTCCGCGACCCCTCTAGGGTGCCGTTGCCGTAATGTCTTCAAAAATCTGGTTTCCCTGGTGAAACATTCCTCAAGGGTTTTGCTCTGGCACTCTCTGCGCCTGGCACTCGCTCCTCCTCTCAGGAATTTTACGTGGTAAAGTTAAACGGTTTTGTTTCAGGCGGTTTCACGTCCCCCCCCCCCCCCCCCCCCAAGCGTTTTAGCGCAGGTAATTTGTAGTCAGTTGTGAGCACGTCATGTGTTTCTGTCGACCATTGCCGATGACGTCTGTTCTCGAATTTTCCGCATGCCAAAGGAGATGATATGTTTCTTTTGTTGCACGTTTTGGAACTTCTTTTTGGATTGGGTTGCACTGTGTTGAATACTTTTATTTTCGCTAGCTGTCTAATTAGCTGCTTGTCAGAAAGACATGTGAAATTCAAACTTTGGCCTTTGAAAGAACGTGTACTTCCAACTCAGAACAGTGTTCGTTGCCATTACAATTTATAAGGAATGCAAAATGACCCAGGCTAGATTCAGGTGTTTTTGTTGCAGAATGCAAAATGACCCAGGCTAGATTCAGGTGTTTTTGTTGCAGAATGCAAAATGACCCAAGCTAGATTCAGGTGTTTTTGTTGCAGAATGCAAAATGACCCAGGCTAGATTCAGGTGTTTTTGTTGCAGGTGGTGGTGTGTGAGTGGGGGATGGAGGTATATATGTGTGTGTGAGAGAGTAGGTGTATGCGTGCTTGCATATGTGTGTGTATGTGTGTGTGTGAACTGTTCTCACAGCTCACACAGAAGAAAACGAAAGTTACATTCCTATATTCTGTGCAATGCAAATTCGAGTTACATATATTAAATAGTTTGTGTTATGTCCTCCCCTGAAAACGGAATTCGGCTGCCTAAATGATGGAGCGTTCGTGATAATCTGATAGAAAATAAAATATATTAAAAAACAAAAAACGTCATAGACATAAACACTCGCTCATGAAATGGGCTGAACACGCCAGTTACAGCCTGTGAAGACCAACATTGAAAGACCACTGTAAACAGAATGCCGGAGCTATATTCATCGTTGTGTAGGTATACACCGTTATGTAAGAAACACAATATTGCATCATATACGAATTGCTTCAATCAAACCAGTCAGCACACATACATTATAGTAATCTATAAAAATGACAAAACCTAACAATGTCAGAAAATGAGCAAAAGAAAAAGAAAGAAAGAAAAACATAAACTTGGCCTGCCACCATTAAGTTGTCTGTTCGGATTTAGAAGTGTGCGAAGATGCTTCGTTTGTAAATTGCCTTTTAAATGATGTCAATGGGAAACTCCAACACGAAAACATCCTTTAACCAGCGTCTTTCAAATCTAAACTGACACCCTGACCGAAAATGTTTCTTTATTTCGCATAACGCGCGCGTGTGTGTGTGTGTGTGTGTGTGTGTGTGTGTTGGGGTCTGTCTGCCTGTGGAGGAAGGGGTAAGTTGGTGTGTGGGTGGGTGGGTGTGTGTGCGTGTGTGTGTGTTGGGGTCTGTCTGCCTGTGGGAGAGGGGGTAAGTTGGTGGGGGGGGGGGGGGGGGGTGTGTGAACATTTTTCTGACTTCGTTATCTTATTCACCAAGACTCATCAAACAATTTTTTTATGAAATATTTTCCCCAAAACATCCAGAGGAGGTACCACAATCTCCATTCCTAACCCTGTCCACCCATACCCCTTTTCCCATTAATCCTCCAACCCCCACTCCCCACCCCCCTCTCGCCCACTGGCCTTAGCATCTCACTTTAATCTCCTCTGCTGATTTTTTTTTTAAGTTGAATGTGGTGAGGGACATAGTTCTAAAAAAAAAAAGTTAGCCGCATTCCGTGTGCATAGCGCCATGAACTGATAGCTGTCCAATTATGACTGGATGCACGAGGCTCGGGCAGTCGCACGTGCTGTCCGTCTGACAGACAGCATAAGGACTTCTGTGGGTTTGGGCCGTCCGATTGTCCGATGTGTCTCTCTCTCTCTCTCTCTCTCTCTCTCTCTCTCTCGCTTTCTCAATCTATCTATCTATTTGTTTTAGATACAGAAACCTAAGTGAACAAGAACTTATGTACCGCTTGTGCAGTAAGGCAAAAGAAGATGAAATCCTTTTTTTTTTTTTTTTAATTTGTTGCTCTGTTTTTCATGATCTTAGAGTGAAATTAATTCATTCGAAATACTATACAGAACCATGTCATTTTAGGCTAAATGTGTTGTTGTCACAGGAAATGAGACAGGTCTTTTTAATTCAGCAATGTATATTTATGAAGCAAGCAAGAGGCGACGCACTGCAGTCTCTTAAAATTCGTTTGCAGACCTTAGTCTGTTGACTGTAACCTTTGTTCGTTGCTGAGAATCATGTATTATGTTCTTTTGTATTGGCCTCTTCAGTTTGTGGCCATGGCCTTATCTGAATAAATGTTCATGTTCATGTTTATGTTCATATCAGTCAATCTGTTTGAGTGTGTGTGTGTGTGTGTGTGTGTGCGCGCGCGCGCGTTTGTTGTTGTTTTAAATAAGGTAAATAGCTTAAAGTGTAAACAATAAAACAGGTAAAAGAAGGAAAGAGAGGAGCAAAGAAAGCAAACTGAAATTCCTACAGACACACAAGCATACAGACAGGCATAACAAACAGATCCACAGACACACAAGCATACAGACATAACAGCCAGATCCACAGACACAGTCAGACAGACAAACATAAGAAACACAGACACAGGCAGACAGAGATAAGAAACAGTCAGACAGACAGACATAAGAAACAGATCCACAGACACAGTCAGACAGACAGACAACAACCAGATCCACAGACACAGTCAGACAGACAGACATAAGAAACAGACACACAGTGAAACAGACAGACATAACCAGATCCACAGACAGACATAATAACCAGACACACAGTCAGACAGACGTAACAAACAGATCCAGACACACAGGCAGACAGACAGACATAACAACCAGATCCACAGACACACAGTCAGACAGACAGACATAAGAAACAGATCCACAGGAGAACGCAAGACTCACTGACATACTAGAAAGAGAGGGGGAAAAAGGTGGGGGGGGGGTCTTTCTTTTCTTTTTCTTTTTTCTTTCTTGTTTTTCTTCTTCTTCTTTTTTCTTCTTTTTGTTTTGGGGGGTGCGGGGGGGGGGGGTTGTTTTGTTTTGTTTGTTTGTTTCGGGGGTTTTTGGGCGGTGAGGAAGGGGGGAGGTGGGGGAGGGATTCTTCTTTTTTTTTCCTTTTTTTTTAAATTAACGCTACATTCGTGTGGTGATGAGGCGCCGTAGCGTTGGACTCGTGACCCAGTGTTCACCAGGTAGGGACCAAGGCCTGGTTTGGGAAAGGTGTTCCAGGTAGGGACCAAGGCCTGGTTTGGGAAAGGTGTTCCAGGTAGGGATCGAGGCCTGGTTTGGGAAAGGTGTTCCAGGTAGGGACCAAGGCCTGGTTTGGGAAAGGTGTTCCAGGTAGGGACCAAGGCCTGGTTTGGGAAAGGTGTTCCAGGTAGGAACCAAGGCCTGGTTTGGGAAAGGTGTTCCAGGTAGGGATCGAGGCCTGGTTTGGGAAAGGTGTTCCAGGTAGGGACCAAGGCCTGGTTTGGGAAAGGTGTTCCAGGTAGGGATCGAGGCCTGGTTTGGGAAAGGTGTTCCAGGTAGGGACCAAGGCCTGGTTTGGGAAAGGTGTTCCAGGTAGGGATCGAGGCCTGGTTTGGGAAAGGTGTTCCAGGTAGGGATCCAGGCCTGGTTTGGGAAAGGTGTTCCAGGTAGGGATCAAGGCCTGGTTTCGGAAAAGTGTTCCAGGTAGGGACCAAGGCCTGGTTTGGGAAAGGTGTTCCAGGTAGGGATCGAGGCCTGGTTTGGGAAAGGTGTTCCAGGTAGGGATCCAGGCCTGGTTTGGGAAAGGTGTTCCAGGTAGGGATCAAGGCCTGGTTTCGGAAAAGTGTTCCAGGTAGGGACCAAGGCCTGGTTTGGGAAAGGTGTTCCAGGTAGGAACCAAGGCCTGGTTTGGGAAAGGTGTTCCAGGTAGCAGATTGTTCCCTCCTTCCACCCAGATGTGAACAGATATCTGAACTCAGCTGGGAAGGTGAACATGGCGGTAGGAGAGGGCTGGGCCGCGCATCCCTGTGCCGAGCCCTGGACACAGTGGATAATGAATTCGCTGCCTCCCTGTGCCGAGCCCAGGACACAGTGGATAATGAATTCGCTGCCTCCCTGTGCCCAGCCCTGGACACAGTGGATAATGAATTCGCTGCCTCCCTGTGCCGAGCCCTGGACACAGTGGATAATGAATTCGCTGCCTCCCTGTGCCCAGCCCTGGACACAGTGGATAATAAATTCACTGCCTCCCTGTGCCCAGCCCTGGACACAGTGGATAATGAATTCGCTGCCTCCCTGTGCCGAGCCCTGGACACAGTGGATAATGGATTGGATACATCCCTGTGCCGAGCCTTGGACACAGTGGATAATGAATTCGCTGCCTCCCTGTGCCGAGCCCTGGACACAGTGGATAATGAATTCGCTGCCCCGATTGCTGTATGGGACCTTTGGCTTTTTTTTCTGCTTTTTTTTTTTTCTTTTTTTTATATATAGCCGAGTGGTTAAAGCGTTGGACTTTCAATCTGAGGGTCCCGGGTTCGAACCTCGGTAACAGCGCCTGGTGGGTACAGGGTGGAGATTTTTCCGATCTCCCAGCTCAACATATGTGTAGACCTGCTTGTGCCTGAACCCCCTTCGTGTGTATATGCACGCAGAAGATCAAACACGCATGTTAAAGATCTCGTAATCCATGTCAGCGTTCGGTGGGTTCTGGAAACAAGAACATACCCAGCATGCACACCCCCGAAAGCGAAGTATGGCTGCCTGCATGGCGGGGTATAAACAGTCATACACGTAAAAGCCCACTCGTGTATATACGAGTGAACGTGGGAGTTGCAGCCCACGAACGCAGGAAAAGAAGGTTCCTTTTTTTAGCGGGGCGCTCCTAAATGCTTCCTTTAAACGCTTCCTTTCGGTGCCATATGGTGAAACTGGTACATATCCATCATACTGACATAAGACCAAAGATCAAATGTATCAGATACTGGTTTAGATAAACACAGCTCTCATTGACAAGAGTATGCAAACAAGCTAATGGAATGTCGCCAAATCAATTAGATTCTGTGAGAGAAAACTCAGTTTTTGTTTGTAAAGAATATTTTAACTACGCATGGCTTTGGGATTGTTTGGATGTGTCAAGGTGCTGGCTTTGAACGAGCATTTCTTGCAGAATTTAAAGACGGGTTAATCATTTCGTGCAAACAAGATTGGCATACCCATAATTATTGAAGTCAGAAAAGCACGACTCGTTAAAGAACATTTTTTCAGACAGAAAAAAATACATATTAAAGTAGGATACAAAAAAACAAGAGGAAAAATTTATGAACCCACTTGAGAGAGGAGAAGTTGAGTACTTCGACTCGTAGGGTCTTCAAAGCAACTGAAGAGAGCAGCAGTCACAAGTGCAGTTTTCTGCTGTTGAATAAAATTCACTTGTCTTGAGAACAGTTCAGTGCTGTTGTCCTTACTTATTCCTCAGACTACATATTAAAGTCATTACTAATAAGTGGCATATATTTAGTCTGCTTCGAGTCAGATTTAGAACTTGAAGCATTTCTGGAACATGAAAAATGGTTCTCTGCGGACACATCTGCTGAGTCGAGCCTTTGTTCCATGTGTGGTGGACACCAGTTGAAGACGAGGAACGTCTTCTTTTTGTTCGCAGTTCATACGAAGATATTCGCAAGAAATGTGTAAATATTAACGAAGAAATTTCAAAGAAAAATGGACCTTACCGGTACGCTTTTGATAGATGTCGAAATGAAAATAAGATCACTAACCAGAATTATCGCCCTTCCTTCCTTATCATTTCGACCCTGATATCAGGTTCAAAACTTTATGAACTTATATGAATTGTCTGTTTCTGTCTGCTTTCTAACTCGGATGGTCAAATTGTGTCAAATGATCTTCATCTGCATCTGTGAAGGCGTTGGTAAGTACTGAATAACCAATACATGTGTGTGTGTGTGTGTGTGTGTGTGTGTGTGTGTGTGTGTGTGAGCGCTCGCGCGCGCGCGCGCTCATTTGAATGTGAACAGACTATTTTGTGAGCATGTGTGTGTGTGTGTGGTTATTTACTTTGTTACCGAATGTACCCTATATATAACGATATAGTTGCATTGTCTACAACCTTATATAACGATATAGTTGTATTGTCTACAACCTTATATAACGATATAGTTGTATTGTTTACAACCTTATATAACGATACAGTTGTATTGTCTACAACCTTATATAACGATATAGTTGTATTGTCAACAACCTTATATAACGATACAGTTGTATTGTCTACAACCTTATATAACGATATAGTTGTATTGTCTACAACCTTATATAACGATACAGTTGTATTGTCTACAACCTTATACAACGATATAGTTGTATTGTCTACAACCTTATATAACGATACAGTTGTATTGTCTACAACCTTATACAACGATATAGTTGTATTGTCTACAACCTTATGTAACGATACAGTTGTATTGTCTACAACCTTATATAACGATATAGTTGTATTGTCTACAACCTTATATAACGATACAGTTGTATTGTCTACAACCTTATATAACGATACAGTTGTATTGTCTACAACCTTATATAACGATATAGTTGTATTGTCAACAACCTTATATAACGATACAGTTGTATTGTCTACAACCTTATATAACGATATAGTTGTATTGTCTACAACCTTATATAGCGATACAGTTGTATTGTCTACAACCTTATATAACGATATAGTTGTATTGTCTACAACCTTATATAACGATACAGTTGTATTGTCTACAGCCTTATATAACGATACAGTTGTATTGTCTACAACCTTATATAACGATATAGTTGTATTGTCTACAACCTTATATAACGATATAGTTGTATTGTCTACAACCTTATATAACGATACAGTTGTATTGTCTACAACCTTATATAACGATACAGTTGTGTTGTCTACAACCTTATATAACGATACAGTTGTATTGTCTACAACCTTATATAACGATACAGTTGTATTGTCTACAACCTTATATAACGATACAGTTGTATTGTCTACAACCTTATATAACGATACAGTTGTGTTGTCTACAACCTTATATAACGATACAGTTGTGTTGTCTACAACCTTATATAACGATACAGTTGTATTGTCTACAACCTTATATAACGATACAGTTGTATTGTCTACAACCTTATATAACGATACAGTTGTATTGTCTACAACCTTATATAACGATACAGTTGTATTGTCTACAACCTTATATAACGATATAGTTGTATTGTCTACAACCTTATATAACGATACAGTTGTGTTGTCTACAACCTTATATAACGATACAGTTGTGTTGTCTACAACCTTATATAACGATACAGTTGTATTGTCTACAACCTTATATAACGATACAGTTGTATTGTCTACAACCTTATATAACGATACAGTTGTATTGTCTACAACCATGCTATTCTTTTCTCTCCTTTTCTTCTGTTTTTTGTTTGTCTTTTTTGTTGTTGTTTTTTGTTGTTGTTGTTGTTGTTTTGTTTTTTTATACTATGAATGTGATTGTTGGTGTCAACCTTCATAGCTATGGTTTCGCTTTTCATTCTGTTTCACTCTTAGGAATGTGTTAATCTTCCTTAAACCGCCGTTATTTTTGTCTGTGTAGACAGTATATATATATTGTCCCCATTGCCAACAGGATAGTGTCCGTGTCTTCTCTCTCTCTCTCTCTCTCTCTCTCTCTCTCTCTCTCTCTCTCTCTCTCTCTCTCTCTTCATAAAGTGTCTCATGACAAAGGCTGGTGCATTAGTGGGAGATTTTTTTTTTAACAAAACGGTAGTTTTTGTACTTCTTTGTTGTTTTTTCCACTCGCTCTGGGTCGTTTTTGAATCACGATCAGTATCAGTATCAGTAGCTCAAGGAGGTGTCACTGCGTTCGGACAAATCCATATACGCTACACCACATCTGCCAAGCAGATGCCTGGCCAGCAGCGTTACCCAACGCGCTTCGTCAGGCCTTGAGAATCACGACAGGAGAAAACAGTCTAAGGGACATAACCCTCCATCGCCAGCCTCCCGACAGAATGCTCTGCTTCTCTCCCTTCCTCTTCGACCATCGAGGGAATGGTGTGCGCGCGTATGTGTGAATGTGTTTCAGTGTGTGTGCGTGTCTTCAGTTGGGGTCAGCCCGCTACTCCCCTGTGTCGATACTCCCCCGGCTAGTAAATCCCTCCCAAAAAGATCCAAAAACAAGCAAATACACATGTATGTATACAGTGGTGACTAATAATGCTTTCTGCTCAATCCAAGATGTGTTGTGGAATGATCCATGTGTTATGTGTTCTCTTCTTACAACCGTGTGTTGTGGAATGATCCATGTGTTATCTGTTCTCTTCTTACAACCGTGTGTTGTGGAATGATCCATGTGTTATGTGTTCTCTTCTTACAACCGTGTGTTGTGGAATGATCCATGTGTTATCTGTTCTCTTCTTACAACCGTGTGTTGTGGAATGATCCATGTGTTATGTGTTCTCTTCTTACAACCGTGTGTTGTGGAATGATCCATGTGTTATCTGTTCTCTTCTTACAACCGTGTGTTGTGGAATGATCCATGTGTTATGTGTTCTCTTCTTACAACCGTCCGCCTTTAGAGTCAGTTGGGTAGCGGTGCGCGACGTGTGTTGGGACCCGCTGTTGTGTGGGCTCGCTACTGCCTTGTATTGTAGTTGTAGTTACACGGGCCGTATTACACGGCCTTAGACTACATTTACACTAGGCCGGTATCTTAGCTCAACTAGTTGAGCTAAGTTGAGCGTCAACTAACGATATCTCCGCTCAACGTTGGTCAACTAGTTACCGAATTCAGGTTGCCTCAACTCCCTTGCGAATGCAGTTTGTTTTGTTTTTTTAAATAAGCCCCGCCTCCCCGCCACGTCACACGCGCAGCAAGCGCTGGGCGCTTTTATACAGCATTTTTACTGGCAACTACCACCAACTGCCAACAACTGTTGCGTTAACTTGTGCTCAACTTGGAAAGTTGACATGTAGTTGGTGTGGGTCTTGGCTCAACTTCCAAGATAGTATAAATAAAGCTCTCGGGGTAGCTATTCAGTCCATCTTGCCTCTTGTCGAAAAGAAAGGGATTTCTCTTCAGAAAATCCAAGACCTGCTCCTTTTGATTCTCGATGAGCCTATGCTGCTTGAGGGACTTGCCCTTCTTGTCAGTCTGGGTGGGGGTGGACTCGATCCCCGGGGTGTGCTCTGCAGCATCTCCAGGAGTCGACGGCACATCATCAGGAACAACTGCGGAATCAGGACTCGACATCTTGTTGTTGCAGGGTCGACAGTGAAAAACCCTAGCAGCAGCCAAAGATTTGAATGAAATGCGCGGAAAGATATCGTGTGATGGTCTGGTTTATATACTGTGCGCACACCAACTGTACAAGTTGAGACAAGATGCAGTAACCCACACCAACTAGTTGCCACAACCTCTGTCAACGTAAATCAACTTAAATCGTAGTTATCGCGTCCAAAAAACACACACTGCGTGCGTGCGAGCGAGGCTTGGCTTGCGAGTCGAGCAATGCCACGCGGTGGAGAAAAAGGTTGCCTCAACTCAGCGCATCTTGTGTAAACGCGCATGTCAACTGGCGCCAACGTCGAAGTTGGCGGCCAACTCCATAGGATATTGGGTGGGAGGTGGTATCTATTTCAGCTACGGCAACTTGAAGCGCATCTTGATCGGGAAAACCAGATAGGCAAGGTCTAAAAATAAAGGGTCGACAACTGCCACCAACTCACAATATCCTTCCTCATCTAGCTCGGCAACGCTAGCACAACTAGTTGCTGGGAGTTGAGATGCCTAGTGTAGATTAGCCTTTAGACGCTCTCTCTCTCTCAACCACCTCCCCTCTGTCTTACTCTCTCCCATTCCCCCAATCTGACCACCTCTCCCTCAACCTAATTTCCCCTTTCTTCTCACCTCCATGTCCTACCCTATCTCCCTTTGTCCCCCTGTCCTACTAACCCCCTTTGTCCCCCTGTCCTGTCCTACTAACCCCCTTTGTCCCCCTGTCCTGTCCTACTAACCCTCTCTGTCCCCCTGTCCTACTAACCCTCTCTGTCCCCCTGTCCTGTCCTACTAACCCTCTCTGTCCCCCTGTCCTGTCCTACTAACCCTCTCTGTCTCCCTGTCCTGTCCTACTAACCCTCTCTGTCCCCCTGTCCTGTCCTACTAACCCTCTCTGTCCCCCTGTCCTGTCCTACTAACCCTCTCTGTCCCCCTGTCCTGTCCTACTAACCCTCTCTGTCCCCCTGTCCTGTCCTACTAACCCTCTCTGTCCCCCTGTCCTGTCCTACTAACCCTCTCTGTCCTACTAACCCTCTCTGTCCCCCTGTCCTGTCCTACTAACCCTCTCTGTCCCCCTGTCCTACTAACCTTCTCTGTCCCCCTGTCCTGTCCTACTAACCCTCTCTGTCCCCCTGTCCTGTCCTACTAACCCTCTCTGTCCCCCTGTCCTGTCCTACTAACCCTCTCTGTCCCCCTGTCCTACTAACCCTCTCTGTCCCCCTGTCCTACTAACCCCCTTTGTCCCCCTGTCCTGTCCTACTAACCCTCTCTGTCCCCCTGTCCTGTCCTACTAACCCTCTCTGTCCCCCTGTCCTGTCCTACTAACCCTCTCTGTCCTACTAACCCTCTCTGTCCCCCTGTCCTGTCCTACTAACCCTCTCTGTCCCCCTGTCCTACTAACCCTCTCTGTCCCCTGTCCTGTCCTACTAACCCTCTCTGTCCCCCTGTCCTGTCCTACTAACCCTCTCTGTCCTACTAACCCTCTCTGTCCCCCTGTCCTGTCCTACTAACCCTCTCTGTCCCCCTGTCCTGTCCTACTAACCCTCTCTGTCCCCCTGTCCTACTAACCCTCTCTGTCCCCCTGTCCTGTCCTACTAACCCTCTCTGTCCCCCTGTCCTGTCCTACTAACCCTCTCTGTCCCCTGTCCTACTAACCCTCTCTGTCCCCCTGAGGTGTCGAGTTGTTGGATGTGATCCGGCCCACAGAGATCGCTCTAAATGAGAACAATCGTTAGCCGAGACCGTATCGCTACAATGCCACCTAACCAAACTAAAATACTCATAATGTCCTGGTGTATCCACTCTATTTTGCAAAGTTTGGTGAATTTCCTTATTTCAATTCTTTTCATTTCCCGAGCTGTTACTGCTTTAACAGTTAATACTAAACCCCTATATTCATTTCATACGATGTTCTTGCATAATTTCATACGGCATGATTACTATATTTCTTGGTTTTTCACGTTTAAAAAAATAGTAAAATAAAATCTTGCATGATTACCTTTCTAACACAAGACGTTACATCACAAGTTTCAGTTTCAGTAGCTCAAGGAGGCGTCACTGCGTTCGGACAAAACCATATACGCTACACCACATCTGCCAAGCAGATGCCTGACCAGCAGCGTAACCCAACGCGCTTAGTCAGGCCTTGGGAAAAAAAAAAAAAAAAAACCAAAAAAAAAAAAAAAAAAAAAAAAAAAAAAAAAAAACGGGGGAATAAATAGTAGATAAGCTTGCATAAATAAATAAATAAATAAATAAATAAATAATAATTATAATATAGAAAAAGGTAGTAGTAATAATATTAGTAATACTAATAAAATGATAATAATAAAACATAAATAAATAAATAAATAAGACAACAATGGTGATAAATAAGCAAATAAATGTAAAAAATGAAGACACACATTCACACATACACCCACACATGCATAACAGAAATGCACCAGACATGCAGTTTCACATATATGAAAGCACAGTCAAATACATATAAACGTACATGAGCTCCAACACACACACACACACACGCATTACCGTGCACCTCCTCTACCCCCCTCCTCCACACACTTATTTCTAGTCTAAGTATCGCAGCTTCCACGGCACACACACACACACACAAACACAAACACACACTCACAGAGATGAACACTTACTTGTACAAGCACATATGAAAGCACAGTCAAATACATATAAACGTACATGAGCTCCAACACACACACACACACACACACACATTACCTTGCACCTCCTCTACCCCCTCCTCCACACACTCATTTCTAGTCTACGTATCGCAGCTTCCACGGCACACACACACACACACACAAACACACACTCACAGAGATGAACACTTACTTGTACAAGCACACACACATACGCCCATATCTCCCACCCCCAACTCCACACACGTACATACAAAGATATATATATATATATATATATATATATATATATATATATATATATATATATATACACGTTCCAATATCCTGTTGCTCCCACAGTGTAGGCATGCATACACTCACATACCTCATCCTCTACCCCACCTCCCCCCGCACTCCCACCTCCCCTCACACACACACACACACACACACACACACACGTACACATATCTCTCCTGACACTTGTGTACAGTTTCACTCTCGCGCATTCACAAACGCACTCAAAAGCACACATACACACAAACACACACAGCCGCCACTGACTGGCCGCAAGAGGGATGGGAAAAGATCTCTGATGCCAAGAACGTGGCGTCTAGTGTGTTGCTCGGTCTATTGTGTTTGGAAAGGCCCACAGAGACTCTGTTCCGTTTTGAAGAAATTTGCGCAATGTTGGTTTGGAAATGATGCCGATATTTGTTTGATTTGCAAAGCATCGTGCTCTACCTTTCATGTTAGATTTGCGGCCGCTCCCTCTCTCTGCTTCTATTTCTTTGAGGCGATCGATGGTGTGATGGCCTTGTACCTGTTCTTTTTGGTATTCTTTGACTTTTCTGAGGATTTCCGATTTTCCTAGATGTAGGCCGCTCGTTGGTGTTGCGTTACCAGCAAGTCTGTCAGCTCGCTCATTTCCCTTAACACCTGCATCACAAACGTTACTCAACTGCTCACAGTGTGTACGCTGATTAGCTAACACTGCTTTACCATCGTGTCAAACTGTATGTGATTATGTCGTTTGGGCAAAAAAGTCAATGGGTTTATTTGGAAATTACTGCCCTTTGATTAACACAGGGAACATCCACCTTCACTACACTTTGTGCCAACATTCAACAATCGACTGAGTCATATCCGTCCCTCACCACCCCACCTTCCTGTCTTTCTCTGTCTTATTCATCATCAAGATCAAAGTGTGATCTGCTCAGTCTTTAGGATATCGTCTTATCACGTCTTTTGCTGTCACAAATGGTGTCAAGCAAGGCTGCGTCCTGGCTCCAACGCTGTTCAGCCTCATGTTCTCTGCAATGCTTACTGATGCCTTCAGAGATGGCGATGTTGGAATCGGCCTAAAGTACCGAACAGATGGCAAGTTGTTTAACCTCAGAAGGCTTCAAGCAAAAACGAAGGTCATGACAGACATCATCAGAGACTTTTTGTTTGCTGATGATTGTGCCCTCAACGCTGGATCTGAAGCTGACATGCAACTCAGCGTCGACAAGTTTGCCATTGCCAGCAGGAACTTCGGCCTTACCATCAGCACGAGGAAAACTGAAGTTCTCCATCAGCCAGCCCCAGGGAAACCCTACGTTGAGCCCAACATCACAGTCAACGGTCAGAGACTCAGTGCGGTGGAGCGGTTCACATACCTTGGCAGCACACTGTCACGAAATGCGACCATCGACGATGAAGTGAACGTCAGGATTGCAAGAGCAAGCGCAACCTTTGGTAGACTCAATGCAAATTTCTGGAACAGAAGAGGCATTGGCCTTGAGACCAAGCTAAAGGTCTACAGAGCAGTAGTTCTCCCCCACACTACTGTACGCCTGCGAAACTTGGACAGTGTACCAACGACATGCCAAGAAGCTGAACCACTTCCACACAACATGCCTCAGGAAGCTACTGAACATCAAGTGGCAAGACAGGACCCCAGACACAGAGGTGCTCGCAAAAGCCACCCTTCCTAGCATCTTCACCATCCTGATGCAGTCCCAGCTTCGCTGGGCTGGACACGTGGCGCGCATGCCAGACCATCGGCTGCCCAAAAGGCTCTTCTATGGCGAGCTGCAACAAGGGAAAAGATCACACGGAGGTCAGAAGAAGCGCTTCAGAGATACTCTGAAAGTCTCTCTGAAAGCGTTTGATATCAACCCTGACTCCTGGGAGGAATCTGCAGTGGACCGTGACAAATGGCGCGCTGCTGTGCACAAAGGCGCCAAGTTGTGCGAGGCCAACAGGACTGCTGCAGCTGTTCAGAAGAGGCAGGCCAGAAAGTCACGGGCAAACAAGCTCCCTGACAATGATATGCCTGTCTTTGTCTGCCCCAACTGTCATCGAACATTTCGTGCGCAGATTGGACTATTCAGCCATCTGCGCACTCACAGATAGATTCATGAGCATCCGCGGGAGATGGGGGGATGAGTAGGACGGGGGAGATGGGAGGAGGACGAGTAGGACGGGGGAGATGGGAGGATGAGTAGGACGGGGGAGATGGGAGGAGGATGAGTAGGACGGGGGAGATGGGAGGATGAGTAGGACGGGGGAGATGGGGGGATGAGTAGGACGGGGGAGATGGGAGGAGGATGAGTAGGACGGGGGAGATGGGGGAGAGGATGAGTAGGACGGGGGAGATGGGAGGAGGATGAGTAGGACGGGGGAGATGGGGGGATGAGTAGGACGGGGGAGATGGGAGGATGAGTAGGACGGGGGAGATGGGGGGATGAGTAGGACGGGGGAGGAGGATGAGTAGGACGGGGAGGAGGATGAGTAGGACGGGGGAGATGGGAGGAGGATGAGTAGGACGGGGGAGATGGGGGGATGAGTAGGACGGGGGAGATGGGAGGAGGATGAGTAGGACGGGGGAGATGGGAGGAGGATGAGTAGGACGGGGGAGGAGGATGAGTAGGACGGGGAGGAGGATGAGTAGGACGGGGGAGATGGGAGGAGGATGAGTAGGACGGGGGAGATGGGGGGATGAGTAGGACGGGGGAGATGGGGGGATGAGTAGGACGGGGGAGATGGGAGGAGGATGAGTAGGACGGGGGAGATGGGAGGAGGATGAGTAGGACGGGGGAGGAGGATGAGTAGGACGGGGAGGAGGATGAGTAGGACGGGGGAGATGGGAGGAGGATGAGTAGGACGGGGAGGAGGATGAGTAGGACGGGGGAGATGGGAGGAGGATGAGTAGGACGGGGGAGATGGGGGGATGAGTAGGACGGGGGAGATGGGAGGAGGATGAGTAGGACGGGGGAGATGGGAGGAGGATGAGTAGGACGGGGGAGATGGGAGGAGGATGAGTAGGACGGGGGAGGAGGATGAGTAGGACGGGGGAGATGGGAGGAGGATGAGTAGGACGGGGGAGATGGGAGGAGGATGAGTAGGACGGGGGAGGAGGATGAGTAGGACGGGGGAGGAGGATGAGTAGGACGGGGAGGAGGATGAGTAGGACGGGGGAGATGGGAGGAGGATGAGTAGGACGGGGGAGATGGGGGGATGAGTAGGACGGGGGAGATGGGGGGATGAGTAGGACGGGGGAGATGGGAGGAGGATGAGTAGGACGGGGGAGATGGGGGGATGAGTAGGACGGGGGAGATGGGGGGATGAGTAGGACGGGGGAGATGGGGAGACGGAGGGAAAGTCGGACTGTGGAGGAGATGGGGGGTTGTAGGGATAGTTGGGGGAGGGAATGACCGATTAAAATCTTTGTTATAAGTCAAGTTCGCTTACTGTTATCATTAGCATTTCGTTCAAGGATGTTATATTGTAATCTCAAAAACGACGGGGGAGTATCGACACGCTCCCTCTTCAGTCTTCATCGTGTCTCCTGGACCCTCACACGCCTAGCACTGAGCGGCGCGGATTAAAAAAAAAATTTTTTAAAGAATTGATGGAGGAGATATCAACTGAAAATGAAACTGAGTGGATGGTAATAAACCAACGTTGCAGACATAGACAGTGTTAAACAGAGTGGATGGTAATAAACCAACGTTGCAGACATAGACAGTGTTAAACAGAGTGGATGGTAATAAACCAACGTTGCAGACATAGACAGTGTTAAACAGAGTGGATGGTAATAAACCAACGTTGCAGACATAGACAGTGTTTAACAGAGTGGATGGTAATAAACCAACGTTGCAGACATAGACAGTGTTTAAAGTTGATGAACTGGGTACGGTGGGTGTCCATCGAAGGTGTGTGTGTGTGCGCCGTGTGTGGGAGGGGGCAACGGGGGTGCGGGGGGAGGGGTGAGGGGTGGGGGGCGACGTACAGATATTTTTAATGAGTATGCCGGCAGCTTGTGCATTTTGTGGTATCTTATGCTGCATGGCCAGTCCAAGGGAAGTAACTCTTTTCTCATCTGCTTTTCCACTGTCTTCGTTTCCTTCCCTTACATTATAAATTGAGTGAGGCACAAAGAAAATGAAACTAAGTTAAGAAACAAGCAAAGCACTGTAATTCGAGATGTATGGCAAAGGTACACAACTTCACGCCATTGTTGGTAAACACTTCTCAAGCAACTCAAAATGTAACTTACTCAGCATCAATTTATCAGCATCCTTATCTTATTCTTTACACATCTGTCAAACAGTGTCAGCTTCAATTTATCAGCATCCTTATCTTATTCTTTACACATCTGTCAAACAGTGTCAGTATCAGTTTATCAGCATCCTTATCTTATTCTTTACACATCTGTCAAACAGTGTCAGTATCAGTTTATCAGCATCCTTATCTTATTCTTTGCACATGTCAAACAGTAAATTTTTGTACCTGTGGGAAGTCAATATACCAGTCTTGAACTCAATACTAAGCAGCTCACAACTTCTACTTTGAAAAAGGTTTCAACGACTGAAACAAACAAAAACAAAAAAACAAGGGGAGGGAGGCGGGGGGGGGGGGGACAAAGGTAGAGTCTGTGGATCTAAAAGAAAGAAAGTGAAATACTGAAGATAACAGAGAAGGCAAAAGAAAGAAAGCGAAATATTGAAGATAACAGAGGAGGTAAAAGAAAGAAAGAAAGCGAAATATTGAAGATAACAGAGGAGGTAAAAGAAAGAAAGAAAGCGAAATATTGAAGATAACAGAGAAGGTAAAAGAAAGAAAGCGAAATATTGAAGATAACAGAGGAGGTAAAAGAAAGAAAGCGAAATATTGAAGATAACAGAGGAGGTAAAAGAAAGCGAAATATTGAAGATAACAGAGAAGGCAAAAGAAAGAAAGCGAAATATTGAAGATAACAGAGGAGATAAAAGAAAGAAAGCGAAATATTGAAGGTAACAGAGAAGGCAAAAGAAAGAAAGCGAAATATTGAAGATAACAGAGAAGGCAAAAGAAAGAAAGTGAAATATTGAAGATAACAGAGGAGGTAAAAGAAAGAAAGCGAAATATTGAAGATAACAGAGGAGGTAAAAGAAAGAAAGCGAAATATTGAAGATAACAGAGGAGGCAAAAGAAAGAAAGCGAAATATTGAAGATAACAGAGGAGGCAAAAGAAAGAAAGCGAAATATTGAAGATAACAGAGGAGGTAAGAAAGAAAGAAAGCGAAATATTGAAGATAACAGAGGAGGTAAAAGAAAGCGAAATATTGAAGATAACAGAGGAGGTAAGAAAGACTGCAGAAAGAAGGAAAAAGAAGTGAACAGTAAGCAGAAGATAGTAAGAAGAGGAAAAAAGAAAGGCAGGAAGGACGACAAAATGCAGAAAGAAGAAAAACTCTGAGGCCACAGGACATATCTGGTAAAATACAACCAGAAAGACAAACTCTGAGGCCACAGGACACATCATCTGGTATTACACAACCAGAAAGAAAAACTCTGAGGCCACAGGACACATCATCTGGTATTACACAACCAGAAAGAAGAAAAACTCTGAGGCCACAGGACACATATCTGGTAAAACACAACCAGAAAGACAAACTCTGAGGCCACAGGACACATCATCTGGTATTACACAACCAGAAAGACAAACTCTGAGGCCACAGGACATATCTGGTAAAACACAACCAGAAAGAAAAACTCTGAGGCCACAGGACACATCATCTGGTATTACACAACCAGAAAGAAAAACTCTGAGGCCACAGGACACATCATCTGGTATTACACAACCAGAAAGAAAAACTCTGAGGCCACAGGACACATATCTGGTAAAACACAACCAGAAAGAAGACAAACTCTGGGGCCACAGGACACATATCTGGTAAAACACAACCAGAAAGAAGACAAACTCTGGGGCCACAGGACACATATCTGGTAAAACACAACCAGAAAGAAAAACTCTGAGGCCACAGGACACATCATCTGGTATAACACAACCAGAAAGAAGACAAACTCTGAGGCCACAGGACACATCTGGTAAAACACAACCAGAAAGAAGACAAACTCTGAGGCCACAGGACACATCATGTGGTAAAACACAACCAGAAAGAAGACAAACTCTGAGGCCACAGGACACATCATCTGGTATAACACAACCAGAAAGAAAAACTCTGAGGCCACAGGACACATCATCTGGTATTACACAACCAGAAAGAAAAACTCTGAGGCCACAGGAGACATCTGGTAAAACACAACCAGAAAGAAAAACTCTGAGGCCACAGGACACATCATCTGGTAAAACACAACCAGAAAGAAAAACTCTCAGGCCACAGGACACATCATCTGGTAAAACACAACCAGAAAGACAAACTCTGAGGCCACAGGACACATCATCTGGTAAAACACAACCAGAAAGAAAAACTCTGAGGCCACAGGACACATCTGGTATAACACAACCAGAAAGAAGACAAACTCTGAGGCCACAGGACACATCATCTGGTATAACACAACCAGAAAGAAAAACTCTGAGGCCACAGGACACATATCTGGTATAACACAACCAGAAAGAAAAACTCTGAGGCCACAGGAGACATATCTGGTAAAACACAACCAGAAAGAAAAACTCTGAGGCCACAGGACACATCATCTGGTAAAACACAACCAGAAAGAAAAACTCTCAGGCCACAGGACACATCATCTGGTAAAACACAACCAGAAAGACAAACTCTGAGGCCACAGGACACATCATCTGGTAAAACACAACCAGAAAGAAAAACTCTGAGGCCACAGGACACATCTGGTATAACACAACCAGAAAGAAGACAAACTCTGAGGCCACAGGACACATCATCTGGTATAACACAACCAGAAAGACAAACTCTGAGGCCACAGGACATATCTGGTAAAACACAACCAGAAAGAAAAACTCTGAGGCCACAGGACACATCATGTGGTATAACACAACCAGAAAGAAAAACTCTGAGGCCACAGGACACATCATCTGGTATAACACAACCAGAAAGAAGACAAACTCTGAGGCCACAGGACACATCATCTGGTATAACACAACCAGAAAGAAAAACTCTGAGGCCACAGGACACATATCTGGTAAAACACAACCAGAAAGAAAAACTCTGAGGCCACAGGACACATCTGGTATAACACAACCAGAAAGAAGACAAACTCTGAGGCCACAGGACATATCATCTGGTATAACACAACCAGAAAGAAAAACTCTGAGGCCACAGGACACATCATGTGGTATAACACAACCAGAAAGAAGACAAACTCTCAGGCCACAGGACACATATCTGGTAAAACACAACCAGAAAGAAGACAAACTCTCAGGCCACAGGACACATATCTGGTAAAATACAACCAGAAAGAAAAACTCTGAGGCCACAGGACACATCTGGTAAAACACAACCAGAAAGAAGACAAACTCTGAGGCCACAGGACACATATCTGGTATAACACAACCAGAAAGAAAAACTCTCAGGCCACAGGACACATATCTGGTAAAACACAACCAGAAAGAAGACAAACTCTGGGGCCACAGGACACATATCTGGTAAAACACAACCAGAAAGAAGACAAACTCTGAGGCCACAGGACACATATCTGGTAAAACACAACCAGAAAGAAAAACTCTGAGGCCACAGGACACATCATCTGGTATAACACAACCAGAAAGAAAAACTCTGAGGCCACAGGACACATCTGGTAAAACACAACCAGAAAGAAGACAAACTCTGAGGCCACAGGACACATATCTGGTAAAACACAACCAGAAAGAAAAACTCTGAGGCCACAGGACACATATCTGGTATAACACAACCAGAAAGAAGACAAACTCTGAGGCCACAGGACACATCTGGTATAACACAACCAGAAAGAAAAACTCTGAGGCCACAGGACACATCATGTGGTATAACACAACCAGAAAGAAGACAAACTCTCAGGCCACAGGACACATATCTGGTAAAACACAACTAGAAAGAAGACAAACTCTGAGGCCACAGGACACATCTGGTAAAACACAACCAGAAAGAAAAACTCTGAGGCCACAGGACACATCATCTGGTAAAACACAACCAGAAAGAAGACAAACTCTGAGGCCACAGGACACATCATCTGGTAAAACACAACCAGAAAGAAAAACTCTGAGGCCACAGGACACATCATCTGGTATAACACAACCAGAAAGAAGACAAACTCTGAGGCCACAGGACACATCATGTGGTAAAACACAACCAGAAAGAAAAACTCTGAGGCCACAGGACACATCATCTGGTATAACACAACCAGAAAGAAAAACTCTGAGGCCACAGGACACATATCTGGTAAAACACAACCAGAAAGAAGACAAACTCTGAGGCCACAGGACACATCATCTGGTAAAACACAACCAGAAAGAAGACAAACTCTGAGGCCACAGGACACATCATGTGGTAAAACACAACCAGAAAGAAGACAAACTCTGAGGCCACAGGACACATCATCTGGTATTACACAACCAGAAAGACAAACTCTGAGGCCACAGGACATATCTGGTAAAACACAACCAGAAAGAAAAACTCTGAGGCCACAGGACACATCATCTGGTATTACACAACCAGAAAGAAAAACTCTGAGGCCACAGGACACATCATCTGGTATTACACAACCAGAAAGAAAAACTCTGAGGCCACAGGACACATATCTGGTAAAACACAACCAGAAAGAAGACAAACTCTGGGGCCACAGGACACATATCTGGTAAAACACAACCAGAAAGAAGACAAACTCTGGGGCCACAGGACACATATCTGGTAAAACACAACCAGAAAGAAAAACTCTGAGGCCACAGGACACATCATCTGGTATAACACAACCAGAAAGAAGACAAACTCTGAGGCCACAGGACACATCTGGTAAAACACAACCAGAAAGAAGACAAACTCTGAGGCCACAGGACACATCATGTGGTAAAACACAACCAGAAAGAAGACAAACTCTGAGGCCACAGGACACATCATCTGGTATAACACAACCAGAAAGAAAAACTCTGAGGCCACAGGACACATCATCTGGTATTACACAACCAGAAAGAAAAACTCTGAGGCCACAGGAGACATCTGGTAAAACACAACCAGAAAGAAAAACTCTGAGGCCACAGGACACATCATCTGGTAAAACACAACCAGAAAGAAAAACTCTCAGGCCACAGGACACATCATCTGGTAAAACACAACCAGAAAGACAAACTCTGAGGCCACAGGACACATCATCTGGTAAAACACAACCAGAAAGAAAAACTCTGAGGCCACAGGACACATCTGGTATAACACAACCAGAAAGAAGACAAACTCTGAGGCCACAGGACACATCATCTGGTATAACACAACCAGAAAGAAAAACTCTGAGGCCACAGGACACATATCTGGTATAACACAACCAGAAAGAAAAACTCTGAGGCCACAGGAGACATATCTGGTAAAACACAACCAGAAAGAAAAACTCTGAGGCCACAGGACACATCATCTGGTAAAACACAACCAGAAAGAAAAACTCTCAGGCCACAGGACACATCATCTGGTAAAACACAACCAGAAAGAAAAACTCTGAGGCCACAGGACACATCTGGTATAACACAACCAGAAAGAAGACAAACTCTGAGGCCACAGGACACATCATCTGGTATAACACAACCAGAAAGAAAAACTCTGAGGCCACAGGACACATATCTGGTATAACACAACCAGAAAGAAAAACTCTGAGGCCACAGGAGACATATCTGGTAAAACACAACCAGAAAGAAAAACTCTGAGGCCACAGGACACATCATCTGGTAAAACACAACCAGAAAGAAAAACTCTCAGGCCACAGGACACATCATCTGGTAAAACACAACCAGAAAGAAAAACTCTGAGGCCACAGGACACATCTGGTATAACACAACCAGAAAGAAGACAAACTCTGAGGCCACAGGACACATCATCTGGTATAACACAACCAGAAAGAAAAACTCTGAGGCCACAGGACACATATCTGGTATAACACAACCAGAAAGAAAAACTCTGAGGCCACAGGAGACATATCTGGTAAAACACAACCAGAAAGAAAAACTCTGAGGCCACAGGACACATCATCTGGTAAAACACAACCAGAAAGAAAAACTCTCAGGCCACAGGACACATCATCTGGTAAAACACAACCAGAAAGAAAAACTCTGAGGCCACAGGACACATCTGGTATAACACAACCAGAAAGAAGACAAACTCTGAGGCCACAGGACACATCATCTGGTATAACACAACCAGAAAGAAAAACTCTGAGGCCACAGGACACATATCTGGTATAACACAACCAGAAAGAAAAACTCTGAGGCCACAGGAGACATATCTGGTAAAACACAACCAGAAAGAAAAACTCTGAGGCCACAGGACACATCATCTGGTAAAACACAACCAGAAAGAAAAACTCTCAGGCCACAGGACACATCATCTGGTAAAACACAACCAGAAAGACAAACTCTGAGGCCACAGGACACATCATCTGGTAAAACACAACCAGAAAGAAAAACTCTGAGGCCACAGGACACATCTGGTATAACACAACCAGAAAGAAGACAAACTCTGAGGCCACAGGACACATCATCTGGTATAACACAACCAGAAAGACAAACTCTGAGGCCACAGGACATATCTGGTAAAACACAACCAGAAAGAAAAACTCTGAGGCCACAGGACACATCATGTGGTATAACACAACCAGAAAGAAAAACTCTGAGGCCACAGGACACATCATCTGGTATAACACAACCAGAAAGAAGACAAACTCTGAGGCCACAGGACACATCATCTGGTATAACACATCCAGAAAGAAAAACTCTGAGGCCACAGGACACATATCTGGTAAAACACAACCAGAAAGAAAAACTCTGAGGCCACAGGACACATCTGGTATAACACAACCAGAAAGAAGACAAACTCTGAGGCCACAGGACATATCATCTGGTATAACACAACCAGAAAGAAAAACTCTGAGGCCACAGGACACATCATGTGGTATAACACAACCAGAAAGAAGACAAACTCTCAGGCCACAGGACACATATCTGGTAAAACACAACCAGAAAGAAGACAAACTCTCAGGCCACAGGACACATATCTGGTAAAATACAACCAGAAAGAAAAACTCTGAGGCCACAGGACACATCTGGTAAAACACAACCAGAAAGAAGACAAACTCTGAGGCCACAGGACACATATCTGGTATAACACAACCAGAAAGAAAAACTCTCAGGCCACAGGACACATATCTGGTAAAACACAACCAGAAAGAAGACAAACTCTGGGGCCACAGGACACATATCTGGTAAAACACAACCAGAAAGAAGACAAACTCTGAGGCCACAGGACACATATCTGGTAAAACACAACCAGAAAGAAAAACTCTGAGGCCACAGGACACATCATCTGGTATAACACAACCAGAAAGAAAAACTCTGAGGCCACAGGACACATCTGGTAAAACACAACCAGAAAGAAGACAAACTCTGAGGCCACAGGACACATATCTGGTAAAACACAACCAGAAAGAAAAACTCTGAGGCCACAGGACACATATCTGGTATAACACAACCAGAAAGAAGACAAACTCTGAGGCCACAGGACACATCTGGTATAACACAACCAGAAAGAAAAACTCTGAGGCCACAGGACACATCATGTGGTATAACACAACCAGAAAGAAGACAAACTCTCAGGCCACAGGACACATATCTGGTAAAACACAACTAGAAAGAAGACAAACTCTGAGGCCACAGGACACATCTGGTAAAACACAACCAGAAAGAAAAACTCTGAGGCCACAGGACACATCATCTGGTAAAACACAACCAGAAAGAAGACAAACTCTGAGGCCACAGGACACATCATCTGGTAAAACACAACCAGAAAGAAAAACTCTGAGGCCACAGGACACATCATCTGGTATAACACAACCAGAAAGAAGACAAACTCTGAGGCCACAGGACACATCATGTGGTAAAACACAACCAGAAAGAAAAACTCTGAGGCCACAGGACACATCATCTGGTATAACACAACCAGAAAGAAAAACTCTGAGGCCACAGGACACATATCTGGTAAAACACAACCAGAAAGAAGACAAACTCTGAGGCCACAGGACACATCATCTGGTAAAACACAACCAGAAAGAAGACAAACTCTGAGGCCACAGGACACATCATGTGGTAAAACACAACCAGAAAGAAGACAAACTCTGAGGCCACAGGACACATCATCTGGTATAACACAACCAGAAAGAAAAACTCTGAGGCCACAGGACACATCATCTGGTATTCCACAACCAGAAAGAAAAACTCTGAGGCCACAGGAGACATCTGGTAAAACACAACCAGAAAGAAAAACTCTGAGGCCACAGGACACATATCTGGTATAACACAACCAGAAAGAAGACAAACTCTGAGGCCACAGGACACATATCTGGTAAAACACAACCAGAAAGACAAACTCTGAGGCCACAGGACACATATCTGGTAAAACACAACCAGAAAGAAGACAAACTCTGAGGCCACAGGACACATCATGTGGTATTACACAACCAGAAAGAAAAACTCTCAGGCCACAGGACACATATCTGGTATAACACAACCAGAAAGAAGACAAACTCTGAGGCCACAGGACACATATCTGGTATTACACAACCAGAAAGAAAAACTCTGAGGCCACAGGACACATCATGTGGTAAAACACAACCAGAAAGAAGACAAACTCTGAGGCCACAGGACACATATCTGGTATAACACAACCAGAAAGAAGACAAACTCTGAGGCCACAGGACACATCTGGTATAACACAACCAGAAAGAAAAACTCTGAGGCCACAGGACATATATCTGGTAAAACACAACCAGAAAGAAAAACTCTGAGGCCACAGGACACATCATCTGGTAAAACACGAACCATGAGCCAAGCCCTAAACTGGTCCCCAACCCATTCAAACCTTGTTCATTGTTTGTTCTAAACAACTGGTCCTTAACCCATTCAAACCTTGTTCATTGTTTGTTCTAAACAACTGGTCCTTAACCCATTCAAACCTTGTTCATTGTTTGTTCTTGCTTATAGTCCAGCCGACCACACGGCCATATCAGGACTGTCCAACCATACAAGTTTACAGCATCACCAGGTTTCTATGCCTTACTGACGTGGAAAAAAAACCCAGAAAATATACTGTTTTTCCTCCAGATTACATGTAGATACATCCAGAAATACTGCAGAAGTTAGTTCCGTCCCCTAATCATTTACGCATATGTAGGATGTGAAAAACGTTTTAATGAGACAAATTTTTATGCCACGGTCATACTTGGGCTAAATGAGTTAAGTGCTTTCTTGCCAACAGGTGGTTAACCTCCACTTGAAGACAATCAACAAGTAGTAACGACTGAGTAGACCAGACAACAGGTGGTTAACCTCCACTTGAAAACAATCAACAAGTAGACGACTGAGAAGACCAGACAACAGGTGGTTAACCTCCACTTGAAGACAATCAACAAGTAGTAACGACTGAGTAGACCAGACAACAGGTGGTTAACCTCCACTTGAAGACAATCAACAAGTAGTAGACTGAGAAGACAAGACAGAAGATGACGAGAAAGAAGGCAGAAAATAGAAGACAGATGGTGCAAACTGAAAGGACAATAAGAAAACATTTGGAGGGAAAATTTTCCATGAAGCAGATTTTGTGCATGTGTGTGTGTGTGTGTGTGTGTGTGTGGATGTGTGTGAGCCTATGAAAAAAATCCCAGTCTCTGAAGGGAGATTTCCATTATCACAAGTTTTGGAAACTATCATTAAAAATATGTTCCAAATAGCTGCCAATCTATGAAACCTAACAAGTGATTGTGTTGTATTAATCTGTACTGTATTGTATTGAATGATATTTTGTATTGTATTGTACTGTATTGTGCTGAATTGTATTACTCTTTGACATAACAGATTTCTCCATGTGACATTTGAGCTGCTCTCCCCAAGGACAGCACATTGCCACAGTGTATTGTATTGTATTGTATTGTATTGTATTGTATTGTATTGTATTGTATTACTCTTTGACATAACAGATTTCTCCATGTGACATTTGAGCTGCTCTCCCCAAGGACAGCACATTGCCACAGTGTATTGTATTGTATTGTATTGTATTGTATTGTATTACTCTTTGACATAACAGATTTCTCCATGTGACATTTGAGCTGCTCTCCCCAGGAACAGCATGTTGCCACAGTGTATTGTATTGTATTGCATTGTATTGTATTGTTTTGTATTGTATTGTATTGAATTGTATTACTCTTTGACATAACAGATTTCTCCATGTGACATTCAAGCTGCTCTCCCCAGGAACAGCATGTTGCCACAGTGTATTGTACTGTATTGCATTGCATTGTATTGTTTTGTATTGTATTGAATTGTATTACTCTTTGACATAACAGATTTCTCCATGTGACATTCAAGCTGCTCTCCCCAGGAACAGCATGTTGCCACAGTGTATTGTACTGTATTGCATTGCATTGTATTGTTTTGTATTGTATTGTATTGAATTGTATTACTCTTTGACATAACAGATTTCTCCATGTGACATTCAAGCTGCTCTCCCCAGGAACAGTATGTTGCCTCAGTGCAGTGTCACCCCACTTTTTTCCTTTTTCTTTCTGTATACTAGCGTACTTCTTTCACAGAATTTCACCAGTGAAAACACCTTTTTCTTTCCTTTTTTTTTTTTTTTTTTTAGTTTGTTTGCGCTGAGTTCATTTATGTATGCTGAGTACATTGCTTCACACAAGACATTGGTCTGCTTTCTCATCTGAAAGACCAATCCCCACATTGCCACTCAAGGTCTTGTAGAAAGGGAGTAAAAAAATCCCGGTCCATACATTGGACTTGAACCCATGGACAGTTGCTTCCCAGTCAGTCAGATCACCACTAGGCCACCACCCCTTCCGTACATGAATCAACACTTCACACGAACACGTCACAAACACCCTCGTACAACAGTACAAGTAGAGATATTCATCCAAATCATACTTTTGTGTTGAAAAATCCAAAATCTGTATCAACAAGACTGTTTATTCAACCACACAAAATAATCAACTCTTCAGTTCACTTATCCTTACCGGAGCATGAAAGGTCTGAGCTTCGCAACAAGTATTCCTTTCCAGTTGTAACAAGTACATCATTCAGTTCAAGGACACTGACTCACATCTTGTCTGCAAATAGAATCATGTCATTCTCTCATCAAATTGTATACTGATGGTTTACTCCAGTATATATCTTTAATGTAAAATAACTGAATACAGATTATTCTCTCATCAAACTGTATATTGATTGTTCATTCCAGTATTCATCCTCAATGTAAAATAAATAAATACATGTCTTAAAAAATAAACAATTATGCAAATAAAGAACATAAATGCAAAATAAGAATTGTAAACTTTTTTTAAAGACAAATAATGAATGTGAATATACAAAACAAAACAAAATCAATGACCACAAACAGAAAACAGCTTTTTTTTTTATAATAAACAATTTAACAATTCCTACAACAAATTAACTGACCTTACAGCAAACATACAAAAATCATTCAAGTGTACAATGTACGCATGTAAAATTATTTCTCTTTTCAAAACCATCGTGTCAAATTTGATGAGACTTTCTGTTTTCCCAATCAAAGAAACAAATCTGTATATGCCCTCACTCTTATCAATAGCAATGAAGAACAAATCAGTTGTCTCTGGGTTTGGTGGTTGTTTTTTTTATTTGTTGTTGTTGTTTGTTTTATAAAGAAATTGAAACCCACAAACTACAAGACCATAAGCCCATGTCAAACATCACATAAATCGCATGGCTCCATACACACCTTATCAAACAATTTACATGCATGAAGGCAAAACTGAAAATCACACTGTAAAGCTCGACACACTCTCCAACTCGCACTCAATTGTCACTGATTGTTTGCATTGGCCCTAGGTAAGACTGATTGTTTGCTTTGGCCCTAGGTAAGTTTGCATTGGCCCTAGGTAAGACTGATTGTTTGCTTTGGCCCTAGGTAAGACTGATTGTTTGCTTTGGCCCTAGGTAAGACTGACTGTTTGGTTTGGCCCTAGGTAAGACTGTTTGTTTGTTTGCATTGGCCCTAGGTAAGACTGATTGTTTGTTTGCATTGGCCCTAGGTAAGACTGATTGTTTACATTGGCCCTAGGTAAGACTGACTGTTTACATTGGCCCTAGGTAAGACTGATTGTTTGTTTACATTGGCCCTAGGTAAGACTGACTGTTTACATTGGCCCTAGGTAAGACTGATTGTTTGTTTACATTGGCCCTAGGTAAGACTGTTTGTTTGCTTTGGCCCTAGGTAAGACTGTTTGTTTACATTGGCCCTAGGTAAGACTGTTTACATTGGCCCTAGGTAAGACTGACTGTTTGCTTTTGCCCTAGGTAAGACTGATTGTTTGCATTGGCCCTAGGTAAGACTGTTTGTTTACATTGGCCCTAGGTAAGACTGATTGTTTGCTTTGGCCCTAGGTAAGACTGACTGTTTGCTTTGGCCCTAGGTAAGACTGACTGTTTGCATTGGCCCTAGGTAAGACTGTTTGTTTGCATTGGCCCTAGGTAAGACTGACTGTTTACATTGGCCCTAGGTAAGACTGACTGTTTGCTTTGGCCCTAGGTAAGACTGACTGTTTGTTTACATTGGCCCTAGGTAAGACTGATTGTTTGTTTACATTGGCCCTAGGTAAGACTGATTGCACTGGCCCTAGGTAAGACTGATTGTTTGCATTGGCCCTAGGTAAGACTGATTGTTTGCAATGGCCCTAGGTAAGACTGATTGTTTGCACTGGCCCTAGGTAAGACTGATTGTTTGCTTTGGCCCTAGGTAAGACTGATTGTTTGCTTTGGCCCTAGGTAAGACTGATTGTTTACATTGGCCCTAGGTAAGACTGATTGTTTGCTTTGGCCCTAGGTAAGACTGTTTGTTTGCTTTGGCCCTAGGTAAGACTGATTGTTTGTTTACAATGGCCCTAGGTAAGACTGACTGTTTACATTGGCCGTAGGTAAGACTGACTGTTTGCATTGGCCCTAGGTAAGACTGTTTGTTTACATTGGCCCTAGGTAAGACTGATTGTTTGCTTTTGCCCTAGGTAAGACTGACTGTTTACATTGGCCCTAGGTAAGACTGACTGTTTGCATTGGCCCTAGGTAAGACTGTTTGTTTGCATTGGCCCTAGGTAAGACTGACTGTTTGCTTTGGCCCTAGGTAAGACTGACTGTTTGTTTACATTGGCCCTAGGTAAGACTGATTGTTTGTTTACATTGGCCCTAGGTAAGACTGATTGTTTGCATTGGCCCTAGGTAAGACTGATTGTTTGCAATGGCCCTAGGTAAGACTGATTGTTTGCACTGGCCCTAGGTAAGACTGATTGTTTGCTTTGGCCCTAGGTAAGACTGATTGTTTGCTTTGGCCCTAGGTAAGACTGATTGTTTACATTGGCCCTAGGTAAGACTGATTGTTTGCTTTGGCCCTAGGTAAGACTGATTGTTTGCTTTGGCCCTAGGTAAGACTGTTTGTTTGCTTTGGCCCTAGGTAAGATTGTTTGTTTGCTTTGGCCCTAGGTAAGACTGATTGTTTGTTTACAATGGCCCTAGGTAAGACTGACTGTTTACATTGGCCCTAGGTAAGACTGACTGTTTACATTGGCCCTAGGTAAGACTGTTTGTTTGCTTTGGCCCTAGGTAAGACTGTTTGTTTGCATTGGCCCTAGGTAAGACTGACTGTTTACATTGGCCCTAGGTAAGACTGTTTGTTTGCTTTGGCCCTAGGTAAGACTGTTTGTTTGCATTGGCCCAAGGTAAGACTGACTGTTTGCTTTTGCCCTAGGTAAGACTGATTGTTTGCTTTTGCCCTAGGTAAGACTGATTGTTTACATTGGCCCTAGGTAAGACTGATTGTTTGTTTACATTGGCCCTAGGTAAGACTGATTGTTTGTTTACATTGGCCCTAGGTAAGACTGATTGTTTGCACTGGCCCTAGGTAAGACTGATTGTTTGCATTGGCCCTAGGTAAGACTGATTAATTGTTTACATTGGCCCTAGGTAAGACTGATTGTTTGCATTGGCCTAGGTAAGACTGACTGTTTACATTGGCCCTAGGTAAGACTGACTGATTGTTTACATTGGCCCTAGATAAGACTGATTGTTTGCATTGGCCCTAGGTAAGACTGATTGTTTGCTTTGGCCCTAGGTAAGACTGATTGTTTGCTTTGGCCCTAGGTAAGGAACTTTAAAGCAGAATTGCTTCTCTTCACTTCTTGTCGTATTTGTAGAATCCTTCTCCTGATTTCTTGCCCAGTTTGCCGTCAGCAACCAGTTTGTCCAGGTATGCACTCTTCCTGAACAGCTCAATATCAGGGTACTTTTGAGACCAGCCTGCACACACACACACATGCACGCGCATACCCGTGCACACACAAACATACATGCATACACACACACATATTCTCACATGCAAACACACACACAACTCACACACATGCGCGCACCCACACACATGCATGCACCCACACCCACATTCTCACATGCAAACACACACACAACTCACACACATACACACATACACATGTTAATTCTCATGAGAACAGAAGCTATATCATAAAAATATAAAATATCCCAAAAATACAGACAAATGCACGCATAACTGAATACAAAAAGCAAATATGTGAAAAAAAGATTTTCAGATGTTTAAAATTTTAATCTGGAATTAAATATATCTCCAAATTGTAATAAACTTGATAATCCAAATTCCATATCTATGCTTGCTATATACTGCAGAAATTGACAAGTTCGAACACATATGCTCTTTTTATACGTGTTTGTATTTCAGTCATCCATTGAATAAATAAAAATCCGTCCCTTTGCAGAAATGTATTGCATTTGATACATAGTTATTTTACACCCATGCCACTAACAAGAAACTATGGACAACAACTTAACAATTAACACATACTGTGAGTTGTAAAATAAGACTAACTTTTGGGGACAACTCTTATCAAAAGTAACTCTTATTGTACAACCCATAGTTTTTACATACTTGCCCCAGTTGATATTTTGACATGCACACCCCCTCCCACCCTTTCCCATCCCATCCCCTTTACATACAAGTTTAAAGTTTATGAATTTAACCACAAAAAGGCAGACAATGAAAAACAATATCCAAATACCTTTTTTAAAAACAAAGAAAATACAACTAAAATGGCATCCCACCAACTCTATTTTAAGCCAGATTCTACACTATACTCAGCTGCATAAACATATGATACTCAGCAAAGTAAAAATCTGTCCTATCTCTAACAGTAATATTCATATATGTGAAATGTTATGATTATTTTTACTGAAGAACTCATTGTACCGTCCATGATAAACTTTGTCGTATCAAGCCCAACATAGTCAGCCAACTCAAAGGGCCCCATGGGATAGCCTGCTCCGAGCTTCATGGCAACATCAATGTCACCAGCACTTGCATCACCTGGAAAAAAATAAGTGAAGGTGTTCATGCACTCCATCACACTGAGAAAGCTTTATACTTCCAATCACATGGCTCACCGGCCTGAGTTCTTCTGGTTTTCAAACTTAAGGCATTCATATGTATGCACATTTGTACGTATGCATGCTTCTATATGCATGCATGCATACACAACAAGTGCATGTGCACATGCATGCACAGACACATCCACGCACACATACACAAAATCACACACATATGCAACAGACTATATTCATGAACACACATGTACTCATGAACACAAAACACTGAGACATATGCACATTTTTCCCTTATTCATACACTCAGCATACACAAGTGTTCTCACAGTAGTTCTGGTACAGAAACTGCAAGGTCTTTTTTATTTTTCACTTTATATCATTATAACTACTATCATTACAAATTCTGCTTTGTGTCATCTTAACTTGCCCAATACAGTACAATAATTATCATAATCATAAATTCTGTTTTGTTTCATCATTACTTACCTGTTACAGTGTAATTATTTTTTTCAAAACAATTCTTCTGCTGTATGTCAATTTAACTTGCCTGTTATAGTATAATCTTTACTATCATTATAAAATTCTGTTTTGTGTCATTTTAACTCACCTCTTTCCAGCATGCGTACAGCTTCCATCATGTAAGGAACAAGCAGACGATTGACAATAAACCCAGGTGTGTCCTGAAATACACAGGCAACAAATCAGTTGTCAACATCAAGAACAGTTACATTTTAATCTTCAATACTCCTACCTTTTAAACACAGAACTAGAAATCTTTAGAAAAAGATCTTGTATCACACTGTTCTAAAATCACATTTTCACAAGATACAATATGCACAGTTTGTCAACTCCAGTAGCCATCTCCGTCAGACTTTAAACTGGATTTCCAGGCAACCCAGATGCCCTTTAATAAAATCAAAATCAAAATAAAAAGATGCCCTTACAGTTAAACTCATGTAAACAAGTAAAAGTAACAAGTTGCATGTCTCTGCTATTCTGCTTTCCACTCTGCACGACCTACTTATCTTTTTTACCTTATCGGTGTTTACACTCCAAAAAGAAATCTCTGCTCTTACTCTGACGGTTACCGTTTGAAACTTCCTCTCATCAATACAAGAACCTGTGGTGAACATTCTTTCTTCTTTGCTGCTCCTCACATCTAGAACAACCTTCCTTATCATATCCGTGCATCTGATTCTATTTCTGCTTTTCGCTCATCACTAAAGACTCATCTTTTTAAAACCTATCTATAAGTACTCTCAGCTTCCTTTTCTCCAACACCACCCATGTCAGCTCACTCTGGATGTATGTACTAATGTAGAGTGGGAAAGGGAGAGTGTGAGTGGGGGAAGGGTTTTTTGAGAAAGAGTGGCCATGAATGTTTTATGTTACTTGTAATATTTTTCTTTCATGCAAAGCGCCCTGAGCTCTTAGTGAGAAAGGGCACTATATAAATGTACAGTATTATTATTATTATTATTATTATTATTATTATTATCATTATTAAAACAGAGTGGAGCAAATACCATTCAAATGGTGCACAGTTCAATAATGAAAAAAAATGACAAATAAAGTCATCAGTTGATTTAAATTACAGTGTAATACCACACCTTGCATTCCACCGTTGTTTTGCCCATTGCCTGACCAAACTCAACCAGTTTCTTAAAGGTAGCATCACTGGTTTCAGGAATTTTCACAACCTGGGACAAAATTATCACAAGTTGATAAATCAAATTGTAAACAAAACAAAAATCAAAGATTCAGATGATTAGGTATATATAAATTGATTCAGTTTACACATAACTAAAAAGCAGAGAACATTTAAAACAATGATACAAATTTTCTTCTTCCTTCACCATTCTGTTATGAAACATTCCAATAAGATGCAAATTAATTCCACTCTTCCTTCACCATTCTGTTATGAAACATTTCAATAAGATGCAAATTAATTCCACTCTTCCTTCACCATTCTGTTATGAAACATTTCAATAAGATGCAAATTAATTCCACTCTTCCTTCACCATTCTGTTATGAAACATTTCAATAAGATGCAAATTAATTCCACTCTTCCTTCACCATTCTGTTATGAAACATTTCAATAAGATGCAAATTAATTCCACTCTTCCTTCACCATTCTGTTATGAAACATTTCAATAAGATGCAAATTAATTCCACTCTTCCTTCACCATTCTGTTATGAAACATTTCAATAAGATGCAAATTAATTCCACTCTTCCTTCACCATTCTGTTATGAAACATTTCAATAAGATGCAAATTAATTCCACTCTTCCTTCACCATTCTGTTATGAAACATTTCAATAAGATGCAAATTAATTCCACTCTTCCTTCACCATTCTGTTATGAAACATTTCAATAAGATGCAAATTAATTCCACTCTTCCTTCACCATTCTGTTATGAAACATTTCAATAAGATGCAAATTAATTCCACTCTTCCTTCACCATTCTGTTATGAAACATTTCAATAAGATGCAAATTAATTCCACTCTTTCAGTTTCATGTTTGTCTGTTGTTGCTGTTTTTAGGGATGCGGGGATGGTTGTGGAGTATCATATGCTTTGCTTTCAAGCTAACAACAAAATAATAATCTACATCAAGTGTAATACTTCTGCATTTCATTTATATATATATATATATATAAGATCTATCAGTATTTCTTGTAAACAATAAGCCAAGAGTTCTTTCCCATGTATCAGCAAATATCCCATCTTGACAATTTGGGTGCATTTGAGAAATAGTCCTAAAGAGTTCCCAATGTGTGGATACATTTTAGGCACAAGTTACAGAAGTATGTAAGTGTTGTATTCTGTATTGCATTGTTGTATTACTTTTATGGCAACCGATTTCTATGTGTGAAATCCAGGCTGCTCTCCCTTTGGGAGCACACATCTCCACAGTGAAATTTGGGCGACTCTCAAAGGTGCAGCACCACCTGTAAATCACTTTGGGTGACTCTCAAAGGTGCAGCACCACCTGTAAATCACTTTGGGCGACTCTCAAAGGTGCAGCACCACTTGTAAATCACTTTGGGCTACTCTCAAAGGTGCAGCACCACCTGTAAAACACTTTGGGCGACTCTCAAAGGTGCAGCACCACCTGTAAATCACTTTGGGTGACTCTCAAAGGTGCAGCACCACCTGTAAATCACTTTGGGTGACTCTCAAAGGTGCAGCACCACCTGTAAATCACTTTGGGTGACTCTCAAAGGTGCAGCACCACCTGTAAATCACTTTGGGCGACTCTCAAAGGTGCAGCACCACCTGTAAATCACTTTGGGCGACTCTCAAAGGTGCAGCACCACTTGTAAAACACTTTGGGCGACTCTCAAAGGTGCAGCACCACCTGTAAATCACTTTGGGTGACTCTCAAAGGTGCAGCACCACCTGTAAAACACTTTGGGTGACTAGGTGCAGCACCACCTGTAAATCACTTTGGGCTACTCTCAAAGGTGCAGCACCACCTGTAAATCACTTTGGGTGACTAGGTGCAGCACCACCTGTAAATCACTTTGGGTGACTCTCAAAGGTGCAGCACCACCTGTAGATCACTTTGGGTGACTAGGTGCAGCACCACCTGTAAATCACTTTAGGCAACTCTCAAAGGTGCAGCACCACCTGTAAATCACTTTGGGTGACTAGGTGCAGCACCACCTGTAAATCACTTTGGATGACTCTCAAAGGTGCAGCACCACCTGTAAAACACTTTGGGTGACTCTCAAAGGTGCAGCACCACCTGTAAATCACTTTGGGTGACTCTCAAAGGTGCAGCACCACCTGTAAATCACTTTGGGTGACTCCCAAAGGTGCAGCACCACCTGTAAATCACTTTGGACGACTCTCAAAGGTGCAGCACCACCTGTAAATCACTTTGGGTGACTAGGTGCAGCACCACCTGTAAATCACTTTGGGCTACTCTCAAAGGTGCAGCACCACCTGTAAATCACTTTAGGTGACTCTCAAAGGTGCAGCACCACCTGTAAATCACTTTGGGTGACTCCCAAAGGTGCAGCACCACCTGTAAATCACTTTGGACGACTCTCAAAGGTGCATCACCACCTGTAAATCACTTTGGGTGACTAGGTGCAGCACCACCTGCAAATCACTTTGCGCGACTCTCAAAGGTGCAGCACCACCTGCAAATCACTTTGCGCGACTCTCAAAGGTGCAGCACCACCTGCAAATCACTTTGCGCGACTCTCAAAGGTGCAGCACCACCTGTAAATCACTTTGGGCGACTCTCAAAGGTGCAGCACCACCTGTAAATCACTTTGGGCGACTCTCAAAGGTGCAGCACCACCTGTAAATCACTTTGGGCGACTCTCAAAGGTGCAGCACCACCTGCAAATCACTTTGCGCGACTCTCAAAGGTGCAGCACCACCTGTAAATCACTTTGGGTGACTCTCAAAGGTGCAGCACCACCTGTAAATCACTTTTGGCGACTCTCAAAGGTGCAGCACCACCTGTAAATCACTTTGGGTGACTCTCAAAGGTGCAGCACCACCTGCAAATCACTTTGGGCGACTCTCAAAGGTGCAGCACCACCTGTAAATCACTTTGGGTGACTCTCAAAGGTGCAGCACCACCTGTAAATCACTTTGGGCAACTAGGTGCAGCACCACCTGTAAATCACTTTGGGCTACTCTCAAAGGTGCAGCACCACCTGTAAATCACTTTGGGTGACTCTCAAAGGTGCAGCACCACCTGTAAATCACTTTGGGCTACTCTCAAAGGTGCAGCACCACCTGTAAATCACTTTGGGTGACTAGGTGCAGCACCACCTGTAAATCACTTTGGGCTACTCTCAAAGGTGCAGCACCACCTGTAAATCACTTTGGGTGACTAGGTGCAGCACCACCTGTAAATCACTTTGGACGACTCTCAAAGGTGCAGCACCACCTGTAAATCACTTTGGGTGACTCTCAAAGGTGCAGCACCACCTGTAAATCACTTTGGGCTACTCTCAAAGGTGCAGCACCACCTGTAAATCACTTTGGGTGACTAGGTGCAGCACCACCTGTAAATCACTTTGGGCGACTCTCAAAGGTGCAGCACCACCTGTAAATTACTTTGGGCTACTCTCAAAGGTGCAGCACCACCTGTAAATCACTTTGGGCTTCTCTCAAAGGTGCAGCACCACCTGTAAATCACTTTGGGCTACTCTCAAAGGTGCAGCACCACCTGTAAATCACTTTGCGCAACTCTCAAAGGTGCAGCACCACCTGTAAATCACTTTGGGCTACTCTCAAAGGTGCAGCACCACCTGTAAATCACTTTGCGCAACTCTCAAAGGTGCAGCACCACCTGTAAATCACTTTGGGTGACTCTCAAAGGTGCAGCACCACCTGTAAATCACTTTGGGTGACTCTCAAAGGTGCAGCACCACCTGTAAATCACTTTGGGCGACTCTCAAAGGTGCAGCACCACCTGTAAATCACTTTGGGCGACTCTCAAAGGTGCAGCACCACTTGTAAATCACTGTCATTTTTCTGTCTGCAAGTGTGTCTGTTTTACTATCAAAGTGGCTTTTTTCTACAGGATTTTGGCAAGAACAACCCCTTTGTTGCAGCGGGTTCTTCTATGTGTGATAAGTGCTTGCTGCACATGAGACCTCAGTTTACTGTCTTATCTGAAAGACTACCACCCAGACCACCACTCAAGGTCTTATGGAGGGGGGTGTAAAAATCCCAGTCCCTGCAGGTATTCGAACTTGTGGACCTGATCAGGCATACTACCACTAAGTCATCACTCCACATAGCAGTACTGTTCCCTTACCTCCACAAGTTTCATCATGGGAACAGGGTTGAAGAAATGCAGACCTCCAAACCGATCCAGCCGGACTGTGGCTTTCGCAATGTCTTTGATGGGTAAAGATGATGTGTTGCTGGCAAAAATTGCATTGCTGCAAACACATGGTATGCAAGCTATGAACGTCACATTAGCAATCTTTTTCTTGTTTCAACACATATTTCATTTCAATTTTTTTTTTTTTAATGTTTAGCCTGAAAAAAAATTACTAAAAGCTAAAGAGAAAAGTAATGGATAACAGCACTGAGAACGGTGGACTGAAAATGGTAAATGCAAATGAATTATAAACATGTTTTTACTTACAGTGGACTGGTCAACTCTGATAGTCCATTGAAGAAAACTGGTATCCTATTCTAAAACAATATGACCAAAAATTAGTAAATAACAATAACATACATTCGTTTTCTTTTTCCATCAGGTACTATATTTCTAATTTCAAGAATGTTAAGCTTCTTGAGAAATTTCATGAATTGTCAGTGTTGCGGTTTCCCTCATGTCAACAGCAACTGAAGTCAAGCTTTTTTTTGGCTGTTTTTCTCTTGACACAGATAACTAAGAGATATACTTCTTTGACTATCTTCCTCTCAGTCATGTTCTGCCTTTTCATTTTCTTCCTGTCATATCTTCCTCTCTGTCATGTCCTGCCTTTTCATTTTCTTCCTGTCATATCTTCCTCTCTGTCATGTCCTGCCTTTTCATTTTCTTCCTGTCATATCTTCCTCTCTGTCATGTCCTGCCTTTTCATTTTCTTCCTGCCATATCTTCCTCTCTGTCATGTTCTGCCTTTTCATTTTCTTCCTGCCATATCTTCCTCTGTCATGTTCTGCCTTTTCATTTTCTTCCTGTCATATCTTCCTCTGTCATGTTCTGCCTTTTCATTTTCTTCCTGTCATATCTTCCTCTGTCATGTTCTGCCTTTTCATTTTCTTCCTGTCATATCTTCCTCTGTCATGTTCTGCCTTTTCATTTTCTTCCTGTCATATCTTCCTCTCTGTCATGTCCTGCCTTTTCATTTTCTTCCTGTCATATCTTCCTCTCTGTCATGTCCTGCCTTTTCATTTTCTTCCTGTCATATCTTCCTCTCTGTCATGTCCTGCCTTTTCATTTTCTTCCTGCCATATCTTCCTCTCATTTCTTCCTGTCATATCTTCCTCTGTCATGTTCTGCCTTTTCATTTTCTTCCTGTCATATCTTCCTCTCTGTCATGTTCTGCCTTTTCATTTTCTTCCTGCCATATCTTCCTCTGTCATGTTCTGCCTTTTCATTTTCTTCCTGTCATATCTTCCTCTGTCATGTTCTGCCTTTTCATTTTCTTCCTGCCATATCTTCCTCTGTCATGTTCTGCCTTTTCATTTTCTTCCTGTCATATCTTCCTCTGTCATGTTCTGCCTTTTCATTTTCTTCCTGCCATATCTTCCTCTCTGTCATGTTCTGCCTTTTCATTTTCTTCCTGTCATATCTTCCTCTCTGTCATGTTCTGCCTTTTCATTTTCTTCCTGTCATATCTTCCTCTCATTTCTTCCTGTCATATCTTCCTCTCTGTCATGTTCTGCCTTGCTGGTCCATTCACACATGTTTTTTTAAAGAAAGCTTGGAGTGTTTTTTTGTCTTTTTTCTGGACTTGGCGTTCTTACTGTGTTGCGTTCTTTTTTCAGTTGCCCACAGATATTTTCTGATTTAGTATATCTGCTAATACAGAGAATTTGTGCATTATGTATGATAATGTATCTGTTCAGGCTTGGTTTGGTTTTTTAATCCTCTGGCTAAAAATTGACAGAATGGTCTACATCAGAAATATGTATGTCCCAGGGTTATGTGCATGAATATCACTGTACTTGCGCTTTTTTTCTTACTTTTTTTCCAAGTAGTTTTCAGTTTGTTGCAGTTGTCGTTGTTGTTGGCAGTGGTGGTGCTGGTGCTGCTGCTTTGTTGTTGTGTATATATCCAGATACTACAGAATAAATATCGACAAGTGTTTTCAGCCTTGGAAGGGTCGTGTGTAGTCGGCTGGCCTACGAGCAACGAACACAAATAAAACAAATGAGTAATAAACTCCTCCATGCTCACTGTGGGGCTGCAGTGTCCAGAGCAGCGAAGAGCTTTTGCTTCACCTCCAGGTTCTCCACAATAGCTTCCACCACCAGGTCTGTGCTTCTGGCGGCATCTAAAGCGTCCGTGTTGGTCCTGATCCGACTCAGCACGTCTGACACGAAGGATGACTGCTTCTGCAAACACAATACCATGCATTCTTGTTCTTCTTCTTCTTCTTCGTTCATGGGCTGCAACTCCCATATTCACTGGTATGTACATGAGTGGGCTTTTACGTGTATGCCCATTTTTACCCCATCATGTAGGCAGCCATACTCCATTTTCGGGGGGTGCATGCTGGGTATGTTCTTGAACACTGACATGGATTACAGGATCTTTAACATGCTTATTTGATCTTCTGCTTGTCCATACACATGAAGGGGGTTCAGGCACTAGCAGGTCTTCACATATGTTGACCTGGGAGATCAGAGAAATCTCCACCTTTCATCCACCAGGCGCCGTTACCGACATTCAAACCCGGGACCCTCAGATTGAAAGTCCAACATTTTAACCACCCGGCTATTGCATCTGTTGCCATGCATTCAACAACCAACACTTTTTTCTATCAAGAAAAGAGGACTGATTGAGAATACGGTAGAAATAACACCATTCACCAGTCAATACTTCTATCAAGAAAAGAGGACTGATAGAGAATACAGTAGAAATAACACCATTCATCAGTCAATACTTCTATCAAGAATACGGTAGAAATAACACCATTCACCAGTCAATAATTCTATCAAGAAAAGAGGACCTCGTGTTAAATGCTTTCTGCTTGGTAGAAATTAACTCACAATTTCACAGCCTTTATCTTTACACGATACTAAGCAACAAGAAAAAATGTGACCGTATGGACTGGAAAAGACTTAAGCGTTATTTAACGATACCTGGGGAAAAACACATTCATGAATTATCTTCAGTATTGCTGTATTACTTAAGCTTGGCAAATAAAAATTAATATTACTTGAAAATTTAAAACATGTATTTATGATGACTAATGCATTTGCTTCCACACTCTTAGATCTTGAGCATTTCTTCCTGTAATATAAATATCAAATACTAACATCCCAAATAACAGTGATGTGACATACAATTAATGTTTTCTCTCATATTATACATAGATCAAAACTTCCCCTTTCATGATCCATGCTAATGTCAAATGATGCTGGAACAGTGACTGCTACAGAATGACAATCATCCAAGCTGTTGACAATAAAAAGTTGTTTTCAAGTGAATGTGGAGCACATTTACACCCAATACACACACACACACACACACACACACACATATATATATATATATATATATATATATATATATATACTTATACACATATAAAGAGAGAGAGAGAGAAATACTATCATCTGTATTATCCAGACTGATGACAGTTTTAAAATCTGTCTGAATGAGATTTGGAGTACATTTTATAAATTTACATTACGCATAAAATAAATAAATAAGTATTATAACCTCTTCATCATCTGCAAACTTTTTCTTGGCAACTCGACCAAGACTCTTCTGAATGGCAACCTTGGACTTGGTCAGAATGTCCTCACTTTGGTCCACCATCACTACATTGTGGCCAGTTGCTGCTGCCACCTGAAATCAGTAAATATGACCATTTTCATTTCATCAATATGTTTGTATCTCATGCAAATATTTTCATATTTTTTAGTATATGTTTTTGTGTGGAGGACGGTAAGTACCTGGTATGTATGCATAACCTTAAACATGTGTGTGTGTGTGTGAGCGTGCGTGCGTGCGTGCGTGCGTGCGTGCGTGCGTGTGAGTGTGTGTGTGTGAGTGTGTGTGTGTGAGTGTGTGTGTGTGAGTGATTGTCCATCCATCTGTGCATGTGTATTCCTACACAAATGCATATATGTATGGGCCCAAATGTGTAATTATGGACAAGAGCCTCCAAGCCTGAAACTAGTGAAAGAGACCTTCACAACCCCACAAGGGGACGCTACAACAGACTCAGTCTTATAGAATAGTTTACCTGACAAGGCCTCCAGGCAAGTCTGAAAGAATGAGAACATTAAATCTACTAAATCGGCAAGTTCACCTTTTGCTTCAACACAAATGAATGAAACAATGGAAACTGCAACAGATGTGTGTGGCTTGGTAGTGTTGTGTGATTTTGTTTTATCCCCCCAAGACATGGTTGTTGAAAAAAGCCAGTTTTATCCACACAGCATCAATCAAAAATGTATGTAGCAGTAATGCTTTCCTTTCATTCTTTTCACATGTGTGATATAAGATAAGAAAGTGTGTGTGTGTGTGTGTGTGTGTGTGTGTGTGTGTGTGTGAGTGTGCACATGCACGATTTTGTGCGAGCATACATATTTATGTGTGTATGCATGCTGTGTAAAGTCTGGGCTGATGAGTGTTTAAATATATTCCACAGTCATACAAGTGTGTCCATGTGTGTGTTAGAGTGCATGTGTATATGTATATGTCATTATGTGTGTGTACGCATAGTTGCATGTGCATGTAAATTAAAACATCACACACATGTACATATGGATAGGTGTGTGAGTGAGTGAGAGAGTGACAGAGTGCGCGCATGTGTGTGTGTGTGTGTGTGTGTGTGGGTGGGTGGGTGGGTGGGTGGGTGGGTGTGTATGTGTGTGTCAGGGCTTGCCAGTTATGTCCTAGATAATGACTGTGTCATGCTGTGATGGCCCTGACCTAAGTGTAAGCACACACATGTGTGGCTGTAAGGATATCTGTCAGTTGACATAGAAAAACAAGAGACAGGGAGAGACTGTCATCATATCAGGCTGCATGAAATGAGCAGATTATTTCAGTTTCACACATGCAGCAATTCTTGCGTCCAGGTTTTTATTGTAATTTTAGGTTGTTACTGTTCTCTTTGTCTTCTACGCCTTTATTTACATTCATTTCGAATGCTGTACTTTAATGGTCTGGCCTCACCTACAGTCTCTTACTGAATGGAATGGGAAATATATATGTAAGACACTGACAGCCAAATTTCTTCATTGTAACTTGCCCTGGGTTATGCTCAGGATCACACAGCCGCATTTGACTGATTTTTTTCAACATCTTTCTGTAAAGGTTTCATATATAATGCAAACATATTGTGTGTGTGCGTGCGTGCGTGCGTCTGTCTGTCTGCCTGCCTGTGTCTGTCTGTCTGTGTGTCCCAGAATTTGGGACGTTTTTTCTTTATTTCATTTTCAATGATGGTGAATGATGATGATGATGAGGGGTGATGAAGCTGTTACTTAGGTTTATACCTACTTGACAAGGCGGTACTCTCAGAATATATTCCAGTATCAACCAGGCTTAGAGACAGATACCTACTTGACAAGGCGGTACTCTCAGAATATATTCCAGTATCAACCAGGCTTAGAGACAGATACCTACTTGACAAGGCGGTACTCTCAGAATATATTCCAGTATCAACCAGGCTTAGAGACAGATACCTACTTGACAAGGTGGTACTCTCAGAATATATTCCAGTATCAACCAGGCTCAGAGACAGATACCTACTTGACAAGGCGGTACTCTCAGAATATATTCCAGTATCAACCAGGCTTAGAGACAGACACCTGCAGTGTTGGTAAGGAAATTTGAGCAACACTCCCCAAAAACACCTTTGTGAAGTGGATGACCCTCAGATAATAAATTATGCATGTATACCCGCCTATACACATGCATACATAACTGGATAAATGTACAAACATGCATGGATGTTTGCAGCCATATGTATACATACTTATACTGTGAAAAAAATTTTTAATATACACATGTCAACATGACAAACATACACATCACCATAACCAGTATCATCAGTATTCCTAATAATCAGTATTGTGTTCAATCATTTCTTCTTTCATTTGATGTCTTGTCACAACAGACAAGTGCAGTGTCAAAGAGGGCTGGTTTGCTGTAGACAACTGCCTAATAAATGCATATGTTTCTGAACATGAAGAAAATAAATATAATTTGAGGCTGAAAATAGTAAAAGGCCTCTTCAGTAATATGCCATGTTGAATCGGTTGGAACTTCACTGACTTTCACTGATCCTGGCTCAAAAGTCAAAAGGTCATGGTATGACTTGGAGATTCTGTCCTTCAACTGATAATTACAGTTATGAAAACTATGTTAAGGAGGCGCTCAACATTCAAAGCATTAGTTGGAGATTCTGTACTTCAACTGATAATTACAGACGTCTACGTTGAGGTGGTGTTGAACATTATTAGAACAACACTTAAATCTTGAACAGATGTTTCTGTCAGCCATTTTATGACCTTGGTTTTATTGCAGAAATACATGCAGCCACACAGACAGGCATAGGGTCACACACACACACACACACACACACACACACACACACACACACACACACACACCGCAAATACATGTACACACACACAAACACATGCACATGCATGCATACACGCCACAAACACATTCACACACACACAGAGAATGACACATGATGTACACATAAAAGATGCACATGTGCACATACTCCAACATCTGCACACACGTATGCACACATGTACATGGATACACATACATGCACACAAACACACACACAATGAATCAGTGATTATTTTCTCCTTGAAAAATGTCAACAACTGTCTCTTTCCCCAGATCTCTTGTGGTTGATGACGCAACGGTTCAGTTTTTACCAAGGAACCTCAGAATAATTCTTCACTAAAACCTCAGTATGCACGCTCAGGCGGTCAGTCTGACATCCAGAGTCAATTGTGAACAAAATGGATTAACTCTGTTTATCAGAACCTTTTTGTTGAAACAACAAAAAATTCTTATTTCCATTGTTGTGTTTTCACTAATTTATATTACTCCTAACAGGTTGCTTCATCACATTCTTCAGTGAATTAAAAAAAAAACTTCAAAACTATGCTGCTGCCTGACTCTGAGTCCCATGCACTGATTGCACTTCTTCTCACCCCTGTACTCTGCAATGAGTCTGTGTTGAGGCGAAAAATAAATAAATATAAAGTTGCTTTTCTCTGCTTTTCTGCTTTCCACTCCACTGGACCAACCTATCTGACCTTATCAGTTCTTACATTCCCTCAAGAACTCTCTGCTCTTCTTCACAATGCTAACTTGTGAAAATTCACTGTGTCAATACACTCTTACCTCTTTGCTGCTCCTCATATCTCGCAACGTCTTCCACATCATATCCATTTCATCTGATTCTATCTCTGCCTTTCACTCTTCAAAGAAAACTGATCTTTTCAAGATCTACCTGTAAACATGCAAGCATACTGAGATTCCTCCTTCTACACCTCTTCCTACCTGCCAGATCACTTTGCATAAGAAAATGACAGAAGGGGTGTAGAGGGAGACTGAGTGGTCATGAGTGGTTCATTTATGTTGTAACTTTTTCTTTCATGTAAAGCGCCTTGAGCACTCAGAGAGAAAGGGCACAATACAATATACATTATTATTAGCACTATGTATACATGTATACTGTGACACACACACACACACACACACGCACACACGCACACACACACACACGCACGCACACACACACATGCACGCACACACACGCACGCACACACACACACACACACACACACACACACACACGCACACACGCACACACGCACACACAAATCCATTATACAGTAACACACATACCATACATACACATACACTGACTCGGTTTGAACACACAACAAAAATAGCACACACACACACACACATACACACACACAAACAAACACACACACACACACACACACACACACACACACACACACACACACACACACGCACGCACGCACACACACACACACAAATCCATTATACAGTAACACACATACCATACATACACATACACTGACTCGGTTTGAACACACAACAAAAATAGCACACACACACACACACACACACACACACACACACACACACACACACACACACACACACACACACACACACACACACACACACACACAATCAACACGAACATGCAAATGTACTTTAATCAAAATGATACAAAACAAAGTCATTGGATAAAAATAGTGCTGGCTGAGACAAATGTTTCCCTCTGTAAGTGTGTAACTTTGTGTCACTCTGTGTCTGTGAGACTTTGTTATATCATTCATGCACACATGTGTCACTGTGTGTCTGTGAGACTTTGTTATATCATTCATGCACACATGCATTTGAATGTATGTATTTGCATGTTTTTTGTATGCACATACATCACATGAGTATGCATGCTTGTGCAGCTATGAGTATGTGAATGTGTGCAACTGGCTAACTGCTAGTGCTTTCAATAACAATAATAATAGCAATAATAATAAGTGCAAGTGTGTATGGTGTATACAAATTCTTTCTTGAAATCAAGGAGTTTGTGAAAGTGCACGTCAAAGCCAGAGACATGAAAGTGTGAGTTAAAATGCATATTTATAAGAGTGTGTATGTGTGTGTGTTTGCATTCTATCTGACTGACAGAAAGTACTCTCACTTCGATTACCTGGGGGTTCCATAAAATACAATTAAACAAAAAATACATCTGAAAAAGCATGATCAACTATACACAGAGCTATTGCCAAGGATACATAGTAATACTGGAAAAGGGTTTTCTTTAGTATTCAACTTCTAGCTTTAGGAAAGTGACTCGTGACCTGGCATGGGAATTATACATAATGAGCATGGTTTAAAACACGGTCTTCAATTGTTTGCTCAGAAGATAAATTGTTATGGTCACTTTATTGAACCAAACACATTGAACTGTCCAGACTTTTTTTTTTCTTCTTTTCTTTATTATCTGGAAGTCACGACATTGCATGGCCTTTTAAGTATCAGTATCAGACCAGCCGCCGTGGTGAAGTGGTTAGCGTCGCGGACTGATGGCTGGGAGGACGCAGGTTCGAATCCCAGTGGAGGTGGGTTTTTCAGCCCGTGGGTGGCTCCTACCCAGAGTTGAGTGTGCTGTGGGCTTAAATGGGGAGACTGGGACCACACAGTCGAGTGTCATCCACTTCAAGGATGCGTCTTTGGGTGTGTTGCTCTAATTACCTGACCAACACTGCAAGTGTCTGTATCTCTCAGGCCTAGTTAATGCCTGGATATCATTATGACAGGAAGCGTAGAGTACAGCCTTGTCACGCAGTCCCAAACCAAAATGGACCTCCATAGCAATATCGTCATCATCATCGTCATCCTCCTCCTCCTTCATCGTCATCAATATAAAAAAATATAGTCTCAAAGTCTGTGGCCTTTCATGCCCTGCTCTCATGGTGACCTCAGTTTCGATACCCCTCTACTTCCATGCTTGGGGTGAGTCCTGTCAATGTCGTCAGTGTTGGCGGATTCATGGGTGGCTGTTGTTTGAGGGACGTGGTGGCGGTCTCCACTCTGGGAGGGACGCTCACTCAGTCTGGCTCCGCGACTAAGCCATTATTGTCGTTAGTAGGGGGCTTAGTAGGTGATGTCGTAAGTATGTTAAAACAGAACAGGCACCACTGAACACCACCGAAGTGACGCAGCAGCAGTGCAGGGTCTCCTCTGGTGTGCGGCCTCCTGGCGACCTAACATCGATGGTTCCTGTGGACTGCCGACACTGGAACTGTGACGGACGAACCCGGGTGTGGCCGTGTATGGGGAAATCTAAATAAGCGGCGTGGGAGTAATGCCACTGAAACGGGGCAGATGATGGGGCAGCAAAAAAAAAAAAAAAAAAAGTATCAGTAACAAGGAGGCGTCACTGCATTCGGACAAATCCATATACACTACACCACATCTGCCAAGCAGATGCCTGACCAGGAGCATAACCCAACACGCTTAGTCAGGCCTTGAGAAAAAATAAAAAATAAAATAAATAAAATAAAATAAAATAAAATATAAAATATAAAATAAAATACACACACACACATTTTTTTAATATGAAAAATAAAAAATAATAAAAATAAAATAAAATAAAAAGAAATAAGTAAATAAATATATAAATGATAAATATATTACAAAAATAACTACTTTATTAATAATAATAATATTTGTAAGGCGCAAAAACTTGATGAAGTCAACTATAAGCCTACACAAAAAAAAATTAAAATAAAATAAATAAATAAATAAAAAATAAAATAAATGGCCTTGTAAACTTGATGAAACTGGGTCCTGGTGTCAGTTTTCTTTACATGACCCAGTTCATCAACACTGCATTCGTGTTTATCTAGATCTGTGTGTCAAAGTCCACCTCTCTGCTGACGAAGCTGAAAACTTGCATTCAAAAGGAGGAGTTTGTATTATACTCCATGTTTGGTGTTTACATATACTTACCATGTCAAACTGATGCAAACTAGGCCTATGGTTTGCTCTGTTTGGCCAAATTTCGCGCGGCTAACAATGAAAAGACGCCCCATGAAAACTTGCATTCAAACAAGATTGTATCACACAAAACCAAAACCGGCCGAACAATGCAACGCCCTACCTGTGCAATGCCTGACCCCATGAGTCCTCCGCCAATGACTGTGACGTGCTTAATTGCACTGGATGCCATTGCAGGACTGGAGGAGAACTTGCGACAAAACACGCGCGTCACGTTAGCCATGGTTTCTGTCGGCTTGACCAACTGAAGTGACCTCGGAGGAGTAAAAGGTTATCTTCTCTTTAGCAGGCAATATCCTGAACCCCTTGATTTGCATACACGTGTATCCGGTTCCTAATGGGCCAAGGCCACGGTTGCAGAAAAAGCAAAAACAACGATTTGCTTTGCATTTCCGGTGTACATGAAGCATTCATCAACGGCTCACCAATCCATAAAAACTAGAATTCCCTGAGATGGTAGTGCCAGTGACCAATGAGAGAAGAAAAAGAAAATTGTTACAGAAGCCACAAAATGACATATACCTTGATTTTGCAGACATACGCATAACATTTTTTCAACGCACAAAAAACCCTGCATTTTTTCAGTTCTGTGATGTCCCTTTTTTTCTCTTTCTTTCTTGTATTTCTCTTTCGCCTAATATTTCCTTCCGACTTTTTTTTTAGTTTGTTAAATTTTCCTTTTTTTCAGAGCCTTTCTTCTTTCTTGCTTGCTTGAGTTATTCTGAAGTATTGATCAGTTGTTTTTTAGCCGGTTAGTTATTTATCATTATTATAGTTCTCATTTCAGTGTGGTGAGGGGTGGGGGATAGGAGCGTTTATATTTTCTAAGTTAGCCTAGTTAGTTAGTCAGTTAGTTAGTTTCTACGTGGTTCGTTACTGACTTCGTTAGTTATCTGTCGATCAGTTTTTCTATTCAGTTCAGTATATTTACTTTATTCCATTATTCTGCATTCTGCAATTTACTTGTCACTCTTATTTCTTCTTTTTCCCCATTCTATCTTCCGTTTGTGAGTTTGTTTGTTTTATCCAAACTTGCTTCGATCAAACTTTTTTTCCTGTGATACATATAGTATTTTAATTATATAGTATACTTGCATGGTTGATCAGCGGGCCATTGATGCCGTGTAGTCTCAAGGTCAGTTCCTTGACAAAACAATCTACCTGGTCCTCTCAACCCCATCTCACCGTCTGCATTGTGATTTGATTACGGCACTGCCCCGTTCCATCATCCGGACTAGCTATCTTCACTTGAAGTACTCCATATATATATATATATATATATATATATATATATATATATATATATATATATATATATATATATATACGTAGACTACACACTCGGCCTACAAACATGCACGCACACACTGACACATTCTCACACACACACACACACACACACACACACACACACACACTGACCGTGGCACGCTGTCCTATAATTGCTTGTTTTCTTGCTGCGGATCGCTTAATTCGCTTGTCACATTTACTGTGTCATTGTGGATGCAACTTCATGTCGCTTCTCATTTCAGTCCAATCGCCAGGATCTTTCTCTGCTGACAGCCTCCAAGTTTCGCACGGCAGGCACAGGGGA
>NC_134876.1:275183-292683 GCF_041734735.1 Babylonia areolata | reverse complement strand
TCGGCTTGCTTTTTTTTCATTGGTGACCGAATACCAAACCCCATGAAGTACGAACCAATCAGAGTTATCTTTACATAGCAGTCTTTGACGTCATTGTTCTTGACACCAGGCACAGCTGAAAGTCAACTTGGGGCGCTTCTAACGTGATACTGTCCAGTTGTATCGGGAGTTTAGAAAAGGTGTGTAGCATTTTATTTTACATTGCATTACAAGAAGCTCATCAGACATTATCAGACTAATTTTATCTGGGTAAACAATGTTTTCGCTTGTTTGTTTCAGCGGGATCTTTCGTCTGAGCAGTGCGAAGCAACGGCGCCATATTTCGATGCTACCCAGTCCTCGGGGCATGGTGATTCTCCAAAGTTCGTCAGCTGTCCATCCATCAACACCTTGCGCTTTTGAGAATAGCTGTGCAGCTTTCACAGTCACCTGTTACACCAGCATCAGCAAATAACTGTGAAGGACAGAAAGGTCAACTGACAACGCACACGACGATTCTCATTCACGTGCCTACGTTCGATCCCCGCACGCCCGCCTTATCAAGCCGCAGTTGTGGCTCACATGCGGGATCTCCGCTTGTATCATAACGTGAGACATTTCCACATCAAAAGGACGTTCCAGTGACGATGCATCGCATCGGAAAGCTATTGACTAAAGGGCCTTCTTCCGCCCGTTTTCTTCCGCAGATCTTAAAGACTACCCGCGGGTATGCAAGCAGTGTGGAAGATGGGTCTGGGAGAAGGTCTGGGATGGGAGTTGAACGTGCCTATGCCACACAGGCATCAGCAGAACCGTTCCTCAACGGCAGTTCTTCCACCTACGTGGAAGAAATGTTCCTGGCGTGGCAGAGAGATCCCAGCAGTGTCCACAAGGTAACTGGCGTTGTTTCATATCTGAATCTTGAGAATACATGGCTTTTCCCATGTAATACATCCCTTTTGTCCGCAGGATCCCCATGGATTGGATGATGTTTTGCAGCTAATTTCATCGCAAAGTTTGAAATCACTATTTAATTACACATACTTAACCGTGACCCAACTAGTGCAGACTCCGGCAGGGGTCTGACATTCCTGCCCTTTTTATAATAGTTTTGAAATGGTCACATGACAACTGCCTCCATTTTACCACAACTAGAAATAAAGAGAACAGTTGAATTGGTTTAGGAAAAGACGGCAAATCCCTATTTATGATAAAAACAAAATTTTAGAGTAAATAAAGGCCAGTCACAGGAGGTGTGGAGGACAAGCATTTGGAATTGGTGTATGTTAGATTACTGGGTGGAATAGTAATTTTGAAAGGAATGCTGTCACAGTGTCAGTCTGTAATTTACAAATATGTATTATATATTCTTTATATCTGCCAGTGACTCTCGGTGAGTGTTATCACTCATTCAGTTATGATTGACTCGATACCTTGAAAACAGCTCATGTTTGGGGTTTGAGAATCACAGTCTCAGACTTTTCAGCTGTTAACTGTTATAACTGTTGACACTGTCTTTGTTTATTCATCAGTATATATATCATATGTATCAAAATTTTGATAATTTTTCCATTTAATTTCAGATGCAAATGATGAAGATTCTAACCAGGAAACTTTTTTGTTTTATTTTTATGTTGAACAGTATCATGAGTAAGTGGTTCAGTACCCTAGTGGAAGGCTGACCTATTTTTCTTGGCTGTTAAAATGCTTGTTGGGTTTTCCAAGGTGAATGTTATTCAGCTGCCTTGACAGGTGACATTTTATCCAAGGGAATTAGATGATGAAACACTTCCTGGAAGGACCACTCCCCAGTCTGATTTATTTTTGCCCTGAACACAGTTGGACATGAAATTTTATTTTGAACTTTGATGAAGAAAGTTAGGGACTTACTGATATGTGATGAAAAAGAAGAAAAAAAGAAGTAAATTAGGGTAACAATACTGATGATACATATGAAAAATGTTAACATTGCAGTGTGAGAGTCATTTTACAGCAAAATGTTGGCATCTTGATGATATTAAATTTGAAGTGTGGTGGCTTGAACATTTTTTCTTCTTGCAAGAAAGAGCTCTGCGAAATTTAATATTTAAAGAGTGAACGTGGCTGAATCATTGAACCAATATTTTGGGAAAGAAAGGTAGAAAGGACTTCACTTGACAGAATGTTCAGAAAATAATATTGATGTGACTTTGACATTTTGTAGATGAGATAGTCATAGTCATGATAGTGTAAGAAATTTGTGGAGGCTTAACTCAGATGCTTGAAACATTTAAGAAACACATCTGGTCAGACAGACACACTTGTACACACACATACACATGCATACACACAGACACAGACACACACATACACACACACACAGCCACACACACACACACACACACACACACACACACACACTTCTAGCAAAATATCCTGAAAGTATGCTGATCTTATCATCAAATCTCTGAAATTTATTGTAAACTTAATATTATGAAGAAAATAAAAAACAAACAACAACCTTCATTAAAGTTTTCTATGATTGATTACATTTTAAATTGTTTTGTGACATTGAAGGTAGACTGTGATAAACTTTGTGACAAATTGTTTCATGACATTGTATGTAAACTGTGACAGACTCAGACTGTGTTACAAATTGTTTCTTGACTTTGTAAGTAAACTGTTACAGACTGTGTGGCAAATTGTTCATGACATTGTATGTAAAGTGTGATAGACTGTGTGACAAATTTTCATGACATTGTACATAATCTGTGACAGTGTGACATTATTTTGTGAGATTGTGCATAGTGACACAGTAATAGTGTGATAAATTATTTCATGACATTGTACTTGAAATGGGACAAATTTAAGTAATATCAACCATTATTTGTGACAAACTGACAAGTGACGTTGAGCAAAATTCCTTTTGTTAATCTTTCAAGTTTAAGATAAATTATTGTGATATCCCTGTTATATTAGTATGCATTTGTACTGTTCTTATATGTGTGCTTGTGTTGTGATGAAACATGTTTCTCTCATAAAGTTTAAGCTCAGGTGTATTATCTTGGCAACTGTGGGTTTCCTGCAGATAAAGTGTGGTTGAAAGTCAGGCTGTCCTTGGGTGCTTTACATAACACTGTTAGTGGGTGTCAGATAAGAACTAAAGAACTACGAAGAAGGGAGGAGGATTTGGTTTTTTCATTTTTGTTCATGGAAGGGAAGAGTTGTAACAATGGGCGTTGTTTGTAGTGTGTGTATTTGTGAATGTGTGTCACTGTGTGTGTGTGAGTGTGTGCGGGAGGTGAGAGAGAGAGAGTGTGTATTATTATTAGATTATTTATTCCTTAACACCATGCAGTTCCATTATTTAAACACTTGACACATTCAATGATTCATACATTTTTATACACACTTGCACATGCAAGCACACATGAATGCATGTGCATAGACACACACACACACACACACATTCACACACAAACCTTTGAGTTAAACGGACTCCTTTTGTTTTTTTTGAAGACTAGCAGAAGAGTAACACTCAACATTTGTGGCTAAATTACTATTTTATATTTTGTTGTAAAATTCTATTTCATAAGGTTCCTCCTTTGAAGAAGGATTGTATGTTCTCCCACCGGTTCATTAGTTTGATCAAAACATGGAGAAAACAAAGTATATCTCTAATTTGTGTTACACTGTGGAGTGTTGAGAACAGAGATGATTGCTTGCTTTGTCTGGTGTGATCAACGCTAATAACAGTGTACAATGTAGATCCCTGCCCAGGTGCAAACATAATTTTGGCACTGGGGTTAAGCCTCCAGATAGAGTGGAGAAAACCTCCAAATTATCCATGTTTGCACATTGCTGGAACAAATATATTGATTTGGCAAATTTCTGTCTCCATATAGTTGTACTTGTAGGAATGTTTGTGGTTGAGCATGCACATATAAACCCACATGCATACAGTGTACACGCATACGGGCGCGTGCGCACACACTCACATGTATGCACGTGCGCGTGCGCACACATGCGCGCACTCACTCAAACACATGTGCTGTCATGATACACACACACACACACACACAAATGCAAGCATGAGTGTGTGCATATGAACGTCCAGAAGGAATGACTGATTTCATGCTGATGCCTCAGTGGCTGGTTCCACTGAAGAGGAACAGGTAAGGATTGATCACAACAGGAACTGGTCATCACATCTACAGTGCCAGAAACTGCATTGATATAGTGTCTGTTATTCACAAGGTTTACTGTCTGTCAGTCAAGTATGTGGGCTGATAAATATTGGGAATATTATATGTACTAATGCAGTTTTCAGCTGTAATTTGTTGTAGTTGTCAAGTTTTCAGTGAAGTGTTAATGGTGACAGCTTGTATTGCTTGGTTAGAAACCATTTATTGACATTTGGGTAATCCAGTGGAGGATGATTGTAAACAGTAAACATACTATGGCTATACATGACCAATAAGTTCAGAAGCTGCAAAATGTTCAACAGTGTTTTGCTTTTTTTTTTTCTTGACTATTATTACTGTTTGTTTTTGTTTTGTTTGTTTTTAATGAGTTTTTGCATGTGTATTTATTTTGGGATGGTGAATCTTTGAAATGATATTTCAGATAATATACAAGTACTGGTAAATCCAAGAAAATGTCTCTTCATATATTTGTGCATATGTGTAGATGTGTTGAACTTACATGACCATTTTCTCAGGAACTACAATGCCCTTTAACAGGAAATTAGGCTTTGAACTTGAAAAGTCATTTCTGCCCATTCACATCAGACTTGACTGTGCACAGCAGCATAGGCCAGGGTTTTGATAGACATGGGAGCACATGCAGTCACATGCAATCACACTTGCATATTTACAAATACACATACATATAATATACTCTTGAATGATGATGAAGCTTGTCTCATGAAAAACATAGGATATATAATAATAATGACAATAATGTACAGTTATATAGTGCCATTTCTCTCTAAAGAGCTCAGGACACTTTACATGAAAGAAAAATATTACAAATTACATCAAACATTCATGACTACTCTTTCTGAAATTAGTGAAAACCCCTACACCCCTACCCCCTCCACACACTAGAGCTCCCTTTCCCACTCTACATACATCCAAAGAGAACTGACATGGGTGGTGTTGGAGAACAAGGAAGCTGAGAGTGCTTATAGATAGGTTTTAAAAATTTGAGTTTTTAGTGATGAGCAAAAAGTAGAAATAGAATCCAATGCACTGATATGATGAGGAAGGTTGTTCCAGATGTGAGGAGCAGCTTGTTTGATTATTTGAAATATGTTTGATTAAGACAGCACATCTTAGAAAAATCATATGATAATTATTGCCTATTGTTTGTCAAAAAAATATGTAAGAACTTTTTGTGTTTGAAAATATACATTCTTAAATTTCTTTCAAGGAATACATGCTCACAAGACATATTCCTGGTACATGTGCGCTACCTAGCACACCATCTGGTTCTGTTTGTTTGACTTAGCCTGTCTGCTTGACTATCTCCCTCAAGCAGACATGGGTGCATGCATGTGTGCGCACAAGTGTGTGCACACATACAGCGTGCGTGTGCGCACGCGCACACACACGCACGCACACACAATAAAAGCATAAGCAACAACAACAAGAAGGAAAAAACCCCAACAAAAACAATCCAACAACAACAAAATAAACGTGCATCTATGCTTATCTCAAGACAACACAACACACATGAACACACACACACACACACACACACACACACACACACACACACACACACACACACACACACACACACACACACACACACACACACCTTTCTTTCTATCCACATGTGTGCAGTCCGAGTTTCACACACTGTAATATGCACATGCAGTAGATCCCTATTTCTCTCTCTGCTTGTATTGATCGATCAGGCAAAGAGGTTCCAGAATGGGAAGAAAACGACCTGGGTGGAAAGGGCTGTAATGATCACCAGCAGTATTCCTGACTTCTTGTTCCTGTCCAGGATTTCACAGAACTAGGACTTGCCTCTTGAGAAGCCTCATGAATGTCAAGTGTCTGATTCTACAGGACTGCCTACCCTCCTACCTTTCTGTCCTTACAGTGCTGCTCCTATCCACCCTCCTTTCCTTTCCCTTCCCCCTCTGTTATGTTTCTCCTTTCACATGGGAAGCAAATGATGGACATATATTGTGTGTATTTTGGGAGTGATGGATCATTCATTTTGAGGATGACACTCTGTTAATAGAGTGCTAACAAAGAAATTATCTGAGGCTGCCGTCTGGAGCGGTGTCTGTGCATTATTCATCATATGCCGGGAATGGGAGGATTGTATGATTAATGAAAGGGTGCATAGTATCTGATACTCAGACTCCTTCGCCACTTTTAGACCATGCCTCAAAACTCCCTTATTCTAACAGTAATAAGCTTTGATGAGGCATGTGCATCTAAACCGTGTGTGTGTGTGTGTGTGTGTGTGTATATATATATATATATATTTATTTATGTATACTCCTAGATACATGTGGTATGCTTGACTATGTGTGTGTCATTGTGTGTGTACAGTGTACACACGTGTGTATGTGTGAATGTGTGAGTATGTACAGGTGTGTGTATGCATGTGTGAGTAGGGAAGCAGATGAATATGCATTGTATGTTTTAATATATATTATGTATGTACGCATTGTGTTAATGTGTGTGTACAGTTTGCTAGGTAGATGTGAGTGTGTGTGTGTGTGTATAAACTTTTTTCTTAATTAAAGAACTGTTTGATTTCATTAAGAATTTAGAAGCAAGGAACTGTTTATCAAAATCAAAATGTGACGAGTTTCCCATTTCTACATGTGTGGCCATGTGGTTCATAAATGTTTAAGTGTGTAGTGTGGTCACATTGGCATTAAGTTGAGTAACACAAACAGTCATGATCACATGTATTGCGAGTTAAGCATTCTTTGTCTGCATTATAGCTTATTTTCAACTTGATTCTCCCATTTCTACATGTGTGGCCATGTGGCTCATAGATGTTGAAGTGTGTGGTGTGGTCACATTGGCATTAACACTCATGATCACATGTATGATGTATTGCTAGTTAAGCATTTCTTGTCAGATTCATAGCTCATTTTCAAGTCACCTTTGAGTTTGATCATGAATGAACTGTGTGTGTGTGTGTGTGTGTGTGTGTGTGATGGGGGGGTGGGGGTGTATGTGTCACTGTGTGTGTGTGTGTGTGTGTGTGTGTGTGTGTGTGATTAATGGGGAGTGAAGATATGTAGGCGATCATATCAAGATCATGCTAGAGGAAGACCTCATTAGGGTTTTATTTCACAGGCGGTAGTTCAGGAGAAATGTTTGCTGAATGTTCCGGAGCAAATTTGGTATCAGTGTTTTGACCTGCACCACCTGTCATGCCACTTATCTGAGATCAATACCTGCCTCTTTTTCCCTACGGAAACTGAACACCCTTTACATTTTCTTAAGCATGGATTTCAGGCAAGACAGGGTTTTTGAATAGGTATAGGAGCTGTTGAATTATTGAAGCGCAGGGCTGTTTGAACTAAGAGTAAGAGTGGGAACTAAGAGTAAGAGTGGTTGTTCTGGCACTCAAGCGATGATCTGACCTTGTGTGAGGGTGGGCTGGCACACAGATAGTGAGCAGGTTTTAACTGTCAGCCACAGAGTGGCCGACTGTCTGCCAGAATGTGTAATGTGTGTGTGTATCAGCTGTCACAGTGTTGGCCAGATTGTGTAGTATGTTTTTTAGTTGTCACAGTGTTGGCCAGAATGTGTAGTGTTTGCTAGCTGTCACAGTGTTGGCCAGATTGTGTAGTGTGTGTTTGTTAGCTGTCACAGTGTCAGCCAGAATGTGTAGTGTTTGCTAGCTGTCACAGTGTCTGGCAGAATTTGAAGTGTGTATTTGTGAGCTGTCAGGTTGTCAGCCAGAATGTGTAGTGTGTATTTGTTAGATGTCACAGTGTTAGCCAAAATGTGTAGTGAATGTTTGTTAGCTGTCACATTGTCAGCCAGAATGTGTAGTGTGTATTTGTTAGATGTCACAGTGTTAGCCAAAATGTGTAGTGAATGTTTGTTAGCTGTCACATTGTCAGCCAGAATGTGTAGTGTGTATTTGTTAGATGTCACAGTGTTAGCCAAAATGTGTAGTGAATGTTTGTTAGCTGTCACATTGTCAGCCAGAATGTGTAGTGAATGTTTGTTAGCTGTCACAGTGTCTGGCAGAATGTGTAGTGAATGCTTGTTATCTGTCACAGTGTCTGGCTGGATTTGAAGTGTGTGTTTGTTAGCTGTCACAGTGTCAGCCAGAATGATAGTGTGTGTGTGTTAGCTGTCACAGTGTCAGCCAGAATGTGTAGTGTTCGTGAGCTGTCACAGTGTCTGGCAGAATGTGTAGTGGTTGTTAGCTGTCGCAGTGTCAGCCAGAAAGTGCAGTGTTTGTTCGCTGTCACAGTGTCTGGCAGAATTTGAAGTGTGTATTATCTGTCACAGTGTCTGGCAGAATTTGAAGTGTGTATTTGTTAGCTGTCACAGTGTCAGCCAGAACGTGTAGTGTGTGTTTGTTAGATGTCACAGTGTCAGCCAGAACGTGTAGTGTGTGTTTGTTAGCTGTCACAGTGTCTGCCAGAAAGTGTAGTGTTCGTGAGCTGTCACAGTGTCTGGCAGAATTTGAAGTGTGTATTTGTTAGCTGTCACAGTGTCTGGCTGGATTTGAAGTGTGTATTTGTTAGCTGTCACAGTGTCGGCCAGAACGTGTAGTGTGTGTTTGTTAGCTGTCACAGTGTCAGCCAGAATGATAGTGTGTGTTTGTTAGCTGCCACAGTGTCAGCCAGAATGTGTAGTGTTCGTGAGCTGTCACAGTATCTGGCAGACTGTGTAGTGAATATTTGTGAGCTGTCACAGTGTTCACCAGAACATGTAGTGTTTGTTAGCTGTCACAATGTCAGCCAGAGTGTGAAGTGTTTGTTTGTGAGCTGTCACAGTGTCTGGCAGAATGTGTAGTGTTTGTTAGTTGTCACAGTGTTCACCAGAACATGTAGTGTTTGTGAGCTGTCACAGTGTCTGGCAGAATGTGTAGTGTTTGTTAGTTGTCACAGTGTTCACCAGAACATGTAGTGTTTGTGAGCTGTCACAGTGTCTGGCAGAATGTGTAGTGTTTGTTAGCTATCACAGTGTCAGCCAGAATGTGCAGTGTTTGTTCACTGTCATGGTGTCTGGCAGAATTTGAAGTGTATTGTTAGCTGTCACAGTGTCAGCCAGAAAGTGCAGTGTATTGTTCAGCTGTCACAGGTGTCAGCAGAATGTGAAGTGTGTATTTGTGAGCTGTCACAGTGTCAGCCAGAATTTTGTGAGCTGTCACAGTGTCTGGCAGAATGTGTAGTGTTTGTTAGCTATCACAGTGTCAGCCAGAATGTGCAGTGTTTGTTCACTGTCATGGTGTCTGGCAGAATTTGAAGTGTGTATTTGTTAGCTGTCACAGTGTCAGCCAGAAAGTGAAGTGTGTATTTGTTAGCTGTCACAGTGTCAGCCAGAATGTGAAGTGTGTATTTGTTAGCTGTCACAGTGTCAGCCAGAATGTGAAGTGTGTGTTTGTTCACTGTCACAGTGTCAGCCAGAATGTGAAGTGTGTAGTTTGTTAGCTGTCACAGTGTCAGCCAGAATGTGAAGTGTGTGTTTGTGAGCTGTCACAGTGTCAGCCAGAGTGTGTCTCTCTTTCTCCCTCCTGCTCTCTGTCTGTCTTTGCACACACATGCACAACATACCAATATTCATCGTAAAAAGTGAAAAACTTTACAGAAGAGAATTCAGTATTGACAACTTTTTGTCTGGTGTCCCTGGATTGGCCTGGTTTCCCTACATCACTCATCATCCTCTGTAAGAGGGCACACTTAAGGGCAAACATCAGTGGGTCATTAATCCACAGTTCTCACCTGACAGGCTGGACAATCTCTGAACTTGTAGTTTATACTGGTTAGAATGACTTGAATGGATTCAGGGGGAGACTGGTCCATTTTGTTTCTTGTGTTTGGTAGACTGAAAACTTAATCCTTGATTAGTGATATTGTGTGTGTGTGTTATAATTTTTATTGAGTGACAAGGGAGATGTGATGTCTTCAGGGAGATATTTAAAAAGAGTGATTCTTTTTTTTTTCTTTTCTTTTTTTTTCAAGCATCTGCTCAGCTCAGGAATATTCACAGTTTTCTAATCTTTATCAAAAACAGTGCTTCCTCTTATATTCCTTCTTCTATAATTCTATCTCCCCTTGCTTTTAGTGCTCGTTTTTAGGTGGGATTCAGTTTAGTATAGATTTTTGTGTGTGCGTGTGTGTGTATGAAGCCGTGGTTTATAATATGTATAAAGGGGATGGTATAAAAGATTTACTGATTTACTGTATTAAAGGATAGAAAATATCCATGCGCAGGCCAGGGACATATAGCAGGCCAGTCACAAAAGGGTTTTTCTATTGTTTTATTACAATATTAAGTAAATAAGAGAAGAAGAAGAATAAAGAAGATGAGAATAAAAAGAGAAAACAGTGCAAGCAATATGTAGTGAGACGTTGGCCTCTGGGACAATACACACAACACACACTCTCTTTATGACACAGCAAGCGAGAGAGAGAGCAGGCTCTAGTCAGCGACTGGCCAAGTAGAAAGTGACCTGTCGTCACCTGCTGTGGCTATTTATGCAAGTTAAACGAACTGCAGTGACGCTCGCATGGCCGTGAAACAGAACGTCCCCAGTCAGGCTAAATGTGATTAGAATTGTGTTTGTTACAAGGTGTTCAGTGATAGATTTCTCAATGATTCCTGAACCGATTTACGTTGGATAGGTTGCAAAAGAAACAGCTCAAACTCCACAATATGCATGAAGTGCAGTGACGGTTGAGAGGCAGCAGTTTCTCTGTTTAAACATTAATTTTTAGACAATTGTTTCATTTTGTTTAAATGACTAAGCAACTTTCTGTCTTCACTCCATGATGTTTTTTTTTTATGTCATTGCTTTTTCGCATTTTGTATGTCTGTATGTGTCTCTGTTATCTGTAGTAGACAGAAAAAGAGATCTGGCATAGTATACGCTTTTTTTGTTGATTCACATTTTGCTGTTTTTGTGTTTTCTGCATTGTTTTCATGTTTTGTGTTTTATAATTATTATTTTATTTTTTGTTTTTGTTTTGTTTTGTTTTGATTATTAACCCCCTTTGTCATAAAGCCAAACACTGAAACAGGCTTTTGTCAATAAAGAACTTTGTTCATTTTTCCCTCAGGTCTCCACTTACACACACACTCATTCTCTCTCTCTCTCTCACTTGACTCCCTTATTTACTCTGACCATTTCGGTTCCTGTTTGATGAAGCAGAACACATAGCTCAGGCCACATGTTGGATTATATCTGACTTGTATTTTTTTATGCAAATGATTTACATGGTGAATTGTCATGTACTCCATCCGCATTCTTCTGTCAGAAGAAAATAGTATGAATTGGTGTATTTATAGCAGTATTTCCAGGAAGGATGGTAATGACATTTTTCTGGAGAGTTTGACATGCTTGGCTCATTTCTCTCTCTTACTGTGAGGTTCTTCCCCATTCCAGTTTAATGAAGCAGAACACCTAGCTAAGGTCACAATTTGGATTATATTACCATAAGACCTGTTTTTTTATGCAAATGATTACTTGATGGATTGTGAGGTTCTTCCCCATTCCAGTTTAATGAAGCAGAACACCTAGCTAAGGTCACAATTTGGATTATATTAGACCTGGTTTTTTTATGCAAATGATTACTTGATGGATTTTCATGTCCTCCATCTTTTTTTTTCTTTTTTCTTTTGTGTGTGTGTGTGTGTGTGTGTGTGAAAAGAAAATATTTCTAGGAAAGATGGTTAAATGGTGATATTCATGAGTTTCATGCACTTGGCTGATCTCTCTCTCTCTCTCTTTTTCTCTCTCTCTCCACCTTTCAAGAGAAGTTGAAAAAGGAAGGTTGTCTTGCTCTCCTGAATAATATGAGGTGTGTTCAAAAAGTATCTGACCTTTGTTTATAAAAACTACTCGTATCCAGATACAACAAACTTACACTAATCTCCTTCAAAGTAGTCTCCTTGGGCTGCCACACACTTCTGCCAACGGTTCTGCCACTGTTGGAAGCAGCACTGGAACGCCTCTTTTGGGATGGCATGCAGCTGGTCCGTCGCATTCTGCATGATGTCTTCTCTGGACTGAAAACTGGTCCCTTTCAGGGGCATTATCAGCTGTGGAAACAGCCAGAAGTAATAATGATAATAATAATAATAATGGTATTTATATTGCGCTGAATCTTGTGCAGAGACAAATCAAAGCGCTTTTGCACCAGTCATTCACACGCATGCATAACTCAACTGTAGAAACTAAAGACAAGGAAGGGCAGACAAGGGAGGCTATTTTGGGAAGAGTTGGGTTTTAAGGCCAGACTTGAAAGAGCTGAGTGTGAAGACTTGACGAAGCGAAAGAGGAAGTTCATTCCAATCGCAAGGTCCAGAGACAGAGAAAGAACGGCGGCCAACAGTCGAGTGTTTGAATCTGGGTATGCGTAAACAGAGTGAATCCGAACCCGATCGTAGTGAGCGAGATGGAGTGTTGAGGTGAAGGCAGCCACAGAGATAGGAAGGGGCAGATTTGTGAATACATCTTTCACACAGAGTGCTGATCTTGTATTTTATTCGGTGTGAGACAGGGAGCCAGTGGAGATGTTGCAAAAGAGGAGTGATGTGCTCAGATCTTTTCTTTCTGAGGATGAGTCGGGCAGCAGAGTTTAGTATGCGCTGAAGGGACTGAATGGATGAAGCAGGCAAACCAGACAATATAGAGTTACAGTAGTCAAGGCAAGAGAGAATGAGAGAAACGACAAGTCTTGATGTTGCGTCAGTGGACAGATATTTCTGGACGGCACTGATGCGCCGCAGTTGACAGTAGCAGGACTGACATGTCTGACTGATAAATGTTTGCATGGACAGTGTATTGTCAAGGACAACACCGAGGTTCCTAACTGATGTGGAAAGAGGGATGGATGTACTGCCAAGTTTGATTGTGTCAATTGTGATGTTTCTTGCAAGAGCGACAACAATTTTTCAGGGGTATCACTCTTCTGGAGTTGAGTGTCATCAGCATAAGAATGATGACTGATATTATGGCGGTTGATAATTTCAGCGAGAGGAGCAGTGTACAGTGTGAAGAGCACTGGGCCCAAAACAGATCCCTGTGGGACTCCATGTTCGATTTTAACGGGTTCAGATTGGAAATGATCAACAATGACAGACTGGAATCGATCAGTGAGATAAGATTTGAACCAGTTTAGAACAGTGCCGTTTATACCAAATGTAAAATGAAGACAGGAAAGAAGGATTGAATGGTCTATTGTGTCAAAGGCGGCTGACAAGTCGAGAAGAGTGAGAAGGGAAATTTTTCCGGAGTCGGACAGAGCCATGTTGGGAGAGTAGGAAGCCTAATGAAACACAGGTGTGTTGTGTTTGGCCAGGAAACTCTGTATCAAATGTGAAGAATGGGTGGTTGCGTTATTGTGATGGAGCTGCCAATTGCCCGCTGCTCACGCGTCCCACCGTTTTTGTCGCACAACATCACGAAGGCGACGTAGAACCTCTTGGTAATACTCCTTGGTGATGGTTGTGCTGTGTGGTGCGTTCTTCTTCAGTCGAAGAAGACGGTCAGCATGACTTTGACATTGCTGCGGACCTGCCTTGCTTTTTTTGGCCTTGGGGATGTTGGATGCTTCCATTGTGATGACTGCAACTTGGTTTCTGGGTTGTACCCATAAACCCAGGACTCATCGCCAGTGATCACTGTGCTGAGGAAGTTTGGATCGCTGTTCACAGTTTCCAGCATGTCTCGTGCGATCTCCAAACGGAGTTGCTTCTGCTCCGTCGTTAGCAGCTTTGGTACGAACCTTGTTGAGATTCTCCTCAAGCCCAAATCCTCCTGCATTCTGGAATGAACGGATCTAATGCTGATGCCCACCTTGTCTGCAAGTTCTCTGATCATGATTCAACGATCCTGCATCAGCTGGGCCCTAAAGGTCAATTACTTTTTGAACACACCTCGTAATCTCTGTGTATCTGTCTATCAATCTATATCTATCTATCTATCAATCTATATATACATATATCTACATGTATATACATATATATATATATATTTATATATAATATGGACGGTGATTTTGCCCTTTACTGGTAATGGGCAAGGCAGCCCATGTGCATTACCAGTAATGGGTAGGGAATGGGCAGTGTCCATCAGAAGCACTTTAAAAAAAAATTTTTTTATTACTCTCTCAGTCTGTGTCTATGCGTTCGCGTGTCTGTGCATGTATGTGTATGTGAGTGTGGGTGTGTGCACTCTCTCTCTTCTCTCTCTGATGTCTGTTACTCTGTGTGTGTTGTGTGTGTGTGTGTGTGTGCGCGCGCACATGTGCTTGTGATCAGTACTGGTGAGTGAATCCTAAATGATAAAGATTTTGAAAGACACAGTGTGAGGGAGAGAAGGGAGGACATAAATTTTTACTCTCCATCTGGTTGACTTTGCATATGAATTAGGTCCACCTGTCCACATAAGTGAAAGTTTGATGTCAAAATTGGTTTCACAACACTACTTTTGTTATGTTTTGAACTTTTCAGTTGACAGTTCTCACACCTGTTCAGAAACATCTGGATCTGCTTCCTTATCATATCTGCAGATGATTTGCTTTACTACTTTTTGTTTAGTTCTTTTCTCTCCCTTGCGTCTGATTGCAACTTGAGCCTCTTTATAACTCTGTACAGATCTTCAGCTACACAAACAAACAAACAAACCAAATAAACTTGAATGAATCAACATTGAAGTCAGCAAGTACAAGTTTTTTTTACATTTGCAAGCTTTTTTTTATATTGTCCTCTGGCAGCTTTCTGGACTTTTGAAAATATCGCTTCATTTATTAACACCTGTATGGAGGAAGGTGGCAGAATGGTTAAGACGCTCAGCTGCCAATACAGAGAGTCCGTGAGGGTGTGGGTTCGAATCCCGCTCTCGCCCTTTCTCCCAAGTTTGACTGGAAAATCAAACTGAGCGTCTAGTCTTTCGGATGAGACGATAAACCGAGGTCCCGTGTGCAGCACGCACTTGGCGCACTGAAAAAGAACCCATGGCAACGAGAGTGTTGTCCTCTGGCGAAATTACGTAAAATGAAATCCACTTTCATAGGTACACAAATATGTAAGCATGCACTCAAGGCCTGACTAAGCGCGTTGGGTTATGCTGCTGGTCAGGCATCTGCTCAACAGATGTGGTGTAGCGTGTATGGATTTGTCCGAACGCAGTGACGCCTCCTTGAGAAAGTGAAACTGAAACTGAAACTGTTCTCTTTCATCAGCCAAAGGTGATCATTATTCTAAAATTGTTACTTTTGTTGTCTTTGCCGAACCTTGTTGGCAACTGTGAGAAGGCACACCAAAATGAGTAGGGAGTCACACAATCTCATTTTACGACTCATTCAAACAATTTCTTCCTTTCTTTTCTTTTTCAAGGTGTAGGGTCAAAAATGCCAAATGCTGTACTAAGATTTCTTGCCGATCCAAGCTCACCATGCTGAAATGATGCTGGTCAGGCATTTGTTTAGCAGGTGTGGTACAGCATATATGGATTTGTCTGAATGCAGTGACACCTCCTTGAATAACTGAACTAAACTGAGCTGAGCTGAAACAATCATGAGACTGAATGTCTGTCAGCTGACATAGTTATCTCTTGCGCACTACGTGTCCATTACCTGTAATGTGCAGCATTGAATGCTTGCCCATTATGGGTAATGCACAAGTTTTTGCCAGTTACTGGTAATATGCAAGTTACTTTGAGCATTACTCGTATTGGGCAAGAACTGTTGGGCATTACTGGTATTCTGCAAATGACCACTACAGAGCACAACAAATAGTATACATGTATGTGTGAGTGTATGTATGTGGGTGTGTGTGTCTGTGTATATATTATGTATTATTATTATATATATAGATGTATATATATATATATATGTGTGTGTGTATATATATATATATGTGTATATGTATATATATCTCTCTCTCTCTATATATATATATATCATCATCACACTTAATATTAGCTTTCATGCAGACAGAAGTGACTTATCCTCAAATCTTGGGTTATAACACATGTAGTATTAACATTTCAAGTGAAACCAATGTTTTGTGTGTGGCATTAGTCATATTGTATGTGTCTTCTCTGTCCTCCCTTCTCGCTCTTTCCATGCGTGTGTGTATGATGTGTGTATTTTTGTGAGAGAGAGAGAGAGAGAGAGGGCGTGTGTGTGTGTGGGGTGGGGGGTGGGGGTGGGGGAGATCTGAATAAAGACCTCAGTTGTCTTTACTTGACTAGCTCTTGCCTTAACTATGTGAATGCTGGATTTGGTATATTTATAGTGACTTTTCTGATGACAAGGAAGTATCCTAGTCCAGATGTGACTCTCCCCTTTGCTTGTGTGTGTGTGTGTGTGTGTGTGTGTAGAGAGAGAGAGCAAGTTAGAGGGAAGAGCTTGTGTGTGTGTGTGTGTGTGTGTGTGTGTGTGTGTGTAGAGAGAGAGCAAGTTAGAGGGAAGAGTGACAGAGTGTGTGTGTGTGTGTGTGTAGAGAGAGCAAGTTAGAGGGAAGAGTGACAGAGTGTGTGTGTGTGTGTGTGTGTGTGTGTGTAGAGAGCAAGTTAGAGGGAAGAGTGACAGAGTGTGTGTGTGTGTGTGTGTGTGTGTGTGTGTGTAGAGAGAGAGCAAGTTAGAGGGAAGAGCTTGTGTGTGTGTGTCTAGAGAGAGCAAGTTAGAGGGAAGAGTGACCGAGTGTGTGTGTGTGTGTAGAGAGAGAGCAAGTTAGAGGGAAGAGTGACCGAGTGTGTGTGTGTGTGTAGAGAGAGAGCAAGTTAGAGGGAAGAGTGACAGAGTGTGTGTGTGTGTAGAGAGAGAGAGCAAGTTAGAGGGAAGAGTGACAGTGTGTGTGTGTGTGTAGAGAGAGAGAGCAAGCTAGAGGGAAGAGTGACAGAGTGTGTGTGTGTGTAGAGAGAGAGAGCAAGTTAGAGGGAAGAGTGACAGTGTGTGTGTGTGTGTAGAGAGAGAGAGCAAGCTAGAGGGAAGAGTGACAGAGTGTGTGTGTGTGTAGAGAGAGAGAGAGCAAGTTAGAGGGACGAGTGACAGTGTGTGTGTGTGTGTGTGTAGAGAGAGAGAGAGAGCAAGTTAGAGGGAAGAGTGACAGAGTGTGTGTGTGTAGAGAGAGCAAGTTAGAGGGAAGAGTGACAGAGTGTGTGTGTGTGTGTGTGTAGAGAGAGAGAGCAAGTTAGAGGGAAGAGTGACAGTGTGTGTGTGTGTGTGTGTGTGTGTGTGTGTGTGTAGAGAGAGCAAGTTAGAGGGAAGAGTGACAGTGTGTGTGTGTGTGTAGAGAGAGCAAGTTAGAGGGAAGAGTGACAGAGTGTGTGTGTGTGTGTAGAGAGAGAGAGCACGTTAGAGGGA
>NC_134876.1:172683-267683 GCF_041734735.1 Babylonia areolata | reverse complement strand
ATATATATATATATATATATATATACACAATATGGATCAGTCAGCTTGCTTGGAAACCTCATGGAAACTAAACCTAAAACAGAAGTCATTTAGGAAATCATCTTTTGCCTTTCCTGTTTCCACTAGAGATTTGGCAATGTCAGGAGACATTCCTGTTCATAAGCACTCATGGGGACACACACACACACACACACACAAACATACACATGCACATACTCAAATGCACACACTCACACACACACACACACACACACACACACACACACACACACACGCTTGCACACACTCGAACACACACACATGCACGAGATTTGGCAATGCCAGGAGAGACTCCTATTCATAAACACTCATGGGGACACACACACACAAACACACACACACACACACACACATACATGCACACACTCACACATGCACGTGTGCATGTACAGACATGCGCACACACACAAACACGCACACAAGCAGAGACTGATTATGAAAGTGGTTGAGCATTAAGATTAATAATTTAACAACTTAATTGACTGTTGTATAAAACTGTTGTGTATTTTAAGAGTTTTCAGTATAGGAAAATCAAGAGCATTTCCCTGAAGGTGAAAATATGTAGTACCATATGAGAATATGGTTCTCATTCCTTCTGATCTGTATTTATTTTTTGTTTCAACCGTTGTTTGTACATTTGATTAAGGGGTTATTGCTTGACACTATCTTGTGAGGGTTAACTGTATTCCAGAACACAGCACTCTTTTTTCTAGCGTTTCTTCTGTGGTTTTTCTGTGTTCCAGTTATGACTCCTTCCCTGAATGTAGGTTTTTGACTCACTTGTGTAAACAAAGTGAGTCTATGTTTTAACCCGGTGTTCGGTTGTCTGTGTGTGTGTGTGTGTGTGTGTCCGTGGTAAACTTTAACATTGACATTTTCTCTGCAAATACTTTGTCTGTTGACACCAAATTAGGCATAAAAATTGGAAAAATTCAGTTGTTTTCAGTCATCTTGTTTAAAACAATATTGCTCCTCTGGGATGGGCACAAAAAAATAAAAAATGAAGCCTAATTATATGCAAACTGCATTTACTGTTATATTTATATTTTTTGTATTCTCAAAACTTGGCACTTTGATCTGATATTCTGACACAACAACAAGAGCAGTCATTATTATCATTTTTTGTTCAAACAGGAACTTCTTTTGCTAAGCATGGAAGTTTTATTTATTTTGCAAACGTTTTGGTGCAGATAGTAAAAAAAGGGAAATTACTCTAATTAATGTTAGGGGACTTCATTTGCTTTAAACTGATCTTTCTCATCTTAAACATTACATTTTGAAATTATACTCAGTACATAAAAAGCTTGTGTGTTTTACTGTCAGTGTACAGGGCTTTCACAATGTTCATTCGCCCAAGTGGTCTTTTTCGGAAAATACTAAAATCAATACGACGAGTGGACTTTACAGATCTGTTGGCTGAGCCCTGAAGGTCATGGGCAAAAATCAATTGCGTACACATATTTATACACATTCAAAGCGCGTGCTCATATTCTTCGCGAACGCGAACAACACTATTTTGTTTCAAGTTGTTGACCTGCCCCTTCAATCCTATATTCAATGGACAATACACGATAACATGTGATGGAAAGTTGGAGAAGGAGACCGTTAAATATTTATTCAGAGAAAGATTTGTGAACGCCTCATCACTTAGTGGATTATGCCCCAAACTGCCATAAAAATATCCACAGAATCAGAGTTCAGAATTCACAGTCAAAAATTGTAAACCATGCGAGTTAATACCCTTGAACTGATCACGATGAAATGAAAAAAATTTCCAGTCTTGACTTTTCTCAAAATGAAGTCCTTTTCACTTCTTACGACGTTTAGAAGTACTTGTACTTGGCCCTACATGTTATTAGTTTAACAAAATACTAAATTTTCATATCAACATTAAAACTATAAAACTAGAATGAACATAAAAGAGAAATTGAATCGACCATGTCGTACTACATTCCCAGCGGGTGTAGCTAAACTTGTACATCTATCTAGATCTAGTGAAAATGGCTAAATGTTGCAGTGTGATTGCAGGGATAGCCATTAAAAAGAATTTTTTTTATTGCCCTTAAAGATTTTTTGAATGCCCAAGATACACCAGAATAATATGATTTAAACAGCGTTCTCACTGCGAATACGCAATTGATTTATCGCCCTTTAAAAAAGTATGTTAAGATGTTAAATTTTAGAACGTCAGTTAAGGAGCCACGATAGTGTAATGGATAAGGCAGTTTCTTCTCACCCGAATATGCGGGGTTCGAATCTGGTTAGGACCTTTTTTTTTGACTCACTTGTTCTGTATTCCAGAACACAGCACTCTTTTTTCTAGCGTTTCTTCTGTGGTTTTTCTGTGTTCCAGTTATGACTCCTTCCCTGAATGTAGGTTTTTGACTCACTTGTGTAAACAAAGTGAGTCTATGTTTTAACCCGGTGTTCGGTTGTCTGTGTGTGTGTGTGTGTGTGTGTGTGTCCGTGGTAAACTTTAACATTGACATTTTCTCTGCAAATACTTTGTCAGTTGACATCAAATTAGGCATAAAAATAGGAAAAATCCAGTTCTTTCCAGTCATCTTGTTTAAAACAATTTTGCGCTTCTGGGATTGGCACAAAAAAATAAAGAATGAAGCCTAATTATATGCAAACTGGATTTACTGTTATATTTATATTTTTTGTATTCTCAAAACTTGGCACTTTGATCTGATATTCTGACCCGACAGCTAGAGCAGTCATTATTATCATTTTTTGTTCAAACAGGAACTTCTTTTGCTAAGCATGGAATTTTTTTTTTATTTTGCAAACGTTTTGGTGCAGATAGTAAAAAGGGGAAATTACTCTGTAATGCTAGTGGAGTTAATTTGCTTTAAACTGATCTTTCTCATCTTAAACATTACATTTTGAAACAAGAGAGGCAAGGCCTTCAAGACTCACTTGTGATGCACTTTTTTTTTAAAAATCCAAGCTTTTTGTGTATTGAGTATAATTTCAAAATGTAATGTTTAAGATGAGAAAGATCAGTTTAAAGCAAACTAAGTTCCCCAGCAGAGTAATTTCCCTTGTTCTGCTATCTACACCAAAACGTTTGCAATAAATAAAACTTCCATGCTTAGCAAAAGAAGTTCCTGTTTGAACAAAAAAATGATAATAATGACAGATCCTTTGTTGGGTCGAATATCAGATCAAAGTGCCAAGTTTAGAGATTACAAAAAATATAAATATAACAGTAAATGCATTATACTCAATACATAAAAACTTGGATTTTTTAAAAAAGTGTATCACAAGTGAGTCTTAAAGGCCTTGCCTTTCTTGGATTTTTTTTTTTTTTTTTTTTTTTTTTAAAGCGCGAAGCTTTATAATAACAAATACAGAACACATTTTAACGACTAGATTTAAAAAAAAAAGTGTATCACAAGTGAGTCTTGAAGGCCTTGCCTCTCTTGTTAATGTATGTCTCATTTCCTGGATCCAGTTTTTTTTAAATTTTTTTTATTTTATGTGTTCCAGTTATAAAGCTCTTTTTTTTTCTTCCAGTTTATATGTAGGATTTTAGTGTGTTCCAGTTTTAAGACTCCTTTTTAAGCGTTTGTGTGTGTTTGTGTGTGTGTGTGTGTTTTTTTTTTCTTTTTATGTTTGTGGGTGTTTGTTTTTTTTAATTACTATTATGTTTAGCTTAGATGACTAAATTTCTTAACTGTGTTCTAGATGAGACATTCTCTCAAGTTTTATTTAGGGGTTTGATGTGAGACATTTCCTCTTGTTTTCATTTTGGGTTTTGATGTGTTCCAGTTATGAGGACTGTTTAAAGTGTTATGCTTTTTTCTTTTTCATTTTGTTTTGTTTTGTTTTTTGTAGGTTTTAACCCTGTTCCAAATGTACTGCTCCTTTTTTCAGTTTTTATGTGGATATTTTACTGCACTCCTTTCTTCCCTCCCCCCCCTCTCCCCCCTCCTGTTTAACGTGGGTTATTTAGTTTATTACTGTGTTTTTCTGTTTTTTAAGCGTTTGTTTTTTGTTGTTGTGTTCTTTTAAAAAAAAACAAACACCTGTATTCCAGTTACAAGACCCCGTTTGCCAGTTTTTGTTACAACATGTGTGTGTTTACTGTGTTGTTGCAGTCATGGGACTCCTTCTTCCGACAGGCGGGTTCAGGGGCTCTCCCTGGCCAGGCCTACGTGAGGCCCCCCACGCTCAGCCCCTCCCCCAGCGCCCCCATCCCCCTGCCACGCCATGCCGTCACCCAGGGCGCCCCTGTTGACGAGAAAACCATTGAGGATCACCTGTCCGTCCAGTCCATCATTCGATCATATCAGGTGATTCACATTGTGGGCACTTTTCCTCTTCTTCTCTTTGGGTGCTTTTTTATTTAATTTAATTTATTTTTTTAGGAATTAAAAGAATTGATATTATTTGTCATCCTTATTTGAGAATGTTTTATGTTGGGTCAGAAAATATAAGTTCATAGAGGGTTTTGATTACCTATTCATATTATTTATTGTTATATTTAGTTGTTAATGTTGGGTTGGAGAGTATAGGTTGTGGAGGTAGAAAAAACTTGATAACAAATATTATTATCTATCATATTTATAGGTTGTTGAGGTTGAGAAAACTTGATAACAGATATTATCTATCATATTTAATTATTGATATATCAATTATCATTGAGGCTTTTGATGATACATCATTTTGGTTTGTCTGGAGAGTGTAGATTGTTGTTGAAGTTGGTGCTTGTTGCTGATTTGTTAATTGCTGAGTCTTATGCTGGTTTATGTCAGGTTAATTGTCTACAGCTTGTTAATTGTCTTCAGTGTCATGGAAATTAAATGGTGTGCTTGTCAATAACGTGTGTGTGTGTGTGTGTGTGTGTGTGTGTGTGTGTGTGTGTGTGTGTGTGTGTGAGTGAGCAAGTGGTTATATCTGGAAAGAAAGTTTTTGATGCTCAAGGAACGGATAACTAGAAGGACAGACACAGAGCTTCTTGAGAAAACATAATTATGTATTTGATCTGTCATAAATTTTCAGATTATTTCAGTTGACAAGTTGGTGTTTGTTTGGGTTTTTTTTGTAGGTTTTTTTTTTTGTTGTTGTTGGTTTTTTGTAGTTTTCATGCTCAATTATTAAACTGAGAAACAGTCTTATCTTGATTACTTGACAAAAATGTTTTTGAAAAACAGTTTAACATAATGTATTTTGAAGTACACCCCCCCCCTCTCTCTTTCTCTTCCCTCACTTTTCTAACCTCCACCTCTTTTCTTCTTCTTCTTCTTCTTCTTCTTCTCTCTCTCTCTCTCTCTCTCTCTCACTCTCTCTGTTGCTTTCAGTTAACTATTGACTTACTGGACTCATAATTATTGCTGTAAGATGTTTGCAATGTTATGTGAAGTTCTTTTTTCAGGAAGGGATGTCTTCTTCTCTGCCACTTGTCTGATGTATTCACAGTGCTGAGTCCACAGTGTTGTGTTTGTACCATGTGCTTTGTTGTAGGTAGTCTTGTAGATTTTTGTTTTTGTTTTGTTTTTTGTCAACACCTTGTTTTCCTCACATATTTATTCTTTGACAAAATTATTGATAATCAAAAAAACAAACACACATAGACCCCAAAACAAAATCATTATTTCCTTACAGCCATGCATTTATTATGAAAATATTTATAAGCAGAAAAGTAAAAGAGAATCATTGCTTCATTTCAGCCATGGATATATCATCAAAATATTTGCTTTATGTCTTTCAAATCATGGAGTTATTGGGGCTTCATTGTCCAAACATCAGTTATAAATTGAGAACAGTTTTTAACCGTTTTGGTTTTCCATTTAATGTTTATTGTCAATATAGTTTATGAACTTTGCAGATTTACATTGATGAGAAGTCTTCCATGCAAAGAAGAAGATTGATGCATAATAAACTTTATTTGTCAGTATGTGTAAAATGCTAAATGATAATTGATATGTTTGCTTTTACATTTTTTGCGTGTGTGCCAGTATGTTGTGAATCTGTTGTTACCAGTAAATCTTGTTTCATTTAATATCATTTAGTGGTGATTATGTTTTGTTGAAATAATAGAGAGAAAGAAAAGTAATCTATTTGAATCTTCATTGTTAGTATTATCAGGACAAGACTGTAGAAAAGGGTAAAAATGACACTGTTCATGAAATGAACATTGACAGTAATTTCACCACGACGATAAAAACTGGTCTTAAGCGTCTTTGGCACATTAGTAGTTTGACTGTGTGTGTGTATAATTGTATGCCCCAGACCCGGGGTCACAACGTCAGTGCTCTGGACCCCCTGGGAATCTTGTCTGCGGATTTAGATAGCACCACTCCGCCGGAGTTGGTTGTTACCAACTATGGTCTTGGTAGGTATATGGGCTTCTGCTTCACAGAGGCAAAAGCGTTCAGGTAGACATAGCACAAAACACTGTTCACAGCTGTTCTGGTGGGTTGGTTTTCTGTGATGCTGAAAAAGCAAAACTGTTCTTTTTTTCTTGTTCTTTTTTGAGATGAGAAAAGCTTTTTAATGCTTGGCCCCTTCGTGGTGGGCTGGACTGTAAGCAAGGTGATTTGATTGGATTGGATTGGATTTTTTTTTATGCTTTCAGCAGTGTTAGACCTCAGAGAGAATGAATCTTTTTTTTTTCTTTTTTTTTTTTTTAAAGTTTAATGTGGTAGGGGTAGTTATTTGTATTTGATGTTGATTTTCACCTTCTGTTTAAAGTATGTGTGTGTGTGTGTGTGTGCGTGCGTGCGAATGTGTACATGTGAGTGTGAATGTGAGTGTGTGAAGCTGCAGTTTGTAACAGCTTTGTGTGGATCAACTAAATTCCTGTGCTTTGAAAATTGCTGTAAGATCAGTGGACAAGGATTTTGCTTTTTGTTTAGAAGTGTTTAGCATATGAAGAATATTTATGTTGATATTAACTTTTCATGTGTTTAAATTCATGTATATTCTTTGTTTACAGTGACAGTAAGCATTCAAAACATTTGATCTGCATCTTGAGATGTTTTCTATATACCATTTGTGTGTTTGTGTATTGGAACAAGAGACAGTGATAATGCATCATTTATGACAGTCTGTCAGTTCTTATTTACATTATGCATGATTCTTCCTCTTACATAATCAGTCTTGCTAAGTTTTGTGGTATGATAGTTGCAAAACCATATTGAATCTTTACAAAAAGGAAACAGTTTGCTTTTTCAGTCATGATGCTTTAACAATCAAAATCACATCCGAAAGAAATATGTCGGCCAACAGTATGCGGTGTATCTATTCACATGCACAGAAAAATATAACCTTGTATTGGTTGGTTAATATGGTTTATCTGAATGTTAATTTCATTTTCAAAGAAATGATGAATGTGCAATGTAACTTCTGCACCACAATCATAACCTTAACTTTGGGAATGAAAAGTCAGATTTTATGTAGTTGCCAGCTTCGATTTTTTTTTTCTTTTCAAAGATTTTTTTTTCTTCTTTTTAAAGATTTTTTTTTTTACTACCATACAAAGGACAGTTTTCCAAGTATATATTTTTGCAAGTCTTTCTCAATGAATTTGACATTCACAGCAGCTCATTCCTGTCATATAAATAACTGAAGTGATAAAAGGATGATGCACACTCACCACTAGGTCCAAGAAGGCAGGGAAAGTGGTAGAGTAAGTGAGTAGTTTAACTTGGACTATTGTAGTTGAACTTGAAGTGAGGGAAAGTGGTAGTGAGTAGTTTAACTTGGACTGTTGTAGTTGAGCTTGAAGTGAGGGAAAGTGGTAGAGTAAGTGAGCAGTTTAACTTGGACTATTATAGTTAAACTTGAAGTGAGGGAAAGTGGTAGAGTAAGTGAGCAGTTTAACTTGGACTATTGTAGTTGAACTTGAAGTGAGGGAAAGTGGTAGTGAGTAGTTTAACTTGGACTGTTGTAGTTGAGCTTGAAGTGAGGGAAAGTGGTAGAGTAAGTGAGCAGTTTAACTTGGACTATTATAGTTAAACTTGAAGTGAGGGAAAGTGGTAGAGTAAGTGAGCAGTTTAACTTGGACTATTGTAGTTGAACTTGAAGTGAGGGAAAGTGGTAGAGTAAGTGAGTAGTTTAACTTGGACTATTGTAGTTGAACTTGAAGTGAGGGAAAGTGGTAGAGTAAGTGAGCAGTTTAACTTGGACTATTGTAGTTGAACTTGAAGTGAGGGAAAGTGGTAGAGTAAGTGAGTAGTTTAACTTGGACTATTATAGTTGAACTTGAAGTGAGGGAAAGTGGTAGAGTAAGTGAGCAGTTTAACTTGGACTATTGTAGTTGAACTTGAAGTGAGGGAAAGTGGTAGAGTAAGTGAGTAGTTTAACTTGGACTATTATAGTTGAACTTGAAGTGAGGGAAAGTGGTAGAGTAAGTGAGCAGTTTAACTTGGACTATTGTAGTTGAACTTGAAGTGAGGGAAAGTGGAAGAGTAAGTGAGCAGTTTAACTTGGACTATTGTAGTTGAACTTGAAGTGAGGGAAAGTGGTAGAGTAAGTGAGTAGTTTAACTTGGACTATTGTTGTTGAACTTGAAGTGATGATCCCTGTGTTGAAGTTTGGCTTCAAAGGAGTTCAGAATTTAAGCCATAGGCAGCCACAATGGAGGCTGCAGTTCTGTTTTTCTCAAAGTGTAGCAAACAGGAATTGCCTTTCCTTTTCCGTATATGATGAGCATGAACATGTCATCTTTCTTGTTTTGTCAATTTTTATTTTTGAAAAAAAACAACAACTCATCAGATCATTTTATTTTTTTGTGCATGAAGCATGATAATTCTGTTTGGCTCCATATTTCAGTCTCTCTCCTCTCTCTCTCTCATCTCTCCCTCATCTCTCCCTCTATCTGTCCTTGTCAGTATAATATGGAATGAATGATGTATTAGTAAAACATACCATGGGATAAAAACAGATAAGGACAACCTGACAGAATGTGTCTCTCATCCTTTTTTGGCGTGGTTTATCTTTTTTTCTTTTTAAATCCGCTTTCTCTGTGTGATCTACTTTCTTTACCAGTACTGTGTTGACACGCATTACCTTCATCAGTGAAAAGAAAGGTTAATTAGGCAGATGCTCTGTAAGTATTCCTTGTCGTAATGGTACTAACATACTCTTATAAAGGAACAGTATGTGTTTACAGAAATGTGCGGTGTCATGCACACCAAATCTGTGGGCTGAGCTGTAAATGTTTCATGATTCTTTGAACCACCCAGGACAGCCACCCAGAAATGTATCCCTTCCTACCCCAGTGGTATTCCTATCCACATGGCTATGCTTTACGGAACACACATATTTTTCCAACAGGGATGGTTTTTTCTTATCTTTTTTTATATTATTATTTTTTCCCCCTTATCCTCCATCCCTTTTTGCGTTTTGTTTTTGACCACAGCTTGCCAGCTTTCCAGCAGGATCGTCTGCCAAAGCTCACCTCCGCAGAGCTTCCCTGAGATCCCAGATATACATACATATATATCTGTCTGTTGTGTGTGTGTGTGATCTATATTCTAACCCATCCGTGGTTTCTGTCTTGTCTTTGAAATTGTGGTAGATTCGGGGGCATCACTTAGCTGCATTAGATCCTCTTCAAATCAACAAAGGGGACTTGGATTCCAGCATTCCTGCAGAACTGCTCATGAGTCACTACCAGCTGGGTAAGCGGGGGCCAAGAGGCCTTGGTAGAAATGGGAACAGTGACAAGTGGGGGCAACATGTAGTGCGTCCCAGCAAACTGTGATCTACTCCATGTTGAATTGAAATTGTGCCGATCTATTCACTTTACACGATAATGTAATGACCCTCTACTTTATGTTTTGTAATGACCATTGAGGTTACATGATGCAATGATCCGTTCACTTTACATCATGGAATGATCCATTCTCTTTACATACTGTCATGATCCTTTCACTATGTAATGATCTATTCACTTTACACAGTGCAATGACCCATTCACTTCACATGATAATATGTTGACTATTCACTTTACACAGTGCAATGACCCATTCACTTCACATGATAATATGTTGACTGTTCACTTTACACAGTGCAGTGACCCATTCACTTTACATGGTAATATGTTGACTGTTCACTTTACACAGTGCAATGACCCATTCACTTTACATGATAATATGTTGACTGTTCACTTTACACAGTGCAATGACCCATTCACTTTACATGATAATATGTTGACTATTCACTTTACACAGTGCAATGACCCATTCACTTCACATATGTTGACTATTCACTTTACACAGTGCAATGACCCATTCACTTTACATGATAATATGTTGACTATTCACTTTACACAGTGCAATGACCCATTCACTTCACATAATATGTTGACTATTCACTTTACACAGTGCAATGACCCATTCACTTTAAATGATAATATGTTGACTGTTCACTTTACACAGTGCAGTGACCCATTCACTTTAAATGATAATATGTTGACTGTTCACTTTACACAGTGCAATGACCCATTCACTTTACATGGTAATATGTTGACTGTTCACTTTACACAGTGCAATGACCCATTCACTTTACATGATAATATGTTGACTGTTCACTTTACACAGTGCAATGACCCATTCACTTTACATGATAATATGTTGACTGTTCACTTTACACAGTGCAATGACCCATTCACTTTACATGATAATATGTTGACTGTTCACTTTACACAGTGCAATGACCCATTCACTTTACATGATAATATGTTGACTGTTCACTTTACACAGTGCAATGACCCATTCACTTTACATGATAATATGTTGACTGTTCACTTTACACAGTGCAATGACCCATTCACTTTACATGATAATATGTTGACTGTTCACTTTACACAGTGCAATGACCCATTCACTTTACATGATAATATGTTGACTGTTCACTTTACATTGTGCAGTGATCCATTCACTTTACATGGTAATATGTTGACTATTCACTTTACACAGTGCAATGACCCATTCACTTTAAATGATAATATGTTGACTGTTCACTTTACACAGTGCAGTGACCCATTCACTTTACATGGTAATATGTTGACTGTTCACTTTACACAGTCCAATGACCCATTCACTTTACATGATAATATGTTGACTATTCACTTTACACAGTGCAGTGACCCATTCACTTTACATGGTAATATGTTGACTGTTCACTTTACACAGTGCAATGACCCATTCACTTTACATGATAATATGTTGACTGTTCACTTTACATTGTGCAGTGATCCATTCACTTTACATGATAATATGTTGACTATTCACTTTACGCAGTGTAATGACCCATTCACTTTACATGATAATATGTTGACTGTTCACTTTACACAGTGCAATGACCCATTCACTTTACATGGTAATATGTTGACTATTCACTTTACACAGTCCAATGACCCATTCACTTTACATAATATGTTGACTGTTCACTTTACACAGTGCAATGACCCATTCACTTTACATGATAATATGTTGACTGTTCACTTTACACAGTGCAGTGACCCATTCACTTTACATGGTAATATGTTGACTGTTCACTTTACACAGTGCACTGACCCATTCACTTTACATGGTAATATGTTGACTGTTCACTTTACACAGTGCAGTGACCCATTCACTTTACATGATAATATGTTGACTGTTCACTTTACACAGTGCAGTGACCCATTCACTTTACATGGTAATATGTTGACTGTTCACTTTACACAGTGCAATGACCCATTCACTTTACATGGTAATATGTTGACTGTTCACTTTACACAGTGCAATGACCCATTCACTTTACATGGTAATATGTTGACTGTTCACTTTACACAGTCCAATGACCCATTCACTTTACATGGTAATATGTTGACTATTCACTTTACACAGTGCAATGACCCATTCACTTTACATGATAATATGTTGACTGTTCACTTTACACAGTGCAATGACCCATTCACTTTACATGATAATATGTTGACTGTTCACTTTACACAGTGCAATGACCCATTCACTTTACATGGTAATATGTTGACTGTTCACTTTACACAGTGCAATGACCCATTCACTTTACATGGTAATATGTTGACTGTTCACTTTACACAGTGCAGTGACCCATTCACTTTACATGGTAATATGTTGACTATTCACTTTACACAGTGCAATGACCCATTCACTTTACATGGTAATATGTTGACTGTTCACTTTACACAGTGCAGTGACCCATTCACTTTACATGGTAATATGTTGACTGTTCACTTTACACAGTGCAGTGACCCATTCACTTTACATGGTAATATGTTGACTATTCACTTTACGTTGTACAGTGATCCATTCACTTTGTATAAAGTAATAATTTGTTCACTTTCTGTTCCAACATTTTCTTTTCCTTGTGAAATTGCTAATGTAATGACCCATTCATTTTATATAACATAATGATCCATTCACTTTACATTCCAGTAAACTGTTGTTGTTCCTTGTGAAATTGATAATGTAGCGGTCCATTCACTTTATGCTTCTGGAGATTTTCTGAGCGAGTAGAGATGTCCATACATTGTGGTCAGACAGCTATAAAATAATCTCTTTTTTTTCTTTTCTTTTTTATATTTAAAGATACATTTTCAAACCTAATAATTCCCCCATCCCCACTCCCAACCCTCTTGAAATGGTTTTAGGGGTATGATTTATAGCAGAGATGTGCATATATTGTGGTCAGATAGCTATAAATCTTTGATTTTTTGTTTGTTTGTTTAATGCAACTTGAAGATAACATTTTTTTTAAATAGAAATTTGACTGTTTTCTCATCCCGCAAATTGAAAAAGCATGGTTGTTGATACTTTACCCATAAAATCCATGTCTGTAGAATTGGTGCAGATGACTTTGTTTCATAAGTGTCTCATACATGTACTTTTTACATTTATTGGCCTGTGTGTAAACATGGGTACTAGAAAGGGATTCTTATGTAAGTGTTTGTGTGGTGTGTTTTGTTTCCCTTGTGGTGTGCTTTGACCATGATTCAAATTTGTTAACGTTCAGAAATCACTAGGTCAGCTGAAATAACTCACATACATGTTGCATACCTATACCATCATGAGATTATGAAAAGTGAAATATAAATCCAGTAGTGACTTACTCTTTGTTTCATGTGTGATTGTGAACAATTGAAAGTGGACAAGGTAAACTATTACTGTAAAGAATGGGACCCTTTCTGTGATGAGAAACATTTTGTGTGAAAAGTGTGTACTCAGTTGTGGAATTTTTTTTTTTTTTTTTTTTTTTTTTTTTTTTAGTTCCTGCTTTGTGCAGTTTGATTGATTGTGTGATTTTCCCAAATGAATTGGTTGATGAATTGGCTGCGGTTGCTTTTATGCAGCTTCCACTAACAGTTCATTCCTTACATTAACATATGTTGCATTTTGATTCTGTTCTTTTGTGGAATTTAATTATTTATTTGTAACTGTCTTTTGATGTTTTTTATGTGTTCGTTTGTTAAAACCTTTTGTGTGTGTGTGTGTGTGTTTAGTTTTGTTTATTCAGTTGGTTAGTATATTTGAAAGGGAGGGCAGACAAAGGGGCGTCTAATTTTACAGATATTACAAATAATTTGAAGTGATGACAAGTACAAGATACAGTAAAAGTATGATATACAAGTGAGGCGATAATATTTAATAAACTGGAGCATCAAATGTCATTATGTTTAGAAAGGAGATGATTTTATGGGGAGTTCTTTTCAGTTTTGTAATTTCATTGAAGGAAAGTGATGATTGTAAACACATAATCAGAAACAACATTAAAAAATGCTATTTTGTATCAGACATCAAGAGCAAAGAAATGTCAGTGAAAGTACTGTCTGCTTAGATGTAAACAGAATGTATTTCAGTAGTGATAGCTATCCATCGTCAGGAATGTATTGTGCTTCTCAGCTCTTTGTTATCCCAGCTGCTTCCTCTGGCCACCCAACATTATTGATTCTGAACTCTTTGCTTTCTTTTACCCTCTATACCTCCCAACCCTTCTTGCGCTAATTTGCCTTGGCCATTATTGATGTATATATCTAACTCAGAGCTTTGTTTTCTTTTTTTTCTTTTTTTTTTCCAAAAGAATTCTTATCACATATCCTTTTCTGATCATATAAAAAGTAATGGTGAGTGCTGAGAATGTGTACACAGCATTTTAAAGCTGCTACTGTTGTATTGTGTTCTTCAGAATTTTGATCAGTTTGGGTCATGTGCTTGAGATGAATTAATTTGCTACAGTTACTAAGGTTGGTAACTATTGAACTTGCCGCTGACTTGAAATTCTGTTTGGCTGTGACTCTCTTGTATATTTGTTGAATATCGGCTTTTGCTGGTATAACTTAAACAACAAAAGACAAAGAAAAAGAAGCATCCACACAACATTAATGCCAGTGCTGTTTTTCTCCCAGTCTATTTCCATGACCCACAGATAACAAACATCACAAGCATTTTTGCCAGGAACATTTTGATCTTGGGGCTTCAGGTGCTAACAGATACTTATTAAACTGAGGAATCTCCTCCACCCAACACCCAGTGGGTGTAGTTGGTATTAGAATGTTGTATTTTTCAAACCAAAGTAGGTTGCACCCTGCACTTAGTTGTAGACAGAAAATACCTTCTGCACCTACACCGTCCTCCTTAGATTGGGATTGTTCCTCCCCAAAACGAATAGTTCACTCTGCACGAGTTCAGGTTAAATCTACCTTCCCCATTGGCATGTATTGTGTGGAAATGGGTCACTTGAGGTTTGGGGACCGGAATTCATTTTGCCCTCTTTTCTGTTGATCCCAACTGCCAACACCCCCACCCCCCCACCCTCCCTATCCCTCCCATTAAAAAGGAACATCCTGTTATCAAGTATGTTATGCATGAAAACAAAAAGAATAAACCCCTCTAAAATTGTGAAACAAAAAACAAGTACAGTATCCTTCACTCTTACAAGGCATGCACCATGAAGCCAAGGCTGCTGTAGGAGTGCACTTCAGCTGTCACACAGGTCTGTAGAGGGTAGAAAGGAACAAGGCCAGAATTTTCTTCCATGTATCATGTATGTGAAAATTTCTTCTTCTTCAAGATAGGCTGCAAACTTCTTGGTTGAAAATCTGCTGTACTGGTGGAGCTGAGTAGGTGGGTGGGGTTTGGAGTTTTGATGAAAATCAGTTTTGTGTTGATTTCATTCAGTGTGCGTGTAAGCAGTCTTTTAAAAAAAATAAAAATAAAAATAAAATAAAAAATTAATTTTTTAAATCCTACCATTAATCTGTTAAGTGCTGAGAATTTTGTATTAAACAAAAATTAAGAGGTGATTTCCTCTAGCCAGAGATTTTTAGGAATGAGGGGTAATGAAAAAAAAAATACAAAAACTACTGGTCAGGGAAGTTTAAAGTGACAGGAGAGGATTAGGCCCCACCTTTTTAATACTGAGCCGTAGACAGGGTGAATATGAATTCAGTGCCCTGATGGCCATGAAAGGATATGGGACATTTAACTTTTATCCTTTTATTGACCTGTGTCCCCGCTAGTTGGAAGTGCTCTGCAGCAATGGCTTCAAGTTGTGGACATTAGGAAAGGTTGTGTACTTGGTTGTTGTTCAGCCTGTTAACATTCCCGGCCCTCTGTTACTTCTGGTTCCCACTAAAGCACACCTTTTCATCCCTCCAGATATCCTGCTATTTTGGGGTGTATCATTTTTTGCACCTGATCTCTACCTATCCTGTTCACTTACTGGGGGATGTTTTTGTGAAATGTCCTCTCTTTCTGTTTGCATCCTGCTAGTGTGTTGGGCTGACCAGTGGAACATGTGGTGTTAGTTGGCTGTGACCAGTTCTTTAACCTGTTGTAACCTGCTGGGCCATGTTTTATCAAATGTCATCTCATTCTGTTTATATACCATCAAGGTCACGAGTAATAGTTTGTGAAATAATACTTCTGCTCACTTAATTGCTTGTCATAAGATGGTTACAGAATTGTTCCCTTTGTTGCCTGACACAAGATACATGACAGGAAGAGATGGTGCATTCAATTCTAAAAAGTCTGTATACATTGAGCTTTATTAATGCTTTTATTGACATGTCCTGTTATGGTAAGAAATATAATGAAACAAAAATGCAGTCACCCTGAGAACATGAATGTTGATAAATGCTTGTGTCTATGACATTTCAGATGAAAATGATCTGGAGAGAGTCTTCCGTTTGCCGGCCACAACTTACATCGGTGGAAACGAGGCAGCATTGCCGCTCAAGGAAATCATCCGCAGACTGGAGGCAACTGGCATTAAACTCACTTCCCTTTTTATTCTTTTTCATTTTTTAACCTCTCTTTGACTGATTTGCCTTGCTATTCCAGGAAAATGTAAAGTTTGGTATTGTGCAGTCGTAAATGCTGTAAATTAATGACAGTTACAGAAAGTGTTGTGGTGACCATGATGCTAAATGTGTTGTGGTGACCGTGATGCTAAATGTGGGTAGTCACTGAACTGAGTGAAATGAGAGATTGACTGTGCTAATGTTTAAGGCAATGTGTAAACTACTAAAGGGATTGTGCTGTTTTGATCTGTGACCTGGTTGCCTTAAGTGGGGAAAAAAGTTCTACAAAGAGAAAAATGTGTTAAATAAAGAACAAAAAATAGTTTTTACGTTTATCTCGTGAGTAGCAAAGCCTGGTGTTTGTTTCCTAAGATCAGGATGATAATCATGGTTTGAAAGTATCATGAAATATTATTAAAAAAAAAAATTTAAAAAAGGATTCTTCTCATCAGGATATTGTAACTGCAGTTTTCATGTTATTTGACAGAAGAGAAAATGATGAGTGATGAAAATATATTCACAGTGCCCAGTCTTTTTTGTTCCTGGTTAGGAATTTTCAGTTTCGGGTCAGCTTTAGGGTTGGTTTTGCAGGAGGTGTATTGCCGCCACATTGGTGTAGAGTTCATGTTCATCAACAACCTGGACCAGACCGACTGGATCCGCCGCAAGTTTGAGACCCCTGGCATCATGCAGTTCAGCACTGAGGACAAGCGTCTCATTCTGGCCCGCCTTATTCGATCCACACGGTACTGGGAAAAGCATGTGGATATATGTTTAAATGAACGTTTTAATCTGTGGAATATATACAGAACATGTGCACGCACACACACACACACACACACACACACACACACACACACACACACATGCATGCAAGCATATACATGTGAACCCACCTCATAGACTCATTCGCAGCATGTATCATTCACTTGTATGCATGCATGCATGTGCACAGTTTCTCATAACACATACACACATACGCACATACACATACGCACATGCATGTATGCATGCATGAGCACACAGTTAATCATAACACACACACACACACACACACACACACACACACACACAGAGCACCTATATATATTCCCACTGATGACAATGGTTAAGGTTTGAGGAGTTCCTGGCCAGGAAGTGGTCGTCAGAGAAGCGGTTTGGCCTGGAGGGCTGCGAGGTGCTGATCCCCTGCATGAAGTCCATCATCGACTCTTCTAGTGCTCTGGGCGTCGACAGCTTTGTCATTGGAATGCCTCACAGGTAGGCCTGCTTTCTTCTTTTGCATTCATGGGCTGCAATGCCCTCGTTCACCTGTTTGTATGAGAGGGTTTTTACTTGTATGACTGTTTTTACCTTGACGTTTAGGCAGCTGTACTCTGTTTTGGCTAGGTATGTTCTGGGTTTTTACTTGTATGACTGTTTTTACCTTGACGTTTAGGCAGCTGTACTCTGTTTTGGCTAGGTATGTTGTGGGTTTTTACTTGTATGACTGTTTTTACCTTGACGTTTAGGCAGCTGTACTCTGTTTTGGCTAGGTATGTTCTGGGTTTTTACTTGTATGACTGTTTTTACCTTGACGTTTAGGCAGCTGTACTCTGTTTTGGCTGGGTATGTTCTGGGTTTTTACTTGTATGACTGTTTTTACCTTGACGTTTAGGCAGCTGTACTCTGTTTTGGCTGGGTATGTTTTGGGTTTTTACTTGTATGACTGTTTTTACCTTGACGTTTAGGCAGCTGTACTCTGTTTTGGCTAGGTATGTTTTGGGTTTTTACTTGTATGACTGTTTTTACCTTGACGTTTAGGCAGCTGTACTCTGTTTTGGCTGGGTATGTTCTTGCTTCAGTGACCCGCAGAATGTTGACTTGGATTATGGGATCTTTAACGTGTGTGTTTGATCTCCTGTATGCTCATACACACAAAAGGGAATCATTCACTCTTATTTTGATTGTCACTTTTACTTTTGATGTGATAATTCTAGCATATCTTTTATGACCAGGCGGCTATGTTATGACCAGGCTGCAAGTTTGCTTATGTGTGATTGAGCTTGTGTGCATGTATTGTGAGTGAGCTTGTGTGCATGTATTGTGAGTGAGCTTGTGTGCATGTATTGTGAGTGAGCTTGTGTGCATGTATTGATGTATTGTGAGTGAGCTTGTGTGCATGTATTGTGAGTGAGCTTGTGTGCATGTATGAGTGCAGTTTGACCAGTGCACATTCCTGGAAATTATTTTAATATTCTGGTGCTCTTAAACTGCTGAACCTTAATGCTGTGAGATCTGTTTGGCTTGAATCTAAACTGCAAATACTGCTTTCTGTGTTCTGTTGAAATAATTCTGTTGAACAAGAGTAATACAGTCCCAATAGGAAAATAATCTTGATAAAGAAAGGTAACTGATAATCTGACAGGTAAGTTTATTATTATCACAGAGAGATGTGATAAGAAAAATATTTAGATAAAGAAAAAAATATTTGGATGAAAAAATGTAAATGCTATTCTGACAGGTAGATTTTGTATTATCACAGAGAGATGTGACAAGAAAATATTTTGATAAAGAAAGGTAGCTGATATTCTGACAGGTAAGTTCAGTATTGTCACAGAGAGATATCAGCCTTCTCTTACGAGCATTCTCATTAAACAACAGTTAAGGGGTTGAACCACTTGTCAATTTTCAGCTGTTAACTAACTCCCTTACCCGCCTCCCTTCACTGGCTCCCCATTCAGGCACGAATACAATACAGACTCTCAGTCCTCTGTCACAGTTTCTTCACTGATACTTGTCCTGTCTATCTTTCAGATCTGCTTTCTGTCTATTCAACATCCAGACAACTCCGTGGTTCAGATGACAAGTGCACACTGTCTATTCCAAAGATTCGTAGAAAAACTGACGGTGAACGTTGCATTTCTTTTGTTGCACCGAAACAGTGGAATATATTACCCTCACGCCTGCATTCAAAAGAGCCCTCAAAACATATCTTTTCAAAGTGTTCTGTTCTCACTGAAACTTTTTCCATCTGCATTTGCTTGCTGTGATCTTACTGCTGGATGTGGTCTTTGTGTTGATTTGTATACATTTGTGATGATTTTAATGCATATGATGTCTGGTTCTTTGGTGTTAATTTTTGACCATGGTGAATCTGAATGTGATGTGCTTTGTTGTGCTGTGATTTGGGCCTGTGTGATTTGAGACTGTGTGATTTGGGCCTGTGTGATTTGAGACTGTGTGATTTGGGCCTGTGTGATTGGAGACTGTAATGGTGCCTGTATTGTGTGATTGGAGACTGTAATGGTGCCTGTATTGTGTGATTGGAGACTGTAATGGTGCCTGTGTTAATTTCTGTATTTTTATATCACTTAGTCTGGAATTTATGTGTATATTTAGCCAGTGTCATGTGAGACTGTATTGACTTTGTACATATTTTACGTCATTTATTCTTAGATTAGTTTATTTGATTTTATTATTTTTATTGAGACCCATCTGAGATGGGGGTACTGCACAATATAAGCCTGCATTTTAGTATTATTAAGATAAGATAAGATAAGAATAACTTTATTATCTCCAACTGGAGAAATTTGGTCAGGTGCATTATCACAACATAGACAAGTAAACAACATGGGGACCATAACTGTAAAAGCCAACAACAGCCCCAACAAATATTACGAAGATACAAATGTAAAAAATATCACATACATCGTTTCATACATACATCCACACACTGCAGGTAATAACTAGTATTCTTAATGTAAAAACAGAAAGAATTAAGAAACATTATTTGAATATAATTATAAACATAGCCTACTATACTGCACATTGATTATAATAGACAGATAAGATAAGAATAAAGATGAATTGCGGAAAACCACAACCAGATAATCAGCACACACCCGCACCGCACCCCCACCCACCCCCACGCCCACCCCACACACGCGGATAACTTGATTAAACAAGAGTAATAAACATATGTTCTCAAATAAAAGCATTTCACATATTCGCTTTAAAAACATTGCAATTAATTATTACATCGTAATTATTAAACAGAAATATATTTAGAATATGGACGTTAGCATTAGACATATTCATTGTACATTCATCCTGCATATTGCACATTATTCTTCCTACATATTGCACATTCGTTATAACCAATTGTCACGTTTTAAGCTCAGTAAACACACACACACACACACACACACACACACACACACAACTAGAACAAGGTACAGCCTATCATGCACGGACTTTCACACGTCTCACACGAGAGTGCGTGCGCGCACACACACACACACAGTTCTCAAGAATTTAAAAGGTGGATTGAACGTGGAATAAAAGTCTTCAGAGCTCTGGATTTCAACTTAAAAGTTCTGTAGCGTCGTCCTGATGGCAATAGCTCATAATACTTTGCTAAAATATGGGTGTCGTCAGTTGCTATCTGCCTGCTTTTTTTAACCACTCGACTTTCATACAGCTCTTGCATACTAGCTTGTTTCACTCCCACAATTTTACTGCATACACTCATGACATCGTTCAAAACACGCTTACTCCGCACTCCCAAACTTCCATACCAGCACATAAATGAAACTGTAAGCACAGACTCGATACAACATCGATAATAACTTTGAAGAATATTTGAATTTATACCAACATTTCTAAGCTTCTGTAAACAAAAAATTCTAGATTGACATTTCTTATGAATGGAATCAACATTTCTGTCAAAAGTCAGCGTATTGTCTAAGATGGTCCCTAAATATCTATATTCATTGACCCTCTCCACTGTTTGACCATCAATAACAAGTTCAGCTACAGGCAAGGGGTCTTTCCGAAAATCTATTAACATTTCTTTTGTTTTCAATACGTTGAGATCCAGATAGTTTTTCTCACACCATGAACAGAACTTTTTAATTTCACTGAAATAAATAGCATCAGAGTTGGACAGATCTTCAATTGCTGAATCATCAGAATATTTTATGACAGGAGTTTCCTCCGTGCCTCTGCAGTCATTTGTGTACAGTGTAAAAAGAACAGGGGACAGCACTGTACCTTGGGGTGCACCAGTAGAAGTAGATTTTAGAGAAGAGTGGGCAGAATGAAAGCGGACGGACTGAGTTCTATTGAGAAGAAAACTTATTATCCAAAGAGTAAGCTTCGGATCAACATCCATGCCTAGCAGTTTGAGGGCAAGGAGATGAGGTTGTATTGTGTTAAAAGCAGAAGAGAAGTCAACAAAAAGGATACGAACGAAAGATCCCGTGTTATTCAAATGAAGGAAAGCATTATGAAGGAGAGTTAGGATAGCATCGTCAGTACTTCTGTGTGCTTTATAAGCAAACTGAAGAGAGTCAAGCTGCTGTTCAGTGAAAGAAAGAAGATGTCGGAGAATAATTTTTTCAAAGCATTTCATCACTACTGAAGTCAGGGCAACAGGACGGTAATCATTTAGTGCGGCTGGGTTCTTTTTCTTGGGGATAGGACAGATAGTAGATTTTTTCCAGATGCTGGGGACAGAGCAGTCCTTCAGAGACCAGTTGAAAATTTTACAGAACACGTCACACAACTGGGAAGCACATGTTTTCAGTAATTTTCCGCAGATATTGTCAGGGCCAATTGCCTTCATGACATTCAGTTTTAAAAATAAAGATTCAACAACTTTTGCATCGATCTCAAAGTCTTCACCTGTGTTCCTATCTTTGATCTTTTCCTGCAACTGTGAGATAACACTATCCAGTTCCCTTCCCAGATCATTCCTTTCAAAGCGACAGTAGAAATCATTCAGTTTATTTGAAAAATCAATCTGTTCATCCTTTTCCATTTTACAAGCTACTGTTTTCCTTTTCGTTTCTCCAGTGATAATTTTTAACCCATCCCATGCATCTGCCATTCTTCCCGTCTGAAACTGTTGCTCTACTTTTGACTTGAATTCCCTCTGTCCCCTTCGTAATTCACCTCTAAGCTTCTTTTGTATCAATTTCCTATCCTTCTTGTTCCCTGACTGAAACGCTACCTTTTTCTCGTTTAAAATTGTTTTGAGAGACTTTGAGATCCATGGTTTGTTGTTGGGGAAAAGTTTAATTATTTTTGTCGGAATTATCATGTCTTCACAGAAACTGATATAAGATGTAACAACATCAGCTGCTTCATGAACATTCTCACATGGGTCAGTCAACACACTCCAATCAGTACAATCAAAACATCTCTCAGTTCATCCACACTCTCTGACGTCCAAACTTTCACACTCTTTTTCACAATCAGCTCTGTCTGTATCTTTGGTCTGTAGGCTGGGATTAAATGAACAACATCATGATCAGATACACCCACTGGTGCAAGGGGAACAGATTTGTAGGCATTAGGAATGTTCCCGTAACACAGATCGATTGTCTTGTCCAGTCTGGTCCGGCAGGTAACATATTGTTTAAAAGAAGGTAAGGCTTTCTTTAAATCACAATGATTAAAATCTCCAACAATAAAACACGGGGCGTCGGCAGAGATGAGTTGAAGGTCGCGAACAACACCTGCGATCGTCTGTCCTGCACGTGCAGCAGATGCCTGGTTAAAGACTGGGGCGTAGACAACAGTCAGAAAAATACGGCCGAACTCACGTGGCAGGTATCGAGGCCTCAGCGACACTGATATGAGTTCAAGTTCCTGTGTACACAGCTGCTTCTTCACACACACATTCGCACTGTCACACCACTTCTCATTGACATACAGGCACACGCCACCACCCATTTTCTTCCCCACTTTCTTGCAGTCTCTGTCCATTCTGTACGGAGTGTTAAAACCATCAATCGCAACACATTCATTCGACACTTTCTCACTAAACCAGGTTTCGGTAAAACAAAGCACACACGAGTTCCTAAAATCATTTAAAAATCGACAGTTTGCTCGTACTTCATCTAAATTACAGTTTCTGCCGTTTGGATTAAGAGATCTGACATTGGATAAAATCATAGATTATTATTTTTAACTAACATCTGTCGTCCAACAGAGGTCGTCTAAACGTGCTGGCCAACGTGTGCCGCAAACCGCTGGAGAAGATCATCTGTCAGTTTGACTCCAAGCTGGAGGCTGCGGACGAGGGCTCCGGGGATGTGAAGTACCACCTGGGCATGTCCCATGAGCGTCTGAACCGGGTGACCAACAAGAACATCCGCCTGGCTGTGGTGGCCAACCCCTCTCACCTGGAGGCTGTGGACCCCGTGGTGCAGGGCAAAGTGAAGGCTGAGCAGTTCTACCGTGGCGACGCCGAGGGAAAGAATGTAGGTGACTCTGTGTGTGTGTGTGTGTGTGTGTGTGTGTGTGTGAATGCTTATGCTACTTTGTCAGTGCATTTGTGCATGCTTTAATGCTTGTATGAACATTATTAGATTGTTAGGTTGTGCATTTTGGTGTATTTAAGTGTAACACTAATGCAATGTGTGATGTAGAAAGTTATGTTTTGCAAAGCACCTGGAGCAGTTTTCTAGAATGAGGCTTAGATATCAGTATCCATTATTACCAGTCTTGTGTACATGTGTGTGAAAATGTGCTGGAATATATGGGTGCGTCTTTGTATGTGTGTGTGTTTGATTCTCATAGAGTGATAGCTCCAAGTTATAAGAAAATTGTGTAAAGAAACGGAGTTATCCTAGTGAACATGAAGTATAATTGAGATGTGTGTTGTTTGCTCTTGATAGGTGAAAAAATGTAGACATGGAAAGTGGAAGTATAAAATGATCTAACCTAAGATTTGGTGTAACAGGGAATTTTTTATTTTTGGGAGTGTGCGTCACACAGTTTCACAGTGCTTTAGCACCAACATTCTGGGCCAGGAATTAGAAATTCAGAATTTCTGAATCCATTTTGTCACACTTGAATGATGCTTTAAGTTAATATTACAGCACTTTTAATATATTTCTCTGTTGAAAGCAACAAGTCATAACAGATTTCTTTATCCTCTGTTGGTGGCGAAGTTTGAAAAAGATTCTTATTAAGAATTTTTAAAATATTATCTGACACACTACATCTCATTAGTAATATTAAAGATCAAGTATGTTTCATCAGTCACAAAGCACAGAAACCAGCAGAAATATGAAAGTACCCAACTTTATGCTTTGACACCATATTGATAACCTGTTTTAAGAATTTCATTTCCTAACTTGAAATAACAACAACAACAAAAAAGTTGTCACTGACCCTGACAAATGGACAAGCTGTGCTGAAAAGCAGGAGAGAAAACCATAACTGGTGGAGTGAGTTACTGTGGTTCAGCAGAAGAAAGGCAGTGGTTGTGTAGGAATGTTGACTAGCATTACTGTTTGATTACTTATAAACCTTCTTGGGTGAGAGAGTGGGGATGTAACTTGGGCAAGACTCTCTAATGTAATCAAATTCAAGCTCAGTCAGTCAGGACAGCAGCTGCCTCTTCTTCTGTTCTGATGGTGATAGTCATACATACATACTTACCTTAAAACAAAAAGTAGCTGTGGTGTGGTAGAAAGAATCATATTAATTCAGCATAATGTAGCTGAGTCAGTTGGGCATGGACTTATCCTCCAGTGTTGACCAGTGATCAGGGTGCAAGGCCCCATGGGGAAAAACACTTGCCTCCAGTTTTCCTCTCTCCACCCAGCTGTGACTGGGTACCTGTCACTGGACTTGTCCTCCAGTTTTGACCAGTGATCAGGGTGCAAGGCCCCATGGGGAAAAACACTTGACTCCAGTCTTCCTCTCTCCACCCAGCTGTGACTGGGTACCTGTCACTGGACTTGTCCTCCAGTTTTGACCAGTGATCAGGGTGCAAGGCCCCATGGGGAAAAACACTTGACTCCAGTCTTCCTCTCTCCACCCAGCTGTGACTGGGTACCTGACACTGGACTTGTCCTCCAGTTTTGACCAGTGATCAGGGTGCAAGGCCCCATGGGGAAAAACACTTGACTCCAGTCTTCCTCTCTCCACCCAGCTGTGACTGGGTACCTGACACTGGACTTGTCCTCCAGCTTTGACCAGTGATCAGGGTGCAAGGCCCCATGGGGAAAAACACTTGACTCCAGTCTTCCTCTCTCCACCCAGCTGTGACTGGGTACCTGACACTGGTTGGGGAAGGACAGGATGGGGCTTTGCCTTCCTATGCCCAACGTATGGCACGGTTGATAGGAATTCACTGTTCCAATGACGTAAAAGTCTTTTAACCTGTCGAACATGTTGGCAGGTGATTAGCATCATGCTGCACATGGATGGTTGATTAATTAGTGGGTTAGCTGGTTTGTTGATTAGTTCATTATTTATATATTATTTATTGTTTTAAATGTTCTGAAATATGTCAATGTAATTTTGTGTGATTTCATTTGAATGCTTAAAACATGTGCTTGTCTTTTTAAATGTACATCTTGTGTTTGTATTGTGAGCTCTACGACCACATGGTAATTCCTCTTGAGAGATGATGAATTGACCTGACTACTTGACTTCATTTTACGTTGACAGGTGATGAGCATCTTGTGTTTGTGTTGTAAGTTATACAACCAGCAAGTGATTCCTCTGAGAGACAATGACTTCATTTTACGTTGACAGGTGATGAGCATCTTGTGTTTGTGTTGTAAGTTATACAACCAGCAGGTGATTCCTCTGAGAGACAGTGAAGATGATCTGACTACTTGACTTCATTTTACGTTGACAGGTGATGAGCATCTTGTGTTTGTGTTGTAAGTTATACAACCAGCAGGTGATTCCTCTGAGAGACAATGACTTCATTTTACGTTGACAGGTGATGAGCATCTTGTGTTTGTGTTGTAAGTTATACAACCAGCAGGTGATTCCTCTGAGAGACAGTGAAGATGATCTGACTACTTGACTTCATTTTACGTTGACAGGTGATGAGCATCTTGTGTTTGTGTTGTAAGTTATACAACCAGCAAGTGATTCCTCTGAGAGACAATGACTTCATTTTACGTTGACAGGTGATGAGCATCTTGTGTTTGTGTTGTAAGTTATACAACCAGCAGGTGATTCCTCTGAGAGACAATGAAGATGACCTGACGTGACTTACAATTTATGTTGACAGGTGATGAGCATCCTGCTGCACGGAGACGCTGCCTTTGCTGGCCAGGGCATCGTGTACGAGACAATGCACCTGTCTGACCTGCCCGCCTTCACCACCCATGGCACTATCCACGTCGTCGTCAACAACCAGGTCATTAGCATTTCACTATGACAGTCAAGCAATGAAGCAGTGTGACCTAATGATAGTGAATTAGTAATTATGATAGTTTATTTCTTGATAATAGTTTTTTTGCACCTGTGCCTTTCATTAATAATGCTCAAAACTCATTGCATGAGATATATGACAAAAAGAGAAATATTTTACTTGTTCTTCTATTCGTTTGTCAGATGCACAGATTTGACATGAATATCGCAATCACTAGTGAGGTTTTTATTACAACTGTCCACCAACTTCAACTCCCATGTATACAACGTACGGTCATCGCAACCATTTAGTGAACATCCGGATATCATACATGTAATCATAATTCTAACCAACCATGCATGCTGTTGGACAAATGTTAGTGTGTGCATGCACACACACACACACACACACACACACACACACACACACACACAGAGTAAATTAATAGTTATGCAAATATTATAAGAAATCCCAGGTGCAGCATGCACTTAGCTTATGTAAAAGAACCCACAGCAACAAAAGGATTGTCCCTTGCAAAATTCTATAGAAAAATTCACTTTGATAGTGAAACAAACACACTTGTAAAGAGATTTAAAAGAAAATAAAAATAAAAAGATTAGTGTCACTGGTCTGGGACTGTGCACTCTTCCTGAGGAGAGCAGCCTGAATTTCACACAGATAAATCTGATTTGCTTTCAGCATATTGACGAATTTGGCAGGAATGTTTATTGCTCGTGACAAGACAAAGGCCTAGAAAAGCACACTGTCCTTGCATTGTATAGTGTGGAGTAACACAGAGCGTCTGGAACTGGTATATGTTCAGGGTGGGAAAGCCAGCCTCATATTAATTTTCAAATCATGTGACATGAGGGGAGGGGGAGGGGGTGGCAGGACTTGATCAAGGTCACTGAAGGATCTGTTGACTGCATGGTTCATCACAGTCAAAGATGAAACAGAGCATGAACATTTTGGCAGAGGTACTTCTGTTTCTGTATTTACAATGTTGGATTATAATTGTGGGAGTTGGCACCTTGCCTTGTGTATGTACCTGGCACATTGTTGTTAACAACCTAGTACCTCCTTCTTCTTTTTTTTATAATTTTTTTGTTTTGTTGTTGTTGTTTTTCTTCTCTTTGTTATCATTTTCCTAGAAAGCATGTTAAAAATAAATAAATAAAAGAACATGTGGTTCTGACTTGTGAATTTCTGAAATGACTTTGTTTTCCTCATTCTTTTTTTCTTCAGATTTTATTTATTTATTTATTGTCAGTTTTTCTTTTCTTCTCCTTTTAATATTTGATCTAGAAAGTTTGGAAAAAAAAAGATTAAAAAAAAGATCTGTGGTCCTGACTCAATCATTTCTGAAATATTTCATTTTCCCCTGAGTCGGTCTTTTTTATTTAGATTTTTTATCTTTTTAATTGTTTGTTTATTTATGTGATTTTCTCTCTTTTTTTTTTCTTTCCTTTGTCATCTTTTTCCTAAATTGATTGTTCAGTTGCACATATTTGACGATGACCCACTGGTGCATGGTGCAGACTCCGGCAGGGGTCTGGATTCCTGTCCTGTCCAGACTACTAGTCCACTAAAACACTGAATTAAAAACATGTTCTGACTCATCAAGTATTACCCTTTTTCTTTCTCTTAAGTCTTTTTTCTTCAGATTTTATTCATTTCTTTATTTATGATCTGTTCTTTCTTCCCTTTTTCTTAAAAAGCTTGTTGGAAAATGAAAAAGGAAAAGAAGGTACTGACTTGTTGATTTCTGAAGTATTGTCTTTTTTTTCTCTTTTTTTTCCCCTGTCTTTTTTTTCCTAGATTTTGTTTGTGAATTTATTATTTGTTTTTTCTTCCCTTTGTGATATTTTTCTTACAAAGCTTGTAAAAAAATTGAATGAATAATGATAATAATAGTGGTATTTATATAGTGCTGAATCTTGTGCAGGGACAAGTCAAAGCACTTTCACACCAGTCATTCACACGCATGCATAACTCTAAAACTGGAGAAACTGAAGACAAGGAAGAGGCAGGGAAGGGAGGCTATTTTGGGAAGAGGTGGGTTTTAAGGCCAGACTTGAAAGAGCTGAGTGTGGAGACTTGACGAAGCGAAAGAGGAAGTTCATTCCAATTGCAAAGTTCAGAGACAGAGAAAGAACGGCAGCCAACAGTCGAGTGTTTGAATCTGGGTATGCGTAAAGAGAGTGAATCCGATGCTGATCGTAGTGGACGAGATGGAGTGTTGAGGTGAAGGCAGCCACAGAGATAGAAAGGGGCAGATTCGTGAATACATCTTTCACATAGAGTGCTGATCTTGTACTTTATTCTGTGTGAGACAGGGAACCAGTGGAGATGTTGCAAAAGAGGAGTGATGTGCTCAGATCAGTTCTTTCTGAGGACAAGTCGGGCAGCAGAGTTTTGTTTGCGCTGAAGGGACTGAGTGGATGAAGCAGGCAAACCAGACGATATAGAGTTACAGTAGTCAAAGCGAGAGAGAATGAGAGAAATGACAAGTCAAGATGTTGCGTCAAGGGACATATTTCCGGATGGAACTGATGCGCTGCAATTGACAGTGGCAAGATTGACATGTTTGACTGATAAATTTTTCCATGGACAGTATGTTGTCAAGGACAACGCTAGGTTCCTGACTGAACTGGAAAGAGGGATGGATGTACTGACAAGTTTTATTGTGTCAGTTGTGATGGAAGAGAGTTTTTGTTTAGTTCCTATGATCATTACTTCAGTTTTGTCTGCGTTCAATTGTAACTTATTTAGAGTCATCCAGTTTTGAATGTCCAGGAAGCAGTTGGACGTTTCTTGCAAGAGCGATGACATTTTTTCGGGGGTGTCACTCTTCTGGAGTTGAGTGTCATCAGCATAAGAATGATGACTGACAATATGGTGGTTGATAATTTCAGCGAGAGGAGCAGTGTACAGTGTGAAGAGCACTGGGCTTGAAACAGATCCCTGTGGGACTCCATGTTCGATCTTAATGGGTTCAGATTGGAAATGATCAACAATGGCAGACTGGAATCGATCAGTGAGATAAGATTTGAACCAGTTTAGAACAGTGCCATTGATACCAAATGTAAAATGAAGACAGGAAAGAAGGATTGAATGGTCTATCGTGTCAAAAGCGGCTGACAAGTCAAGAAGAGTGAGACGGGAGATCTGCCCTGAGTCGATGCTAGCAGTAGGTTATTCAGGATGTGGAGGAGAGTGGTTTCGGTACAGTGGTCAGCACAATAGGCAGACTGAAATGGGTGGATGAAATTCTTGAAACAAAAGGTGGTTGTTGAGCTGCTTCAGGACAGCTTTTTCAATGAGTTTGGACAGGAATGGAAGATTAGAAACTGGTCAATAGTTTTTCAGAATGTTTGCGTCAGTGTTGGATTTCTCCAGAAAAGGCCGGATGATTGCAGTTTTGAAAGTAGATGGAAACATTTTAGTGAGAAGGGATGAGTTGACAATATTGGTGATTGTGGGGAGAAGCTGTGAAACTGGGAAAAGACAGAGGCTGGTATAGGATCAAGCTCACAGGATTTTATTGTCATTTCTTTCAGGATTTCAAAAGAAATGATGTGGAAAAAAAAAGAAGAAGAAAAGATGGTATACTCATTCAGTTCTGAAGTATTACCATTTTTCACTGAAGTTTTGCTTTCAGATTTTAGTTATTTATTATCAGTTTTTTCCTTGAAAGCTTGTAAAAAATATAAACAAGCTAGATACTAAAAAAACGAAAGAAAGCGTATACCATAAAAAAAGATAATAAAATGGTCCTGACTCATTTACTACTGAAGTGTTACCTTCCCCACCCCACCCCCCACCCCCAGTCTTTTAAAAAAAAAATCTATGTATACATGTATTGAATTTTTATATATTTGGTTATTTTATTTATTTATTTATTTGTTATTTCATTTGATTTGCTCCCCAGATTGGGTTCACCACAGACCCCCGCATGTCTCGCTCCTCCCCGTACTGCACGGATGTGGCCCGCGTGGTGAATGCCCCCATCTTCCACGTCAATGCTGACGACCCTGAGGCCGTGACCTACGTGTGCAAGGTGGCAGCCGAGTGGAGGGCCACCTTCCAGAAGGACGTCATCATTGACCTGGTGTGTGTTTTGTGTTGAGATTTAGCAGAGATGCCAGCTGTTACTATTTCGCTGTATTTTGTTGCGCTCGAGCGCAGTTTGTTTCGACATTACGCCGACATCAGAATTATTTATTTTGTGTTGAATAGCATAGGCCTGTCTTCTGTTATTGATTCAGAGATGCCAGCTGTTACGATTTCGCTGTATTTTGTTGCGCTCGTGCAGTTTGTTCTGACGTTATGCCAACGTCAAAATTATTTATTTAGCATTGAATAGCGTAGGCTTGTCTTTTGTGATTGATTCAGAGATGCCAACTGTTAAGATTTCACCGTATTTTGACATGCTCAATGGCAGTTTGTTCTGACATTATGCCAACATCAAAATTACTTATTTGGCATAGGCCAGTTTTGTTTGGTTTATTCAGAGATGCCAACTGTTACGACTTAAGATAAGAATAACTTTATTATCTCCAACTGGAGAAATTTGGTCAGGTGCATTATCACAACATAGACAAGTAAACAACATGGGGACCATAACTGTAAAAGTCAACAACAGCTTTTACGAATATTACGAAGATATAAAAATATCACATACACCGTTTCATACATACATCCACACACTGCAGGTAATAACTAGTATTCTTAATGTAAAAACAGAAAGAATTAAGAAACATTATTTGAATATAATTATAAACATAGCCTACTATACTGCACATTGATTATAATAGACAGATAAGATAAAATAAAGATAAATTGCGGAAAACCGCAACCAGATAATCAGCACACACCCGTACCCACCCACCCCCCATCCACCCCACACACGCGGATTGCTTGATTAAACAAGAGTAATAAAGATACGTTCTCAAATAAAAGCATTTCACATATTCGCTTTTAAAACAATGGAATTAATTATTACATCGTAATTATTAACAGAAATATATTTAGAATATGGACGTTAGCATTAGACATATTCCATTGTACATTCATCCTGCATATTGCACATTATTCCTCTACATATTGCACATTCATTATAACCAGTTGTCACGTTTTTAAGCTCGGTAAACACACACACACACACACACACACACACACACACACACACACACACACCACAACTAGAACAAGGTACAACCTATTATGCACTGAGTTTCACATGTCTCACATGAGAGTGCGCACGCACGCGCGCGCGCGCGCACACACACACACACACACACACACACAGTTCTCAAGAATTTAAAAGGTGGATTGAACGTGGAATAAAAGTCTTCAGAGCTCTGGATTTCAGCTTAAAAGTTCTGTAGCATCGTCCTGATGGCAATAGCTCATAATACTTTGCTAAAATATGGGTGTCATCAGTTGCTATCTGCCTGCTTTTGTTAACCACTCGACTTCCATACAGCTCTTGCATACTAGCTTGTTTCACTCCCACAGTTTTACTGCATACACTCATGACATCGTTCAAAACACGCTTACTCCTCACTCCCAAACTTCCATACCAGCACATAAATGAAACTGAGCACGGACTCGATACAACATCGATAATAACTTTGAAGAATATTTGTATTTATACCAACATTTTTAAGCTTCTGTAAACAAAAAATTCTAGACTGACATTTCTTATGAATGGAATCAACATTTCTGTCAAAAGTCAGCTTATTGTCTAAGATGGTCCCTAAATATCTATATTCATTGACCCTCTCCACTGTTCGACCATCAATAACAAGGTTAGCTACAGGCAAGGGGTCTTTCTCCGTATTTTGTTATGCTCATGGCAGCTCGTTGCGATGTTACGCCAATGTTAGAATTGTTCCGACGAGGTCATTTTCGACTACATAGCATGGTCACATGCTTTCCTGTCGTAACATTACCCAGATGCTCTAGATCTGTCGATCATGAGGCCACGGCAGTCACTACTAACCTTGGTCTCCTGTGATGATGCTCGGCTAATTGCATACATGTATACATTGAAACAGCATTGAGTCGACCTATAACGTTAATCATAGCAGTAACACCATGTTACAGGCAGATCCAGGTGTCTGTATGCCTTGATGATAAAATGTGATGTGGCTCGAAGTCTTGAGTGTTCCAGCCAAATTTAAAAGGTACCTACCAAATTTCATGATTGTTCCTACAAACACTTCACAGAGAGATACTAACTACACCATGGACGTGTTTACTGCATATAAATATTCTGAAGTGGACACTGGAATGAACATAAAAGAAAACTGGAATCAGTCGTCTCTTTCAGCCCATTGTAGACTGGTTTGTGCAGATCTGTACATCTACCATGTGTTGCGATATGACATCTACCATGTGTTGCGATGTGACATCTACCATGTGTTGCGATGTGCTTGAAGCCATTGGATCATCTTCTTTACTGCCAAAATAAAATAGTAATTGAGATGTTATAAAACACACAAAAAACATGATTTAAATGGTGTTATTACATCCAATACAATCACATCTGTTTATCACATGAAGAAGAAAACAACATTGCTTTCAATTTTAAATATAGTTAAATAACGTCAGATGCACCACAGCAGTGGGGATTAGTCTGCTTGCTTCGGAACTGAACATGCATAGTTCGATCCCGCTCGCATGCCTTTTTTTTTTTCTTTTTTTTTTCGCCCAATCTTATTTTATATATAATATTTAATACAGAACACTTTTTAACAATTTTTTTTTAATCTCTTTTTTTCCCCTCGTGATTCCTTTTCTGGATAAAGCGCGAAGTACAAGTGAGTCCTGGAGGCTTTGCCTCTTGTTTTGTTTTTTTCAAAACTCAAATCTAATCCCTGCATCTTGTAAACTATATGCACCTTATTTGTGCCTGAAAACTTAATTCTTTCTGCCACTTTTTGCCACCTCTCACAACAAGCTCAACATTTTTGGCAAATGCAGCTAATTGTATTTGTTTGGCTTATACATGTTCAGATTGGGTGTTTTGTTTAAATTCAGTGTATGTGCCCTGTAGGATGGAATTTGCTGTCCAAGGTTTATAAAAAAAAATAATAAAAAATAAAAACCAAAGAAAAAATAGAATAATGATTTGCAAGAATCTGGCAATAATTCATCTGTCTGGAATTTGGGGGAAATGTTACAGACTTAGTTTCCATGAGATCCTTTTTTCTTGTATTAGTGGCTGACTGAAAGAGGGTACTGTGTGAATCTTGGGGCTGAGGGGTATTATTTTAGACATGTATAATTGGTCAAAGTGAAACACTTATGAAGACTAAATGGAATCTATCCATGGAATGAGGCAAATACATTATGGCATGCATGACTTTTTATAAGCTTTTTGAGTCTTTGACTTTGTATGTGGGTATTTGGTTTTGGTTTTATACACCTGCACACACACGCACATACACACACACACACACACACACACACATACCAGGGTTCGAATTTAGCAGGTGCTCGGGTGCAAATGCTACGAAAAGTTTGCTTGGGCACACACATTTTCTGTTGATAGAGGCGAAAGAAAATTAGTTAAAAAAAACACATCAAGAAAGCAAGCTCGAACATGGTCGATAGATATGTAAAGTGTCAGTCTGCTGCAATTTTGCATTCAAATGTTTTGTCCAGAGTGCCCAACTGGCACTCAAAAAAAAAAAAGAGTAAATCTGAACCCTGCACACGCAGACTCTCTCTCTCTCTCTGTCACACACACACACACACACACACACACACACACACACGTATATGTATACGTAATTTATCAATGGATTTTTTTTTTTTTCCCCCCTAAAGTCTGATTTATAAAGCACAGTGATGTTCTTTGTTGAACGATCAGGTTTGTTACCGTCGCAACGGCCACAATGAGATGGACGAGCCCATGTTCACCCAGCCTTTGATGTACAAGAAGGTTGCCAAGGAGCCGTCTGTTCTGACCAAGTATGCGGAGAGCCTGATGCGTTCCAATGCTGTCACTCAACAAGAGTACGAAGTAAGAGGGACTTCAGATCCATCACTTCTGGGTTTGGTTTTTTTTCCCCTTGTTGAATGAATGGGTTTCGTTGTTATTCTTTCAAAGGCAAAGAAAAGGTTATGATTTATAGACATTTGAATAATGCCCTACATTATTTGTATGATGCAATCTATGCTGACATTGTCTTTACATTTCCTTATTTCTAAGCATTCGAACACAGAATATAGTAGAATTTTGAAGACTGACAGTCGGACTTTTTTTTTTTTTTTTTTTTTTTTTTTTTTTTTTTGCTGCCCCATCATCTGTTCCGTTTCAGTGGCATTACTCCCATCATGACCCTCATTCAGATTCCCCCATACACGGACACCTGGGTTTGTCCGTCACTGTCTCAGTGTCGGCACTCCACAGGGAACCGTCAGTGTTAGGTCAGCAGAAGGCCACACACCAGAGGAAACCCTGCACTTCTGCTGAGTCACTTCGGTGGTGTTCAGTGGTGCCTTTTCTGATTTAACGTACTTAGGACACCGCCTGCTAAGCCCCCTACTAATGACAGACTTGCCTAGTACTACGATTCGTCCATAGTTTCTACGATTCAAGCCCCCTGACTACGGCCGAGTAAAGAAAAACTACAATTTTTGCCGACTGCGAAACCTGAAACACACACGCACAGCAAATGCTAAGAAGCACCGCACACATTCGTCTCTGAAGAATTCATCACTGAAAACGAACTTTCATAGCACTGATTTGATGTCAGCACTTCCCCCCTTACGCCCCCCCCCACCCCACCATCCCGTATTTCTGAGATTACGTCAGCCGTTGGTGTGGCTGACTTCGTTGGAGATACGTCGATCCGCTTTACCAAACGCGCATGCAGCCTGTCAATTGGACGTCGGTACATTTCACGATCGCTGTTATTTTTTATCACACGCACGCACGCACACACACACACACACACATCATGCATACAAAGATCGACACACAGACAAACGCACATATTTACACACGTGTACACACACACACACACACACACATAAACGCGCCTACGCACACACGCGCGCACACACAGACACACACACACACACACACACACACACACACAGATTGACACACAGACAAACGCACACTGACAGATGTGCAAACACATTTTACAGTGCTTGCATACACAAGACAGACGTGCGCACATACACAAAACGCGCCTATGCACGCGCGCGCGTATACACACACACACACACCACACATACAAAGATTGACACACAGACAAACGCATACTGGCAGATGTACAAACACATTTTACCATGCTTACATACAACACACAGACACGAGCGCACATACAAATACCACGCGCGCGTGCACACACACACACACACATACACACACACAAACGCGCCAACACAAACACACACACACACACACACACATACCACGGATACACAGATCGACACACAGACAAACGCACACTGGGAGATGTGCAAACACAATATACCATGCTCACATACACTACACAGATGCGCATGCACATACACATACACACACGCGTGCACACACACACACATAAACGCGCCTACGCACGCACGCGTGCGAACACACACACACACACACACATACCGGCCTACATTTACCACACTACTGTGTGCTGGATCTCCATCCCTGTCAAGTCACATATAGCAGCAGTTACTTTGAAGCACCATAGTGCCACAGAACAAAAACTTTGTTGCAAACAGTGTTAAGCTGATGATAAGGTAGTGCACTGACATGGCCCATCCCTGTCAAGTCACCTATAGCAACAGTTACTTTGAAGCACCATAGTGCCACAGAACAAAAACTTTGTTGCAAACAGTGTTAAGCTGATGATAAGGCAGTGCACTGACATGGCCCATCCCTGTCAAGTCACCTATAGCAACAGTTACTTTGAAGCACCATAGTGCCACAGAACAAAGTCACATATAGCAACAGTTACTTTGAAGCACCATAGTGCCACAGAACAAAGTCACCTATAGCAACAGTTACTTTGAAGCACCATAGTGCCACAGAACAAAGTCACATATAGCAACAGTTACTTTGAAGCACCATAGTGCCACAGAACAAAGTCACATATAGCAACAGTTACTTTGAAGCACCATAGTGCCACAGAACAAAGTCACCTATAGCAACAGTTACTTTGAAGCACCATAGTGCCACAGAACAAAGTCACCTATAGCAACAGTTACTTTGAAGCACCATAGTGCCACAGAACAAAAACTTTTTGCAAACAGTGTTAAGCCAATGATAAGGCAGTGCACTGACATGGCGGCAGTGGTATTTAGATATGGATCTAGATATTCATTTCCCCATTACATGCATGAAATAAGGTTGTCTTGAAATGCACTTGTGACCTCTGCCTCTATATGGTTGGCCCGGTACATTTCACACGTTGTTGTCTTCCTGGAGTTGAATTGAAAACACATAAACATGTGCGTGCAGACACATAAACACACACACATGCACACTCTCTTTCTCTCACACATACACACACACATACATGCGCACACTCACTCATTCACACAGAGTTGTATTGAAAAGAATACACATGCATTTACACATGCACTTACACACACATTATGTGTAATACTCACATGCGCGCTGTGCACACACACACAAACACACATACACACACACACAGTTGAATTGAAAACATACACATACACATACACACTCTCTCTCTCAAACGCACGCACGCACGCGGAGCCAGACTTCAGTGAGCGTCCCTCCCATAGTAGAGACCGCCACCACATCCCTCCAACAACAGGCCCCCCAAAATCTGCTGACATTGAAGATATCAACAGGACTCGCCCTAAGCATAGTGGAGGAGTATCGAAAAAGGTCACCATGAGAGCTGGGCATGAAAGACCACATGCTTTGGGACTGTTTTGTCTATATTGATGATGATGAAGGAGGAAGAGGATCATGATGATGATGTTGCTATGGAGGTCCATTTTGGTTTGGGAAGGCGTGACAAGGCTGTATTCTATGCTTCCTGTCATAATGATATCCCGGTGTAAACCTGGCCCGAGAGATACAAACACATGCAGTGTTGGTCAGGTAATTAGAGTAACACACCCGAAGACACATCCGTGAAGTAGATGATACTTGACTGTGTGGTCCCAGTCTCCCCATTTAAGCCCATACCACACTCAACTCTGGGTAGGAGCCAACCGCAGGCCGAAAAACCAACCTCCGCTGTGATTCAAACCCTCGTCCTTCCAGCCGTCAGTCCGCGACGCTAACTACTACGCCACGGCAGCTGGCGTCAGACTGTTCTTATCTATTTGCAAGTACACACGCATAGTCTCACTCCCACTGTCTCCGTGGGTTTTTCCCTATATAAAAAGGTATATATATATATATGTATATGTATAGATATAGCAAGAGAGAGAGAGAGAGGTAGTTTGATAGGTAGGTAGATAGATGGTTTTTTTCAGTTTGCCATCATTGTGTCTTAGGCAAGTGTATATATGTTTCTGATGTGATGTATGCACATTACAGGAATTAAACACAACACCAATAGTCTGTTAACCTTCTCTTGGGTTCCATAGTCTGTTAACCTTCTCTTGGGTTCCATTCTGCATGTTGCTCTGCTCTTCCCATATTTTCTGTTGTGAGTGTGGGCCTTCAGTTTAAATGGAATACTGGTGTGTTTGTTTTTTTCCTAATTTTCTCATATAAATATGCCACTTGGGTCAGATTGATTTAGATTGGTTCCTATGGATTGGCTATATATTCATGCTTTGGAATGGATGTTATATTGATTTTTGTGAATTTACTTTACTTAGGGTAGGTTTTCATGGTCTGACCAGTATGTTGGGTTTATGCACAGGTCAGGCGTCTGCTCCCATTTCTCTTTCACTCTCTTTTTTTTTTTCCCCTTCAAAGATGTGTTGTAGCATGTATGGCTTTGTCTGCATGCTTTGATATTTTCAAACTGAAACTGTATTTACTGTGTTTAATGTTTATTTGCATTCTTGCAGGAAGAGATAGCCAAGTACGATAAGATCTGCGAAGAAGCCTACATGCTGGCCAAGAAGGAGACGGCGGTGAGCAATGCTGAATGGCTGGACTCTCCCTGGACAGACTTCTTCACCACACACCGAACCGACCAGATGAAGAACCCCAAGACTTTCGTCAACGAGGAGACCCTGCGCTTCATCGGCCAGAAAGTCAGCACAGTCCCTGAGAACTTCGTTGTCCATGGAGGTGAGGTGGAGTATGTGGTGACTTTAATATCCAGTGAGGATTTTTTTCTTTCTTTTTTTTTAACTGAGTCTTATTTGCGATTTCAAGTCTGTGTGTATTTGGTAGTCTGCTAGTACAAGTTTATGTTTTTTAACACTTATTTTTTTCTGTAAATGGTGCCATATTCTGTTGTTATTGACATAGTTAATCTGAATGTCAGGCAGCGTTCACATTCATTAAAGGATGGAAAAAGATTGGTTCCAGACATGTGAAAAAAAAGAAGCAAAATGAAGCCAAAAAAAGAAGCATATGTAGTGGTGATAAGGGAGGACAGCCAGTACTTGAATCAGTTGTGACAACAAGAAAGAGATACAAGACTGACACAAGTGTTTGTTGTGTGCAACAGCCAAGTGACAACAAGAAAGAGATACAAGACTGATACAAGTGTTTGTTGTGTGCAACAGCCAAGTGACAACAAGAAAGAGATACAAGACTGATACAAGTGTTTGTTGTGTGCAACAGCCAAGTGATTGTGTGCAACAGCCACGTGGTGATTGTGTGGTGATTGTGTGCAACAGCCATGTGGTGATTGTGTGCAACAGCCACGTGGTGATTGTGTGCAACAGCCACGTGGTGATTGTGTGCAACAGCCACGTGGTGATTGTGTGCAACAGCCAAGTGGTGATTGTGTGCAACAACCAAGTGATTGTGTGCAACAGCCAAGTGGTGATTGTGTGCAACAGCCACGTGGTGATTGTGTGCAACAGCCACGTGGTGATTGTGTGCAACAGCCATGTGGTGATTGTGTGCAACAACCAAGTGATTGTGTGCAACAGCCACGTGGTGATTGTGTGGTGATTGTGTGCAACAGCCATGTGGTGATTGTGTGCAACAGCCACGTGGTGATTGTGTGCAACAGCCACGTGGTGATTGTGTGCAACAGCCACGTGGTGATTGTGTGCAACAGCCAAGTGGTGATTGTGTGCAACAACCAAGTGATTGTGTGCAACAGCCAAGTGGTGATTGTGTGCAACAGCCAAGTGGTGATTGTGTGCAACAGCCACGTGGTGATTGTGTGCAACAGCCACGTGGTGATTGTGTGCAACAGCCAAGTGGTGATTGTGTGCAACAACCAAGTGATTGTGTGCAACAGCCACGTGGTGATTGTGTGCAACAGCCAAGTGGTGATTGTGTGCAACAGCCAAGTGGTGATTGTGTGCAACAGCCACGTGGTGATTGTGTGGTGATTGTGTGCAACAGCCACGTGGTGATTGTGTGCAACAGCCACGTGGTGATTGTGTGCAACAGCCACGTGGTGATTGTGTGCAACAGCCACGTGGTGATTGTGTGGTGATTGTGTGCAACAGCCACGTGGTGATTGTGTGCAACAGCCACGTGGTGATTGTGTGCAACAGCCACATGGTGATTGTGTGCAACAGCCACATGGTGATTGTGTGCAACAGCCACGTGGTGATTGTGTGCAACAGCCACATGGTGATTGTGTGGTGATTGTGTGCAACAGCCACGTGGTGATTGTGTGCAACAGCCACATGGTGATTGTGTGCAACAGCCACGTGGTGATTGTGTGCAACAGCCACATGGTGATTGTGTGCAACAGCCACGTGGTGATTGTGTGCAACAGCCACATGGTGATTGTGTGGTGATTGTGTGCAACAGCCACATGGTGATTGTGTGGTGATTGTGTGCAACAGCCACATGGTGATTGTGTGCAACAGCCACATGGTGATTGTGTGGTGATTGTGTGCAACAGCCACGTGGTGATTGTGTGCAACAGCCACGTGGTGATTGTGTGCAACAGCCATGTGGTGATTGTGTGGTGATTGTGTGCAACAGCCAAGTGGTGAAAGCACTGGGTCCTGGGTTTGAATCCCAGATGCATGTGGTGGGTTAAGTGTGGAGATTTTTCTCACCTCCCAGGCCAACAGCCATGCAGACCTGCCAGTGCTTGAACCTCCTTCATGCCTATTTTCATGCAGAACATCAGATACATATAATGAAGATCCTGTGATCCATGTTTGTGTTCAGTAGATTATAAAGCACACCCAGCACACCCCCAAAAATGGGTTTGGGCTGCCAAAATGGCAGAGTGAGAAACACACATAAAAGCCTGGAAGAGTGAATGCATGAGTTGAAGCCCACAAACGTGGGAGGAAAGACACAATGAAAACATGATTGTGGATGAATATGATTTGTCTTAAACTTGATGCTGCCTTTATCCCATGCATTGACACCTGTTGGTTGTCCTACATGAACTGACCAGGCGGTGCGTTGTGCAGGCTTGAAGCGAGTGCTGCGGGCGCGCATGGACATGGTGAAGAATCGCATGGCAGACTGGGCTCTGGGGGAGGCTTTCGCTTTCGGCTCTCTTCTGAAGGAAGGCATCCATGTGCGACTCAGTGGACAGGATGTGGAAAGAGGGACCTTCAGGTAGGCTCTTTCTGTGTGAATCTGCATAGATTCTCAGACTTAGATGCTCCTGTGTCCGTGGACATACGAGGCAGTCAAAGCACTCCTTTTCTCTGTGGACCTCAGCCAGGTTGCTGGTGTTTTCCCATTGTCTGTAGACAAGTCTCTCTCTCCGCTGTTTGTCACCAGTTCATCTTGGTCTGACCCCTCTTCGTCATACTGCTTGATATATTCCCTTTATAAGAACAAAATAGTAACAAAGACCAACATTATATTTATTCCCATTGCTGGCATTGTAGCATTATCATTGAACAGGCATGAGATTTTTCCGATTATAGTCGGATTTCCGACTGAAAATTGGTTTCAGAGGCCATTCTTGAGATTCGCGTAAATCCGTTGAGAATATGGGAGGGGTGGGGGGTTTCCGACTGACGAAGGTTGCACGAACGTTGTCCGACTGACGAAGGTTGCACGAACGTTGTCCGACCGATCGACAAGACAGACCCACAGCGTTTGCTAAAATGCCCCATGTTTGGATAAGCGAACCAATTGAGAATAAGTGTTCCGTTGCTCCTCTGTCATCATTCAGCTTACCCGTATTCAGTCACGATTTCACAACTTTCACTCACGGGCTTCACGACTTGCAAAGATACCTGATTTCGTCGATCGTCTTCGATCATCAACAAAATGAGAAAACTCACAAAGGATAATAAGATTTTTGCAGCAGAGATGGATAAAGGAGTGAAAAATAGTGGAAGAAGTGGCAAGATGAGACCGTGAAAACAGAAGTGAAGAACAAAAAATATCTTTACAGGTAGGCGACGCCAATCACAAAATCAGTGCCGCGGGCAAGACCCAGTGCGATTGGTGTCAGATTGTATGGGTGCAACTATTCCATCTTATCACTAAATCATTTGCCGATGATCTGTCAGAAATGAAAACGGAATGCTCTTTTGAAAGCCTCGTTTGTTGACCCCTTGAGAGGCGATCCAGTGACTTGTCAGAGCACCAAAATCGAAGGCAAAAAGTTTCCTAACGTTCAATTGAAGATGTCAAAATGCCAATAACAAAAGGCGATCCCTTCATGGCACGCATTGATATCACTGTAAAAAGCATGCACGCAGGCACTTGCTGTGCACACACATGCAGGCGATCACACACACACACACGCACAGACATGCAGCGAGTGTGCACACAAACATGTGTGCATGCACTTGTACACATAAACACTGGTGCCCAAGATTTCCATCCCTGTCAAGCCCCTACTACAACTGGGTACAACTTCTTGACCCATGGCTGTTCACTTCAGCAAAAGCTGCAAAGGTTTGCCACTTTACATTGTTGCAATGGAAACAAACTTTGTAGCAATTGACGTCATACAGTTAATGGCAAGAGTCAGTTTATTTAGATCTGAGATCTATGACTATGAGCCAGATTACCAAAGTTACACATGCACGCACAGACACAGAGCTGAATTGAATGCGTGTGCCCACGCACACGCACACACACACTTGTAAAAAAAAAATCACATGAATGCACTCACATATACACATAATCTGATTTTTATTTTCTCTCTCTCTCTCCTTCACACTTGCACATGTGCACACATATGAGCGCTCACACAGTCACTAGCTGTAATTCAGAATCCTTGACTGCTGAGAGTGATATAACCAGTCACATACCCACCCCCTCCTCCCTCCAGTTATTCCACTTCCCCCTTTCTTTCCTCAACCAACACACATGCCTGTTTGTAGAATGGAGGCTACAACTGAATAGACCAGATATGAGTTTTAATGGTACAGTGCAAACTTGTGTGCTAAGTACATTTTCCTTGCAAACACAACACACACACTCACACACACACACACACACACACACACACAAAGAGAGGCCCCCCAAACCTCATAAAAATCACTAATTTCATTTTTGGCCATGGGGCTTTGTCCCCCTGGACCCCGGCCATTTTCAGAGGAAACTCTCGTGGACAATTCCCCAGCCTCGCACACACACACACACACAATTGCAGGCAGACACTAGTACACACACACACACACACACACACACACACGATTTTGAAAATCATGTCCCCAAGGCTGACTTACAGGTTTGAAAGCAGAAACACTTCAGATTAGGAAGAATTGGGCTGATTTTTGTCTTCTTTGGGTTGGAATACCTCAGAGGCATTGGTGGCCCTCAAGTGCAGATTTCATGGTTTGAAATTGAGAAAAAACTTCAGCCTTCTGCGGCCCCCACGCCTCCACCTCTCAGACTCAATCACAATTTCCACATCCCATGCCTGTTGAACCTGCAACATTGTTGTGCATGATCATTTGTAACCGTACTTTTTAGGTGAATATGGTTTCCAACATGTTTTATTTATGGATACCATATTCTTGCAAAGACTGTTGAGTAACATTTCCTGCGACTACACATATTTTTGTAATTTGGAAATGCTTTTCTCATGCAGACAGTGTTGAGCATGCGGTCTGACATTTATTTATTTTGTATCTGTAGACAAACTGTTTTGACAAAACAAAAAAGAATGTTTTGTTGGATTATTTCATGTTTCTGTATGGAGAGGTAAGTGCTGGCACTGTATTCTTTCAGGGTAAGTCCTTTAGTCGTAAGTCTCTTCTCATTCACCGCCCCCACCCAGTGCAACTCCTTGCCATATAGTGTAAAGACTCTCCCATTCCATTTCTAGCTTCAAAACCAACCTGAAGACTTCTCTGTTTAAAACTGCCTTTGATTAATTGTTACGTACATGTGTATGCAGACTTGTTTGTTGGAATGTATACATATACTGTTTGCTGTACTGTGACATACTTTTGATGCATTGTAATAACTAATTTTGTAATGTTTGTCATTTAGTTGTTTATAATGTTTCTCACTTTGTTGGGATTGTTTGCATGTGTTGATGGATGGTGTAACATATTGTAATGTTTTCTTATTTGAAGTATTGTGAATACTATTTGGTTAGGCGCTATATAGATAAACTTGTGATTATTATTGTTTACAGTCACCGCCACCACGTGCTCCACCACCAGGAGATTGACAAGAAGACGTTTGTACCACTGAATCACCTGGTTGAGGACCAGGCCCACTACTCTGTCTGCAACAGCTCTCTGTCCGAGTTTGGTGTCTTGGGTCAGTGGCCAGCACTTTGCCTTCCCAGCTATTCTGTCCCCCTCTCTGTCTGTCTGTAGTTGTCTCTCAAAGAAATAAAATTCTATGAAAATGTTATTTTGCTTTTGCTGTTACAGTTTTAATGGCTTAATACAGGCTTTGCACAGGTTTGTTGAGAATGTTGTTTTTTGTTGTTGTTTTTTTGTTTTTGTTTTTCACTGCCCCATCATCTACACAGGCTTTGCAGAGTTCTTTTCAAATGATGAGGTATTAGAATTTTTATGCTGTGATTTTGGTTTCAGGCTTCGCAGCTAAGCAAATATTATTGTTAACAGCAGGTGGTGTGGTGCATATATTGAATCAGAACAGGAGCCAGCGATGGCATTTAAAATAACTGATTAGTAATGTAGGGTCTTCACTTGTATGCGACCTCACAGTAGCCTTTCATTGATGGCTCCCTGTGGACTAGTGGTACTGACAGTGTAACAGAGTGGAGCAGGGTGTGATTGTGGTTGGGCAGTTTAGAAAAAACACCAAAATGGTGTGTAACGCGACTAGGAAAAAAAAAGATGGTAGCTTTAGCCCATATTGTACAGACATCTATTTTTCTGTTCCCATTCACAGAGCACTTACGATGCTTAGAAAGGTGTATTACATTTGAAGCTTAGAAGGTGGATCACTTATGATGCTTAGAAATGTTTTTCAATTATGCTTAGAAAAATGCTTCGAAAAGTTGATTACTTTTGATGCTGATAAAGAAGTATCACTGATGATACATAGAAAGGTGTATCACTTAAGATGCTTAGAAAGAGCTCTCACTTTTAATGCTTAGAAAGGTGTACCACTTATGCCTAGAAAGATGTATCATTTATGATGCTTAGAAAGGTGTATCACTTGTAGTGCTTACATAGGGCTATGAAGTTCAGGGAGTGGCTTTAGACACAGATAAGCAGTGATGTCATTAAATGTTTTGTTTCAGGCTTTGAGCTGGGCTACTCCATGACCAACCCCAATGCCCTGGTGATCTGGGAGGCTCAGTTTGGGGACTTCTCCAACAACGCGCAGTGCATCATTGACCAGTTCATCTCTAGCGGTCAGGCCAAGTGGGTGCGACAGAGCGGCCTGGTGCTTCTCCTCCCCCATGGCTACGAGGGCATGGTCAGTTCTTCATCTGCTTCTTTCACATCTTCTTTTTCCTCATCTTGAGTTTCTTCTTCTTCTTCTTCTCTACTCCTCCTCCTCCTTTTTCTTCTTTCTCATCTTCTACGTTCATGGGCTGCAACTCTCACATTCACTTGTATTGTGCAAGTGGGCTTTCATGTGCAAGACCGTTTTCATCCCATGATGTTGGCATGCATACTCGGTTTTGGGGTGTGTGCATTCTGAGTATGTTCTTGGTTCCCATAACCTACGAACGCTGACTTGGATAATGGGATCTTTAACAAGAGTTTTTGATCATCTGCATGCATATGCACATGAAGGGGGTCCAGGTTCTAGCAAGTCTGCACATCTGTTGACCTGGGAGTTCAGAAAAATCTTCACCTTAAACCTAGCTGGTGCTGCTGTCTGGGATTCAAACCCAGGACCGTCATATTGAAAGCCCAGCACTTGATTCACTTGGCTTTTGTGCCAACATGGGGGCCCTCATCAGAATTAGTCTGTATCTCAAGAAGTAAGGCGAATTCTTGCATACACCACTGCATTAGCTGGAGATATTGCTACATACCAGAGTTCTGCCTTACAAGGTATGTATGAGAATGACAGGATTTTGTATTTGCAGCAAGCAAACATCTGTTCTCTCTAGCAAAAAGACTGTGTTGATATGTTTAAAAAAAAAATTCTTAAAGACCTGTTTTCATTGGAATTTTCGAATGGCTTTGTTTGCTATCATTGTAGGCTTTCATGTTTATTTTCATTTTTTGACTCTGATGTTAGGAATTTTGGTCAGAATATGCTGTCTGTTTTCCATAAAGGAAGACATATGAGATTGTAGTATGTTGGTTTTTTTGTGTGTGCTGTTTGTTTGTGTGTGTGTGTGTGTGTGTGTCCAATATGGAAATTAATGGAATGTTAAAAGAGATCACATTATTGCATGTAAACAGTAGACTGAAAAAAGTGGTAAGGAAGAGCAGTGTAGTATGCAAAACAGTACTGCAGTTGAGGTTTGATGTTTGTCTTCCAGGGACCTGAGCACTCAAGTTGTCGTATTGAGCGCTTCCTGCAGATGAGCAACGATGACCCAGAGTATTTCCCTGTAAGGCTTTCATTGTCTCTCACTTTTGGTACATTTCAATATTTTCTTTTTTTCATTTTAGCTTTAAGAGTTTATACATACCTATTGCAGAGAGGCCTGACCAGTGCTTTGGGTCTGTGTAAAGACCACACACCTTTTTTTAGTGGATAACTTGTAGCCTATTTGGATCAGTCCACATGCTTTCTTGACACCTTGAAATTGAAACTGAAACTTTTGTACAGAGCTGGGTTGGAGGGGAGGGGTTTGACGCAATGGAACACTCTGACTTTGTCCTGTTTTTCTCATAGGTCCTCTCTCTCTCTCTCTCTCTCTCTCGTGTGTGTGCAGTTTGATTTGCGGAAGTTTTGTACTGATTCTGATTGTGGCATCAACTCTTCAACAAAATCTAGAAAATGTTTTGTCAGATTGTTTTTGTTGTTTCAAGAAGGACAGTTGGCCTTATATGAAGGAAATGTTTGTTCCAGAGTTAGACAGCATTTTAAGATAATGTTCGAATGAGTTCCATTCCAGTTTTGCTGTTCTAATGGGTTTTATCTGGTGCAGAATCCTTGGATAGACCAACATCGTGGAATGTGCTTCCTTGCCATGTGAATGAATTATATTCACCTGATACAGATACATGTATATTCATTTACAGATTTATTTCTTGAGTTGCACATCACCAAGATAATAATTCATAGTTGGATATGGATCAAGAATGTGAATTAAAGTGCAGATGTTGCTAAGAATACTTACTGTCCGTGGAACTAGTACTCCACACGATGGTTTGTCACTGGGTTTTTTTCTTTTGTTTCAGTTTACTTCGCAATGGATATTACTCACTTAAAAACTACATTTTTGTATCTTTTTACAGTTAAGAAAGATTTAATTTCCGGCTCTCAGGGCCTGCGTCAAATTTGAAGTCTTGCAGTTTAGCTTTGTCGAGAACCTTGCTTTCACTTTCACAATAGTTTTTTTTTTCCTTTGTTTAGTAACTTGTCCTTAGGATTACGTATTATATGGAACATGTAGAAATAGAGTGATTTGTGTTTATGTGTGCATTGTTATTGTGGTTTGCAGTTTGTTCTTCGGTGACATAAATGAGACTCCTTGAAAAATAGAGGATCTTTTTTTTCCTTTTTTTGCTTTTATTTTATTCTATTCTTTCGTTTAATTTTTTGTGTGTACCTTGTTACTAACCTGGCTCTTGCCGGTGCAATGGCCCTGACCAAGGCTGGCCATGACATGTGTTCACAGGTGGAGAACGACAACTTTGAGATCCAGCAGCTGCATGAGAGCAACTGGTTTGTCTGCAACTTCACCACCCCTGCCAACTTCTTCCATGCCATGCGCCGACAGATTGCTCTGCCCTTCCGCAAACCTGTGAGTCCAGCTTTGGCTGTTGGAGTTTTGTATCAAAGAAATACACCAAAAACAATTCAGGCATGTGTTGCATTCTCAGAGTTGTTGAAGCGGGCACCAGCTTTCACCAATGTGTAGAATCAAAATCAGGCTGGCCATTAATCAGCATCCATTTGTAACTTTTTCTTTCACGTAAAGCACCCTGAGATCTTAGAGAAAAAGAGTGTTTTTGAATGTACATCATTATTATTATTATGATTAGTATGATTTGATTCCATACATGGTGGAGTAGATCAGTATTTGAGGTCATGGGTTAAAGGTCATTTCTGATGTGCTAATGACACATAACCAGCAAATCCCTCAACGCATCTTTACTTATTTTCTCTTCTCCCACAAGGTTACACAGTTAATTACAGCACATCTTTCAGTATTCAGCCAACATTTTTCAACATTGCCTCTTTGGAACTGATGTGCGACAGCTTTCTTTACATCTCAGGCATCTCTTGTTCACATGTTTGTTTATGAAATGTTTGCAAAGGCATGATGCGTGAACTGTGTGTACACATAGATATGTGCATTCAGTTGAAACCAAACTGTGAAACAGATTTCTGTGTGTGAAATTCAGGCTCTGTCCCAGAGAAGAGTGCTTCTCTATGTGGGAGCAATACCCACACAATTACTGTTTTGGGGTGGGTTTTTTGCCTGCACGTGAATTTGTTTTACGCCAAAGTAGATTTTTCTTCAGAACTTTTCCAGGAGAAATGCTTTTATTATTGTGGCTCCATTTACATGCGCCAATTGCATGTTGCACATCCCTGTTTATCTTCTCACATGAAAGACTAGTGCCCAGGCCACCTCTCAAGGTCTGTTGGAGGGAAGTTTCGGTGAGGGGAGGGTTGAAAATCCCAGGACTTGAACCAAGGGACACTCACCTCTTAGTAAGACATATTCCCACAAGGCCACCACTGGACAGATATATGTATTTAGTTGAAGCCAAGTTTTAAACCATACTGGAGGCTTTGGCTACAGAACTGCTTAATTATTGTTACTGTTTTTATTATATTTTATGATTTTTATAGTTGTTGTTATTTCAAATATGCAGCTGTGGGCTGTAGAACTGTTTCATTATTGTTACTGTTATTATTATTATGTTTTATTATATTGTTGTTCTTTTTGATATTTCAGATATGCAGCTGTGGGCTGTAGAACTGTTTTGTTAATGTATAATTATTATTGTTGTTTTCGTCATTTCAAAACTGCAGCTGATTGTGGCCACGCCCAAGAGCCTGCTGCGTCTCCCAGAGGCACGGTCCAGTTTTGACGACATGGTGGAAGGGTCTCGCTTCCAGCGCCTCATCCCGGACACGGGGCCAGCCAAGGACAACGCAGACACAGTGAAGAAGGTGCTGCTGTGCTCGGGCCGGGTGTACTACGAGCTGGTGAAGGAGCGCGAGAAGAAGGACCTGGTCAGCGACATTGCCATCTCCAGAGTGGAGCAGGTGGGGCTGGGGGTGACATGACACCTCTGATTGTGTGTGTGTGTGCGTGTGTGAACAACTTGGGGGGCGGGGGGGGGGGGGGGGGGGGGGGAGTGTATGTGTGTGTGAACTAGGATGTGGGTGGGTGTGAACAAATAGGATGTGGGTGTGAACAACTAGGGGGTGTGTGCCAACAACTTGTGTGTGTTTGTGCAAGCACTTTGTGTCAGTTCATCTCATCCGAGCGACTAGCGCCCAGACCACCACTGAAGGTCTGGTGGGGGAAGAGGGAGCACCCCATTAACCATTGCCACATGGGACGTGCGTACGCTTCTGGACAGAGGCGACTCAGCCAGACCACAGAGACGCACAACACTCATTGCGAGTGAATTAGCCAGGTACAACATCGACATCGCTGCCTTAAGTGAGACCAGACTGGCGGAAGAAGGCGAACTCTGTGAGCGAGGTGCAGGCTACACCTTCTTTTGGAGTGGTCGCAGACCTGAAGAGACGTGAGGCTGGAGTTGGCTTTGCAGTGAAGACAACCCTCGTTGGCAAGCTGGCTGGCCCCCCGAAAGGAGTGAACGATCGCCTGATGATGATGAAACTCCCTATATGCAACGGGAAGAAGTTTACCACCATTGTCAGCGCCTACGCGCCCACCATGACCAACCCGGATGAGATCAAGGACAAGTTCTACGAGGACCTGAACGCTGTCATCACTACTGTTCCCAACGCAGACAAGCTTATCATTCTTGGTGACTTTAATGCGAGAGAGTTGGTTGTGACAGCACCTCCTGGGAAGGCGTGATTGGGAAGCATGGGGTTGGTAACTGTAACAGCAATGGCCAACTACTTCTCCAGACATGTGCCGAGCACGACCTTCTTATCACAAACACCATCTTCTGCCTCCCTACCCATAACAGGACGTCATGGATGCATCCTCGCTCTGGGCATTGGCATCTCATCAACTTCGTCAGGAAGAGGGACAGGCAGGATGTACGAGTCACGAGGGCCATGTGCGGCGCTGAGTGCTGGACAGACCACCGCCTTATCGTCTCCAAGCTCAACCTCCACATCCAGCCTAAGAGACGGCCTCAGGGCATGAAAGCACCCAAACGCCTGAATGTCAACAAGCTGGAGCTAGGCAACATCAAGCAGAGCTTTGCTGACACCCTGGAGGAATGCCTTGAGTCCACTGTGCTGGACAACCAGAATGTGGAGGCAGCATGGGGCGCACTGCATGAGACGGTGTACAACACTGCCATGGAGTGCCTGGGGCCTTCTGCCAGGAAACACAAAGACTGGTTTGATGAGAACTGCACTGAGATCAAGCAGCTGCTGGAAGACAAACGCCAAGCCTACAGAGCCCACATTGAAGATCCCAAGTCACAGTCAAAGAAAGACATACTGAAGAGCGCACGCAGCACCATCCAGCTGAAGTTGCGGCAGATGCAGGATTCCTGGTTGAGCAACAAAGCTGATGAGATCCAGGGCTTTGCAGACAGGAACAACAGGAAGAACTTCTATAACGGCCTGAAAGAAGTCTACGGTACCACCACCTCCGGATCTGCTCCACTCCTCAGTGCTGATGGTTCTACCCTAATCACTGACAAGGACGGGATCATTGAGAGATGGGCTGAACACTTTGACAGCGTACTGAACCGCCCCTCCACCATCAATGATGAAGCCATTGACTGACTCCCCCAGGTGCCAGTCAGTGAGTCGTTGGATGCCATCCCAACTTTGGAGGAGACCCAGAAAGCTATCCGTCTGCTATCCAATGGCAAAGCCCCTGGCTCAGACTCCATTCCAGCTGAGGTCTACAAAGAAGGTGGTATGGCGCTGACTGAGAAGCTTCACCAGCTGTTCCAGCTCGTCTGGCAGCATGAGGCAGTTCCACAGGACTTCAAAGACGCTTCCATCATACACCTGTACAAGCGCAAAGGAAATTGTCAGGCCTGTGACAACCATCGTGGAATATCCCTGCTGTCCATCGCAGGCAAGACTCTGGCCAGAGTGCTACTCAACCATCTCATAGCACACCTTGAGCAAGGTCTCCTACCAGAGAGCCAGTGTGGCTTCTGGAAAGAACGCGGGACTATCAACATGGTGTTTGCTGCCAGGCAGCTCCAGGAGAAGTGTCGGGAACAGAACGCCAACCTTTACTCCACGTATGTTGATCTGACCAAGGCCTTCGATACTGTTAGCAGAGATGGCCTTTGGAGAATCATGACGAAGTACGGGTGTCCCAGAAAGTTCATCACCATCATACGGCAACTACACGATGGGATGTTGGCCTGAGTCCAAGACAACGGAGAGACTTCAGAACCATTACCTGTCTCCAACGGAGTCAAGCAAGGGTGTGTTCTTGCCCCCACCCCTGTTCAGTCTCGTGTTTTCAGCCATGCTGACAGATGCCTTCAGAGACGCTGACGTAGGCATTGGCATCAGGTGGTGGTGTGTCCATCGAGATCGATGATGACCATCGTTGTCATCCAGCTGGGGGAGGGTGGTGGTGGGGTGGGGGGGAGGATGCTCATGAACCTATCTGTGAATGCGCAGATGGCTGAATAGTCCGATCTGCGCACGAAATGTTCGCTGACAGTTGGGGCAGACAAAGACAGGCATATCATTGTCAGGGAGCTTGTTTGCCTGTGACTTTCTGGCCTGCCTCTTCTGAACAGCTGCAGCAGTCCTGTTGGCCTCGCACAACTTGGCGCCTTTGTGCACAACAGCGCGCCATTTGTCACGGTCCACTACAGATTCCTCCCAGGAGTCAGGGTTGATATCAAACGCTTTAAGAGAGACTTTCAGAGTATCTCTGAAGCGCTTCTTCTGACCTCCGTGTGATCTCTTCCCTTGTTGCAGCTCGCCATAGAAGAGCCTTTTGGGCAGCCGATGGTCTGGCATGCGCGCCACGTGTCCAGCCCAGCGAAGCTGGGACTGCATCAGGATGGTGAAGATGCTGGGAAGGGTGGCTTTTGCGAGCACCTCTGTGTCTGGGGTCCTGTCTTGCCACTTGATGTTCAGTAGCTTCCTGAGGCATGTTGTGTGGAAGTGGTTCAGCTTCTTGGCATGTCGTTGGTACACTGTCCAAGTTTCGCAGGCGTACAGTAGTGTGGGGAGAACTACTGCTCTGTAGACCTTTAGCTTGGTCTCAAGGCCAATGCCTCTTCTGTTCCAGACATTTGCACTGAGTCTGCCAAAAGTTACGCTTGCTCTTGCAATCCTGACGTTCACTTCATCGTCAATGGTCACATTTCGTGACAGTGTGCTGCCAAGGTATGTGAACCGCTCCACCGCACTGAGTCTCTGACCGTTGACTGTGATGTTGGGCTCAACGTAGGGTTTCCCTGGGGCTGACTGATGGAGAACTTCAGTTTTCCTCGTGCTGATGGTAAGGCCGAAGTTCCTGCTGGCAGTGGCAAACTTGTCGACGCTGAGTTGCATGTCAGCTTCAGATCCAGCGTTGAGGGCACAATCATCAGCAAACAAAAAGTCTCTGATGATGTCTGTCATGACCTTCGTTTTTGCTTGAAGCCTTCTGAGGTTAAACAACTTGCCATCTGTTCGGTACTTTAGGCCGATTCCAACATCGCCATCTCTGAAGGCATCAGTAAGCATTGCAGAGAACATGAGGCTGAACAGCGTTGGAGCCAGGACGCAGCCTTGCTTGACACCATTTGTGACAGCAAAAGGAGCAGATGTTTCGCCATTGTCCTGGACTCGAGCCTGCATGCCTTCATGGAATTGGCTGACCAAGGAAATAAATTTCCGAGGGCATCCGTACTTGGCCATGATCTTCCACAGTCCCTCTCTACTCACGGTGTTGAAGGCCTTAGTGAGGTCGACATAGGTGGAGAACAGATCAGCATTTTGCTCCTGACATTTCTCTTGCAGCTGCCTTGCAGCAAACACCATGTCGGTGGTTCCGCGCTCTTTCCGGAATCCACATTGGCTCTCAGGCAAATGACCTTGGTCAAGGTGTGCAGTGATGCGGTTTTTAGTAGGATCCTGGCAAGTATCTTGCCTGCGATGGAGAGCAAGGATGGAGAGCTGACGTAGGCATTGGCATCAGGTACCGCACAGATGGCTCACTCTTTAACCTCAGGAGGCTTCAAGCAAAAACCAAGGCGAGGCCAGACACTGTCAACGACTTCCTGTTTGCTGATGACTGCGCTCTCAACGCTGCCTCCGAAGCTGACATGCAGCACAGTGTCGACAAGTTCTCTGCTGCCTGTGACAGCTTTGGCCTCACAATCAGCACAAAGAAGACTGAAGTGATGCACCAGCCAGCTCCAGGAAAGCCTTACGTTGAACCAAACATCTTCATCAACGGGCAACAACTGAATGCGGTGGACAAGTTCACATACCTGGGCAGTACACTCTCTCGCACAGTTGTCATCGACGACGAGGTGAATGCCCGACTCGCCAAAGCCAGTGCTGCCTTCGGCAGACTCCATAAGAACGTTTGGAACAGGAGAGGCATCACCCAGGAGACGAAGCTCAAAGTATACAAGGCCATAGTTCTCACCACACTGCTCTATGGATGTGAATCATGGACGGTCTACAAACGCCACGCCAAAAGTTGAACCACTTCCACACCACCAGCCTCAGAAAACTTCTCGGCATAAAGTGGCAAGAGAAGATCCGTGACACAGAGGTGCTCACTCGTGCAAACTTACCCAGCATCTACACCATCTTGATGCAGGCCCAGCTGTGCTGGGCAGGCCATGTAGTTTGCATGCCCGACCACCGGCTCCCCAAGAAACTGCTGTACGGCGAACTCCAACATGGCAAGCGCTCCCATGGAGGCCAAAAGAAGCGCTTCAGAGACACTCTGAAAGCTTCTCTGAAGGCCTTCAACATCAGCCACGACACATGGGAGCTGAATGCAATGGACAGACCAAAGTGGCGTTTAGCTGTCCACAAAGGCGCCAAATCCTGTGAGGCCAACAGAATCGCTGCAGCAGAGCAACACAGACAGGCCAGGAAAAGCAGTGCCAGCAAGTCACTGACAGCCGCCACCATCCCCTGTCCACACTGCGTCAGAACCTTCCGGGCGCGGATTGGCCTGACCAGTCATCTGCGCACCCACAGAGCCCAACCCACCCACCCCTAGGATAACTAGATGGTCCTCGTCGATCCCGACGGACGAACCACACACCACCAGATATTATTTCCGTTATTGGTATAGTTGTTACTGCCATTATTATTTTTTGTGAGGCATTTCTGTGGAAAGTTGGAAAAGTTGAAAAGGAAATAACTATCTGTGGTGGGAAAGAGAGATTTGTGAAAGGAATTAAAACCCAAGAACACTGTTCAACTTACCATACTATCACTGTGTGCCATTTACAGATAGAAAAATGTATAAAACGGATAATCCAAGTAAAATGATTTGTGTATTAAAAGAACAAGGAAAAAGTTATCAAACCGTTAATCAAGAGCAAATATAAAAAAAAAATTAATGTTGCAAAGTGTGCTGCAATCTTTCTCATCGGATACCCTGTGAATTTGTTTTCTTTTTTTTTTCAGCTATCTCATCCTGTGTTTAATGTATTCTTTGTCATGTGCCAGACTATAACCACAGGCGTGAAACAACAGCAAATGGTCTAGCATTGACAGAAACCAGCCGTTGTGTTTCAGATCACCCTGTTCCCCTTAGATCTGATGTGTCAAGATTGACAGAAACCAGCCGTTGTGTTTCAGATCACCCCGTTCCCCTATGACCTTGTGAAGGCGGAGCTGCTGAAGTACCCCAACGCCAAGGTGTGCTGGGTGCAGGAGGAGCACAAGAACATGGGGCCCTACCAGTATGTGGAGCCTCGCATCCGCACCGTCCTCAAGAAACTGGAGGACAGCCGGGAACTGGAGTAAGTGTTGTCTGCTCACATCATTCATGGTGCCACAATGTTAGATCACCTTGACAGAGTCCACTACCATATTTCACAGACTACAAGGCGCTTCAGTGAATTAGGCACAATCTCCAGATTTTTCAGGAATTTCTATTTCAGCAGTACATGATGTGCAACATGTTGTAAGGAGCACATCAATATGATAAACAGGAAGTGTAGCATTGGTGGGTCGTGGCTGTCATTACTGCAGCCATGTGGACACCTTCAGTCGATATCAAAGCCCTGGCATCATCATCAGAGCATTTACGTGTCGCTTGTCTGCTCTGATGATCTCTACCCATTTTCTACCTGCTCCCCGGTAGTGAGTTGTTGGTAAGCTGTGATTCATGGGAAGACTTCATTTGTTTACTCTGCCACAAACGTCTGTCTTCTAGGTTAGGAGGTCATCTCAATTCCATTCTGATAAATGACAGCATTTTGACAGATTTTACTCATACAGTTGTGCACTGTATTATAAGATACACTAGTAAAGTTCAGGATCGCCATAAAGTTTGTAAGATATGGGTGATGTTAGACATCAAGCTTTCCCAGCTAGATTTCTGTATGATGGAAGCAGTGTCATTGCCCACCCAAGGGAGTTTGCAGAGAAGTATTACTGCCTTGAAAATTATATTATTTTGCTGAAAGTACAAGCTGGTATTGTTATTGTTTTATGTCCTAATGGAGATGACAGTTTTGGATTAGATCAGTGGAATTGACTGGATTGAGGGTTGGATTTTGAGTGTGCAGTGGTTTACCTTCACCTAATTCTTAAACAACAATGCCAGTGGCACAAATCAAAAGGAGTCGGACATGACCACTAGTAATACCCCCTAATCTCACTACTTTGGTTTAGCTGGTAGGGGATGAAGCATCAAAACATACTTCTATTTTTTAAATTACTGTTTATGATTCCCATGTTGGCTTTTTTTGTACTGTCACTTTTGTCCCAATCCTGAAAGACAACAGTCCATTAGACGTAGCTCAGTGCTAACTGCTGATGTTGATTGAGCTGGGATGTATGTTATATCATGAACAGTTCTCTGAAAGTAGACCTTGATTTGTAATGCCCTGTTGAAACTTATAGTGTGGGGGTGGGGGGAGAAAGCAGTTGTTTTTATTTGACGGGGTTGTTTTTGTTTCATTGTCTAGACTTGACCATGTTTTTGAAAAGCAGATGTGGTGTAGCTTATATGGATCAGTCTGCATGTTTTGATGCCTTGTTGAAACTAAAGTGATTGACACAGGTTCAAGAAGATGGTTGTGAGCACACGAGTTTGTAAATTGTTTTAAATGAACTTTGATGTTAAATTAACTTGTTTGGAGTCAGCTTTTAGGGAAGGGGGATGTAAACAGCACACAAAAACCAAAATAAATTTTAGTTGAGTGTTCTTTGTGGCAATGGATTTATTTTTCTTTTGGCAAGGTTTACATCAGTTTCATTTGTGGTGATTTTTTTTTCTTTCTTTTTCAAACGTGGTTGTACAGAGGTGGGTTAGTAATATCAATTTCAGAATGTATCACTACAGTTGTATGGGATATATGAACCAGTTAGGTTTTAATCGCCGTTTCTTGTTCAAGACCCTTAATATTTGTTTTCTCCCCTCAGGTACGCTGGTCGATTCCCATCAGCTGCAGCGGCCACAGGCAACAAACAGATGCATCTGCTGGAGTTGTCCTCTTTCCTGGAGGCTGCTCTGGAGTCCTAGAAACAGTGTGCGATAAGCACAGCCACACGTCCCCCTGGAACACACACACACCCACACACACAGTATGAACTTTTTTTTTTTTTCTTTTTTTTTGTGTGTGTGTGGTTTTTTTTGGTCCTTTTCTCTTCCTCTCTGATTTCAAGACCTAGTTGTGGTTCCAGCAACTCCAATCTGTAGCCATCTTTTTTCAGCTGATAAGACTTTCATCTTGTGGAGGTGCGACTTGAGTGTGCTTTTATGTCTACATGGCTTGCTCCATGGTGTCCCAGTGTACGAATGTTCTTAATGGTGATGGAGCAATGTGTTTTATGCAGTGTTTTGTGTTCAACACTGACTTGAGGGGACATCTGTGCACATGGGAAAAATCTATAGGTTTCTTAATGAATATATTTATTACTTTGCAAGGTATTTATCTTTTGTGTGTGTGTCACGGCTGTAGATAAGTGATATGATAGAGCGGCTGTTTTTAATTTTGTGAAGATGTGACAGTCGCCCCCAGCCCCTACCTGCCCCAACTACTACCTTAGCTACTTGGAGTAGTACCCAGTGCTGCTTAATTTGTTCTGTTATTAACCCAGTAATGAAGTAAGGATATAATCATGATTAACTTGACACATTTGACGTAAAAATGCTTTTTCCTACTAATTTGCTGTTGGCAAGTAGGTGAATGTCTCTGAATGGATTAAATTTGATTGAACATGCAAGGAGTTACATTTTGAAAACCAGGTTCAACACCAGAAAGTAAATGAAATTCTTGTAGCCTTTAAAATAAAATCATGACCGTTATTCCACTTAGAAGTTTGTAGGCTTTTTAGTGATTTATGTTTGGTTTGTGATTATATCATAAAGTTTTAGAATGAGTTTTCAGGGGAGAAATAGAGCAGTCTTCCAGTTCTTAGATGGATATGACTTTTATGAGTTGATGCAGGAATATACTTTTTATCATAGTGCCTGTGTTCAACAGACCACTAGAGCAGGCAGTGTGCTTTGATAGACCTGTAGTTGGATCCTTCTTTCTGCCCCTCTCCCGAGTAGTTTCAGTGCTGATACCTTTCAGACCCAGAAATGTAGTGTTGGGAACTCTAATGCAGCTGACAGAATGTGATTACTTGAATGGTACGGGTTCAGTTCTGCTCTTGCCACTGTACTGAACTGAGTGTATCGTGAAGCATGAAATATGGACCTTGGAGAGAGAACATTGTTACAATAAATCTTTACATTACTGCATTTGCGTGGAGTTTGAACACTGAAAATCCTAGGTTCTATTAAATAACCACCAGAGAAGTTTGTGATTGTTCCATCAGAGAGAAGTATGCTTGTTAAAAAAAAAAAAACACAAAAAAACCTCTATGTCATGTGAGGTATTTGTGTAAATGAATGCCGATTTATACATTGTACTTAACGATTTTGTGCAAGTGAATGCTTGTTTATAAAATCCACTTGCTTGACCAGTCGCTGTGGCGACGTGCGTATCTCATGGACTGACTGCTGGGAAGATGCATGTTTGATTCCCAGTGGAGGTGGGTTTTCTGGCCTGTGGCCAGTTCCTACCCAGACTTGAGCATGCTGTAGGGTTCAATGGAAAGACTGGGACCACACGGTCTGGTATCACTCGCTTCAGGGATGCATCTTAGGGTGTGTTGCTCTAATTTCCTGACCAACACTGCGTCTGCATCTTAGACCTTGTTGACACCAGGTTATCATGACAGTAAGCATATAGTACAGCCTTGTCATCAAGTCCCAAACCAAAATGTACCTCCATGGCAGCATTTCATTTTCATCATGCTGCTCCTGTATCATCAATATCATTCATGCAAAAAAAGTCCCAACTTATATGTGGCCTTTCATGCCTTGCACTCATTGTGACCTCAAGTTTTGATACCTCTCCACTTCCGTGCGTGGGGCGAGTCCTGTCAAGGTCTCCAGTTTTGGCAGATTCATGGGGGACTGTCCTTGGAGGGACGTGTCGGTGATATCTTCTCTTGGGGGGACACTTACTCAGTCTGGCTGTGCAACAAAGCCATATTATTGTTGTCAATAGAGAGCTTAGTACGTGGTGTCCCATGTATGTAAAATTAGAACACACTCGACTGAACAACACTGAACTAACTCAGCAGCAGTGCAGGGTCTCCTCTGGTGTGTAAACTCCTGGCGACCTAACATCAATGGTTCCCTGTGGATTGCCAACACAGGGACTGCAACAGATGAACCCAGTAATGGCCTTGTTTGGGGGACTCAGATGAGCAGCACTGGTATAGTGCCACAGAAACAGTGCCAACGATGGGGCAGTGGGTTAAAAATTATATATATATATATATTTTTTTAGTAGTGGGGTAGTGAGGCTATTGTAAGTAAAACTTCTTTATTTTCCTTCACTAATTGCAAATTAAACCTGAAATCACTATTAAAAAGGTATGGGTCGTGCATGACCCACACAAACTTTCAAGGGGTGACCACGTTTTTTCCCCTTTAAAAAGCATGGGTCATACATGACCCACAGAAGCGTTCGTGTGCAGTTAAAACGCCACCTTTAATTACTCATTAACTAATTAATGAATTTTCATTTTTTTGGCAAAAGTTGGCCTTTTAGGTGTAGGAAGCATTTCTGAAATTTCGTAGAAAAATATTAAGAACTGGCCGAGATACTTGCATTTTTGTACCCTTCTGGGTCGTGTACAACCCACAATAGCCAGCGAAGGTTAAGTGATTAACACAGAAAATAGAAGGGAATTGATAAGTTTTCAACCCATTACATTCACCAAACTGCTCAGCAATAGGCAGCAACACACTAACAATCATACTTCAGCGCAGACACTGTTCCATTGATGAACAAAGACATGACACCTGTCCCTGTATTGCCAACAATCAACACTGATTTTCTCTCTGCTGAGGATTCAATTCTGTTACAGCAACTCAATCCACATTTCATGCATTTCTAATCAGAGGATTAAATAAAAGCCTTACACCGGAAAAAAAAATACATAGTACTAAAAATACATAACAACCAAAGAAAAATGACAACTGGCAACAGATGATTTTTCAGCATCACAATGTATGCAGCCAAAAGTATGCCTGATAATCATGTATATGAAAGACAAAGTGGAAGAGTTCCAGAACAGACCAAAGTGAATTAAGTGAGAAAGTAGAAAGAAAAGTGGCAACAGAAATGAACATATAAGGACAACCAAAAAGGTAAATAAAAGAAAAAAGTGGCTAGGGAGATTAAGCCCAAAAGCCCCTGGCACATTTCTTTCATATTCAGTTCTGAACAGTATTAAAATCTTTCTTGGGAACAATGTAATAAATATTTAATTTTGGAGCAACTGAAGCACCCATTACATCCTATGACAATTTTTTTAATTTTTTATACTTCATCTTGAAAACCCTTCAAAACTAAGCTGACACTTAGTGCCGAAAGAAATTTTGCCAGCAATAGAGTAACAGAATCGAATGTTGCATGTCAGTGAAGTGCCAGTTTTTTGTCAATAGTCTGTCGGCCTGTACTACCTCTGCACAAAGACCAAAAGTACGAAGCTTTCTGGACACAGCATGTGACCAAGTCATGCAACATTTTGAAGCAGTTTTCTTGCTGACTGCAACAGTTGAAAAACTGCAGACCCACTGACTGTTTTGGCTGACCAACTGATAATGAGGAGATTTGACAGAGATCAACTAACACAATTTCCTGTATCGAGCATGATCCATGTATATATGCATCTTAAAATCAAAATCCTAAAATATGAATACAAAATAGTCCACAACCCACTTTTTAATACCCACAATCAAGGGAATATAAATGTCAGCTGAAATATAAAAAAACGGACCTGTATACACACACTTGATACATGCCATCAATACAACAACGCACACACATTTCTTAAATAACAAAACATTATGCAAACATTTCCTAAACAAAACATTACACTGCTTTTTTATTTTTATATATATTTTTTTAAAATTACCAATGGCAATCCAAAAAGATATCAATCTTAACAGGAAATTATATACCTCAATCTTGAAAGAAAGCTTAGTTTAGTCACTGCTTAGTTAGTATGTTGTTCAGCTACCTTTCCTTTCTTGGTACAGATGTGATATTAACCCTTTCAGCCCTTTAAAGTCTTCTGCCTGAGTAGCCTTCCCAGCACCAGCAGCGTGTTTCGATTCAGTCACAATTGTATGACAACTGCTCAACCAATAACTGCCAAACGACATGATGACAAATACAATTGTGAAATGAATTCAGTTTCAGGAAAAAGGAAGCAGTATTTTATTTGTACCTTTAAAGTGAAGCATCGAGCACTTGCTGTGCAGTAAGCCTTCGACATTTTGCTATAACGATGCAGAAAACCAGATAAGAAAACACACTAATTGTTCAAAATTGTGAATCTTTGCATGCCTGTGCAGAAGTTCTGTTCCAGTTACTTCCCTTCCCTAGCAGTAATGCTTTCTGGTGAGCGGACATACTGGTTCATGTAAACCGGTTTCTTTGCCTGAATGCTATCAGCTCAAGTTGAGAATGACTATCTGTGACACCCACCTAACATTAAGACACAGGGTTGAGTGAGTTGAACAGACTTGTGATATCTGACCATTCCAAACAAATGCAGTTCACCAATGTACCTGCATTCATCATTTCATGTTATGAAATTTGCAATCACAATTGCCAACAATCTCTGCACACAAACACATCAACACTATGACAATACATAAAAAAACAAAAAAAACAACTCCTTCCCCAAAAAATCTAAACATCACACAGCCTGCCTCTGTTTCCTTAGAGAAAGAGTAACAAATATTTACACTGCCTCTTGCTTCCTTGTGGAAAGAGCAAGACCTATTCACACTGCCTCTGTTTCCATATGGGCAGAGGAACATCCATTTATGCTGCCTGTTTCCTTATGAAAAGACTAATAACCATTAACACTATCTTGTGTTTCCTTATGGAAAGAATAACATTTGCACTGCCGATTTTCCTTATGGAAAGAGAAACATCTATTTGCACGGCCTGTTTTTCTTAGGGAAAGAGAAATATCTATTTGCACTGCCTGTTTTTCTTAGGGAAAGAGTAACATCTACTTACATTGCCTCATTATCTTCTGGAAGGAGTACCATTTATTTATGACGTCTCTGTCACCTTATAGAAAGATATATTGACATTGCATCTGCCTCTTTGTTTCCTTATGAAAAGAGCAACATCTATTCTATTTACAATGCCATTTGTTTCCTTATGAAAACAGTCACACCTATTTACACTTACACTAACATCTCCTTACGAAAAGAATAACATCTATTTACTCAATCTGTTTCATTACAAAAAAACTAACATCTGATACCACTGCCACTGTTTCATAATATATACAAAAATAAAAAAGGTAACATCTTTTTACACTGCCCCCATTTCATAAAGAGTGACAACCATGTACACAACTTTAAAGGTAACAAATTCATTGACTTCAAAGGTGACACAACAAACTGGACAATTACTCTTAAACTGCTACTCGTTTTCCAATACATAGATCTATACACACACGCAAGTGCTTGCTCACAAACACTCGCACTCCAAAGTCTCTTTCATACAGGTGTTCTAATATCTGGCAAGCAACTCAGGAATATCTGTAAAATCTCCAGTCACTGAAAGAGTGCACTGAAAAATACCTGTTTTTCTTTGAATCTTTCTTTTCTCTCTCTTTCACTGTGCAAGTGAAGTCGACTGCTCTTACAGCCAACTATACCAAACGCTGAAAAAAAAGTCTAGAATGTGGCCTTTGGTCAACCAGTTATACTTCAGAAAACAGTCATAGTGGCCTCTGGTCAACCAGTTATACTTTAGAAAAGTCTTGAATGTGTCCTTTGGTCAACCGGTTATACTTCAGAAAAAAGTCTTGAATGTGGCCTTTGGTCAACCAGTTATACTTCAGAAAAAATTCTTGAATGTGGCCTTTGGTCAACCAGTTATACTTCAGAAAAGTCATGAAGTGGCCTTTGGTCAACCAGTTATACTTCAGAAAAAAGCCTTGAATGTGGCCTTTGGTCAACCAGTTATACTTCAGAAAAAAGCCTTGAATGTGGCCTTTGGTCAACAGGTTATACTTCAGAAAAAAGTCTTGAATGTGGCCTTTGGTCAACCAATACTTCAGAAAACAGTCATGAAGTGGCCTTTGGTCAACTGGTTATACTTCAGAAAAAAAATTCTTGAATGTGGCCTTTGGTCAACCAGTTATACTTCAGAAAAAGAGTCTTAAATGTGGCCTTTGATCAACCAGTTATACTTCAGAAAAAAAGTCTTGAATGTGGCCTCTGGTCAACCAGTTATATTTCAGAAAAAAAGTCTTGAATGTGGCCTTTGGTCAACCAGTTATACTTCAGAAAAAGTCTTGAATGTGGCCTTTGGTCAACCAGTTATACTTCAGAAAACGTCTTGAATGTGGCCTTTGGTCAACCAGTTATACTTAGAAAAGAGTCATCAAGTGGCCTTTGGTCAACCAGTTATACTTAGAAAAGAGTCATCAAGTGGCCTTTGCCGGTTATACTTCAGAAAACAGTCTTGAATGTGGGCTCTGGTCAACCACACTTCCCATTCACATGTGAGTGATCACTGAAACATTTATCAAAAGCTGAAACTGGTATCTGAGGGGAAATGAAGGGGTGTGGGGATATATAACTGTGTGTAGTACTCTGATACTTACTTGTAAGCCTGTTGTCTGAAGAGACGAGATGTGATTACTCCACAAAGTAAGTTAGCAGCTGCAGCCATATGCACACAGGTAAGTGGACACAGCACACTTCTTTGCTTACATCCCAAAGGTCAGCCAATATCTCAATCCATTATTACACTGTCAAATGATTACTCTTTAAATACTGGCTGACCATTTCGGGGCAACCAAAGTGATGGATCATAACTGTGGGAACTGAAATATACATAGGAACAGGGCTCACTATCAAAATAACTAATGATAAAAAGCGTTCTTAAAAAGAGGAACTTGACAATGGCATAATCTTCAGCAACTAATCTTCTCCCCATCATGCATGAGAATACAACTGCTGTACTTTTTTCTCCATGGTGCTAAAAATCAAATCTGTAGCTGCAAATCAACTCTGAACTGATAAAGCAATCATACCTGTAATTCATGACACCTTCATACTTGGAAGACAATAGGATTCTATTCTGACTGCAGAAGAGAAGAAAAAGATACCTTATAACTTCCAACAGTTGTCAGTTGTTCAACCAATCAATCTTAGTTACACCCATTTCATTTCAGGTTCATAATCTTTAACCACAAGGTAGCTGACACTACTGATACATCCCATGACAACTACTACATTTACACAGCAAAGCAGAGAAGTATATCAGGGTTTGTTGTTGGTTGGTTTGTTGGTTTGGGGTTTTTTTTTTTTTTTTTTTTTTTTTTTTTTTGGGGGGGGGGGGTCTTCTTCTTCTTTTCTTAAATTATTTGCATTGTGATCAAAGTAATAAATGCCAGTAGGTACTTTGAAAAAGTATTTTAAATTAATTTCTATCAACACACACACACACAAACGAGAACTTCACATCACAGTAATTTAAATTCTGTATAGGCAACACAATCATTTTGATGACACATAAAAGGGGAGTGAAAATATTTATTCTCAAATATTAAAATCAATGCTGGTACATTTCTTGAGACTGATGACTTTTCAAGTTCAGCATCTTCAATCAAATATGCAAGTCGTGGTTAGTCAGCTTTTATCAACATTCTGTCCACTTTCTTTCTGCTCCACTTGCAACTGTTAAGAAAATGGCAATGTTAATTCTCCACCAGTTGCAATCACTGAGAAACTGCCAATTTTTAATTTAAGTCCGCTATAGTCATTCGGATGAGACGATAAACCGAGGTCCCGTGTGCAGCATGCACTTAGCGCACGTAAAAGAACCCACGGCAACAAAAGGGTTGTTCCTGGCAAAATTCTGTAGAAAAATCCACTTGGATAGGAAAAACAAATAAAACTGCACGCAGGAAAAAATACAAAAAAATGGGTGGCGCTGTGGTATGGCGACGCGCTCTCCCTGGGGAGAGCAGCCCGAATTTCACACAGACAAATCTGTTGTGATAAAAAGAAATACAAATACAAATACAAATATAGATACAACAGAAACAGGATTAATACACACTCATTTTGTATAATGCGCAAGTCAACAATTAAGAAAACTTTTCAGAAACAAAACATGTTGATGTTAAAATTTATGACTGATTAATTCAATTCAATCACCAAACTGACAGTGAACTTTTCAAATGTAAAAACTACAAGTTTATCATAACAAAAGAAAATAAAAAAACAAAAAACTGCCTCAAGCTTTAAGTACAGGTGAATCAGGAAGTCAGGTCAAATTCACAGAATAAATGTCAGTCTGCTTTCCCCACCTCCTCCTCACACACAAACATTATCATTTCACAAACAAAAACTGAAATTTTACAAACCAGTCCCCTCACATCCCAAAAAGGCTGAACAAAGAATAAACCTCCAATAAAGAACCCAAACGATAGGTCATTTCCACATTAAAATGACTTGTACACTCATATCACAATGGCTTGGCACTCCTCTACTGCAAGTGCAAATGAGAAACAACATGGCTGTATGCTGGCATCGGTTCTTTTTGGCTTCTCCGTGAACCTGCAAGATGTGCAGATCTTGAGGCAGATGTGTATGTGTGAGACTGCTTTGATCATTTTTGTCTTTTCTATAGTAACAAGCTGATCACACGCCAAAGAAAAGAAAAAGACTCAATAATCTCTTCCAGAAAGCACTTTACAAACACAAATAGTACAAAATGAAAAGCAACAAGTTTGTAACTGACAAAAAAAAAATCAAATGCTTGACAAAAACTGTGATCTTCAATTCTTCATACATACACACACACAAAAACGTAAAGAAAAAATACTTCCTATTATCTGTCAACTCATGCCAACTGTGCAAGGAAATACAATTTTCAAGTGACTGTGCTATGATAACATGGAAGTAAACGTTGCAAGTGACTGTGCCTGAATAAAATGGAAGTACAATTTGCAAGTGACTGTGCTTGGTCAACATGGAAGGAAGTATAATTTGCAAGTGAATGTACTTTGATAATGTAGAAGGAAACACAATTTGCAAGTGACTGTGCTTTGATGATCAAGATCAATGCAATTTCCAAGTGACACCTTTGATGCTGTGGAAGGGAGCACAATTTGTAAGTGAATATGCTTTAATGATGTAGACGGATGCAATTTTCAAGTGACTGCTTTGATGATGCAGAAGAAAATGTAATTTGCAAGGGACTTCACTTTAATGCCAAGGAAGGAAGCACAATTTCAAAGTGATTGTGCTTTGAAAACATGGAAGGAAGTACATGCAAGTGTGATTTGATGTGATAACAAGAGAGGCAAGGCCTTCAAGACTCACTTGTGATACACTTAAAAAAAAAAATCCAAGCTTTTTATGTATCCAGTATAATTTCACAATGTAATGTTTAAGATGAGAAAGATCAGTTTAAAGTAAATTAAGTCCCCTAGCATTAATTACAGAGTAATTTCCCTTTTTTACTATCTGCACCAAAACGTTTGCAAAATAAATAAAACTTCCATGCTGAGCAAAAGAAGTTCCTGTTTGAACAGAAAATGATAATAATGACTGCTCTTGTTGTTGGGTCAGAATATCAGATCAAAGCACCAAGTTTAGAGAATATAAAAAAATATAAATATAACAGTAAATGCAGTTTGCATATAATTAGGCTTCATTCTTTTTTTTTTTGTGTGCCCATCCCAGAGGTGCAATATTGTTTTAAACAAGATGACTGGAAAGAACTGAATTTTTCCTATTTTTATGCCTAATTTGGTGTCAACTGACAAAGTATTTGCAGAGAAAATGTCAATGTTAAAGTTTACCACGGACACACAGACACACACACAGAGACAACTGAACACTGGGTTAAAACATAGACTCACTTTGTTTACACAAGTGAGTCAAAAAGGTCTCATGCAGCTTTTTATGGCCATCAGAGCAGTCACTTTATGTCCAGTGTCAAAGGCTTGGCATAATAAGACGGGGGGCCTAATCCTCTTCTTCCACCATTAAACTTTCTCAAACCAAAGGCATGTACCTGTTCACACCTTGGTAGAGTGAGGAGAATTAGAGTAATGCGCCTTTCCAAATAACTAACCTGCTTCACTGACCTGTTCTTTTATGCTTGAAAGAAATCCAACAGCATGATACGGCACAGGTAAAGTGAAAACATCTCCATGCTTGGCTAAAAAAACAATGCAGTACCGCCAACCACCACCACAAACACCACAGCAGTGGTCACTTTGGAAACATTCACTCTTTAATACATAACATACAGATTCCAGTCTATGTAAAGGAAACACACCATGTCACATTCACATTAAAAAAACAACCACCAAAGAACCTGCATGCACATAAACTGACAGGTCTGGAAAGTTTAAACATATGTAAATGTGACGCTGCACGCGAAAATCATGTTTAAGTCGCAGCCACACATTTTGCGCTACACGCTGTGAAAGTGACCAAGGGCTAAAAATATCAAATTTCACTTTTACGTATATTCACATTCTATAATGTTTTTTCTACTTTGTCCCAAAGTATTATATACAAATATAAAGTAATTCTACTTTATTTTAATGTTTTCCTGTTGGAACATGAGAGTAAACTTTAGGAAATCAGCGAACTTTTTTGCCCCACTTTTGAACACGATTTTGAACAGAAAAAATTGCGTGTCACGCATAAGAACATAACCTCCAAGTTATAAACAGTCTCTAGTCCTATTTCCAGACTGCTCTCAATCAGTTCCTTTGTGTTTATGTGTATTAATTCGAAGTTTTTTGTGAGACCGCGTGATTTGAGCGACTTATCCATGACAGACACTGGCCGACGCTCGATTCATCACTGCTAAAACTTTGATCGCCGACTTCAATTATTTCCAAAAGCTTGTACTAATTACGTCTTGATTTTCAGTGCTCTCCGTGTTTTGTGAAAGCCACAATAACTGCCTAAAGTGGGTCACGGTGATTGTTTTGCGAACACGAAGCACAATGGCGATGAAGAAACTGACCAGCACACAGATATTCAAGCTGTTGTCGGAAACGATGGATTTCACCTCGCCAGAACTTGTTGAAGCAGTGAAAAAATACTTTGGTGATGAAAAATCATCAGAAATCAATGATTTTAGCAGTGACGATGAAGAAAACCAACCTTTGCCGGAGGAGAATGGGGATGAACACGAAGACCCAGACTCTGGTAAGTTTGCTTCGCCACCATCATTCACGAAGCTTTTGCTTCAAGTTTTAGTTTGACGCGTTTTTTTTAATTTTGTGAATTTATGGTGAACTTAGATGAAAGGAATAACATGTGTCGTTTGAGCGGTAACCCGACTAGTTGGAAACATCCACCTAAAAGTAGTAAAACAAGTGACAATGTTGACAAGTGTAAAGGAAATTTTCTATCTAAAATTACGTTTAAATAACATACTTACCGTGACCCACTAGTGCAGACTCTGGCAGGGGTCTGACATTCCTGTCCTGTGCAAACTACTATCCGCCTATGCAGAGAAAACGAAAGTAGCTACGGTCGATAACCTCCTAGAAGTAGGTAATTTTTTTTATTAACAAACTGACAAAGCAAAAGCTGCAGTTGGGAAAGCCCTTCACTACCAGTCAAAGATTATCAATAATCATGGCATGTTTTCACACTTTACTGAACGTGTTTTGAGACATTTTGCAGTCTGTAAGTCTAAAGAAAAAGAAGAAATGTATAATGCATTTCAGATGCTTGAGAATGTGTAATCAAGTGTTGTGTTTTTTGTGCAGTCATTGTCAGTGTGTGTGTGTGTGTGTGTGTGTGTGTGTGTGTGTGCGCATGCGCATGTGTGTGATGATTGTGTCAGCCTGTGTATTGTCTGTGTGCATGCATGATGTCAATTACATGCATGTGTTTGAATGCATGTATGATATCACGAGTGTGTTTGTGCACATGTGTGTGTGATGATTGTGTCAGCCTGTGTATTGTCTGTGTACATACATGATGTTAATTACATGCACGTGTTTGCATGCATGTATGATTTCATGAGTGTGTTTGTGTATTTGTGTGCATGTGGTAATGTTTTTTTATGTATGTGTGTTTATGTATGTGTGTATGCTTGATTTCTTCTTATTATTATCAGTTTCATATTTGGCAAAATTTTAATCATTACTTAATTGTAATTTGCAGGTCTTACTTACTGGATATCTTTTCACCTATGGGACTCCAGGAAGACCAAAGAAAACCAAAAGAGGACAAGGTGCACAGAAGAAACTTCACATGATTCACTGACTGAATTGTGTTTCTAAAGTGTGTGGATAAATTTGGTGAGTACTATTATGTTGTTTTGTTTTGTATCACCTGCCTATCTTCAATAACGGTGTTATACAGGTACACTCCGGAGTGTCACCACAGGGGTAGCACAGATATAACACATGTATACAAGCCATCTCATGCAGATCAAAGGTCACACATTCCTGTACATTGTCAGAAAGTTTGGAGTGATTCTGATAAGTAGTTTTTTTTCTTCAATTTTTTTTTCAAAGTGTGAAAATGCGAAACATCGCCCATTTATTTCTCAGTGTTTACACCCAGTAAGCATGATTTTGGGATAATGTTTTGACTAAACAGCAATTATTTGGTGATACTGAGTGCATTTCCAAAGTTCTCCGAGTCTTTCTTGACGTTTTGGTACCAGTCACTTGCCGTTGAAAATTCTTATGAAAAAGTTATAGCTATGTGAATGTTCCCAAACTTTAAACCCAATTTTCTCAGAAGTATGTCAGCGACCGCCATGAGACTTAAATGCATGTATCTGAGAAACTAATAAAAATAATTCAAATCTGTTTTCTGTGTCTTATTCAGAATTCTCTCTACTTTCAGATAAACCTATCTGATTTGTGATTTTTCCCCCTCATCCATGATTTTCACGTGCACCATCACAAATACAGACTAGCATTAGTAGCAAACCCATAGAAAGAAGACAAAGGGAGCAACCCGATCTACCATGTATGCACTTATCACCAGAATGTACCATCTAAACAAATACCAAAGTAAATTTGTCACTGGCAAAAACTATCAATAAAGCACAATAATGAAAACTGTTGAATGCACTTCCACACATCTCAATGAGGGACAGTGTAAATTCAACATGGTTTCCCTTTGAAGAACTTTCCATTAAAAGCAACACACTTGTAACAAGTGGTCACCAGTGAAACACCTGTTGTTAACATCTGTTGACATCCACTGGTCAGAAGCTAAGTTCTCCAATATTACTTCTGTGTTTCCCTCACTTCAACTTCAAATCCAAAGCTGATCTTCAAGCTCTACAGAACAATTATCGGCTGTTAATGACGACCGCTCAACACCCATCGATTTCATCAAGTTCCTTGAAAGCTGCTGCGCCTGTACTGCCCTGAAACCCACAAACGCACACACACACATACACACACACACTCATATGCCTAGTGGTAATGAGTCTCCCTAGGAAGCAAGAGAATCTGAGTGCATGTGTTTGAATCCCAGACTCAGCAGTATTTTCTTCCCCTCCATGAGACTGAGTGGTGGTCTGGACACTAGTCATTTGGATGAGATGATAAACTGAGGTCTTGTATATACTATAGTATAGCATGTACTTATCACATGTAAAAAAAGACCTATGGCAACAAAAAGGTTGTCCCTGGCATATCGTGCAAATCCACTTGGAATGAAGCAAATATGTTAGCAGGTATGAAAAAAAGAAAGGGTGTGGTGCTGCACTGTAGCAGTACTCTCTCCCAGCCTGAATTTCACACAGAGAAGTCTGTTGTGGCAAAGAGTGATACCATCCATACAATACAGTGCACACACACACGCACACACACACACCAGCAGATGTTACTGACACATAAAAGTAACACACGGAAACATCCAGAGCACCCCATTTTGACCAACTGTGTATGCAAGTGACTTGGGAATTTCCTACTGCTTGTCGGTCATACAATGCAGAGCATACTAGTTCAAGGGAAGAAACATAAAACAATCTTCAAACATTCTAGAAGACAGGGAGAAACAAAGTAGGTTGTTTCCCTTTCACTATCAACCATGAATTGCTGATGAAAATTGGATGTAAGAGTCACATCCAATAGGCGTATTACAATGCAATGCAATAAAAGGGACATAAGTCTCAAGTACCAACTAACCAAGACTGGCAAGGGGTTGAAGTTATATATATTATGTGTGTGTGTGTTCATGTATGACATACCATATAAAAACATGCACACTCACACAGACACACAATTTATACACGCACACAAGAAGCACAACAGTCACATAGATGGTACCACACCAGGTAAACAGAACAGAAGAGGTAGTTTACAGACTCAAGCCCAATACTAGTAATAGGTCATAACTTCAGAATACCAAATCTGAAAAAAGATCAAGCATTATTTCAAAAGCAGGCACAGTTGTATCATCATTATCCTCCATGGCAAACACAAGCCAACTCAAACTTGATCAGTTTTCCTGACAGATGAGGCATGATCGATTATAAGACAAGAGGCATGCACTAAATGATGGACAAGTTATTTTTCTCTCCTTTTTGGTTTATAAAAATACTATGACAGGCATCCAACTTCATGTTGAAGAATCTGCTACATTGGGGAGCAGGGGACTGAGGGTATTTTGGAGGGAGTGGGAGTGGTAGAAGTTTTTCTGGTGGGATTTTTTGTGTATGTGACTATCTGAATCCCATCATGAAGGCAGATATTCCATCTTTAGGGATGATGCAAACTTTGTGAATATGACTGAATCATCCATACCATCAACCTACAGCAAGTTAAACTGACCTTCTGAAAGATGGTGACAGGACTTACTGTGTGCGCAAGATGTTCTGCATGCATTTGTACACAAAACCTTGGTTTTCATTCTTGACTTGTGCTCATGTAGGAATGGACAGAATCAACTTTGACTCAGGGAAAAACACTCCTGAACCAGCCCTCTACCAAATAAGCTATTACCGCCCCCAAACTGTTGTTAACAGACACATAATGGTAACACCCCTGAACCAGCACTCTACCAAATAAGCTATTACCGCCCCCAAACTGTTGTTAACAGACACATAATGGTAACACCCCTGAACCAGCACTCTACCAAATAAGCTATTACCACCCCCAAACTGTTGTTAACAGACACATAATGGTAACACCCCTGAACCAGCCCTCTACCAAATAAGCTATTACCGCCCCCAAACTGTTGTTAACAGACACATAATGGTAACACCCCTGAACCAGCACTCTACCAAATAAGCTATTACCGCCCCCAAACTGTTGTTAACAGACACATAATGGTAACACCCCTGAACCAGCACTCTACCAAATAAGCTATTACCGCCCCAAAACTGTTGTTAACAGACACATAATGGTAACACTCCTGAACCAGCACTCTACCAAATAAGCTATTACCACCCCCAAACTGTTGTTAACAGACACATAATGGTAACACTCCTGAACCAGCCCTCTACCAAATAAGCTATTACCGCCCCCAAACTGTTGTTAACAGACACATAATGGTAACACCCCTGAACCAGCACTCTACCAAATAAGCTATTACCACCCCCAAACTGTTGTTAACAGACACATAATGGTAACACCCCTGAACCAGCCCTCTACCAAATAAGCTATTACCGCCCCCAAACTGTTGTTAACAGACACATAATGGTAACACTCCTGAACCAGCACTCTACCAAATAAGCTATTACCACCCCCAAACTGTTGTTAACAGACACATAATGGTAACACCCCTGAACCAGCCCTCTACCAAATAAGCTATTACCGCCCCCAAACTGTTGTTAACAGACACATAATGGTAACACCCCTGAACCAGCCCTCTAACAAATAAGCTATTACCGCCCCCAAACTGTTGTTAACAGACACATAATGGTAACACTCCTGAACCAGCACTCTACCAAATAAGCTATTACCGCCCCCAAACTGTTGTTAACAGACACATAATGGTAACACCCCTGAACCAGCACTCTACCAAATAAGCTATTACCACCCCCAAACTGTTGTTAACAGACACATAATGGTAACACTCCTGAACCAGCACTCTACCAAATAAGCTATTACCGCCCCCAAACTGATGTTAACAAACACATAATGGTAACACTCCTGAACCAGCCCTCTACCAAATAAGCTATTACCGGCCCCAAAACTGTTGTTAACAGACACATAATGGTATGAAGATGGGGAAATGGGAGGTAATTTACAGAAAAAAAAAGAAAACAAAAACATAAACAAACAACAGGTAGGTAGGATTGAGGAAACTACTCACATAATGTTGGTACATGTTCAGATGTATGACTTCCAAGTTCCTCCTTGGTCAGAAAAGTAGCACCACAGTGTTCAAAGCTGCAAATATGAAGCGGGCCATGGTGGCTGTGTTCCTCTTCCATGTGACTAGTCAAGTCAGGGACTGTGGTCTTCTTGACGTAACAGAGGCAGCACTGGTAGCCATTCAAGCAGTATTTGTAATGCAACCGTGTCTGGCAACAAAAACATTATGCAGTTTCAGTTTCAAGGAAGCGTCAAAGCCTGCAAATCACCAACCACTTTTTTTTTTTTTTTTTACAAAGTCCATTATGTAATTTTCTGTAATTGTACTTCAATATTTATTTAAAATATTCATTTTTGATTCCACCATACCTATACCCGGTTATACCCCAACTCACCATTCAACCCCCATCTCTCTCCTCTCCTGCATTGTAAATGATAACATTCAAATGTGAAAATTAATACATCAATGTGTGTACAATTACCAGTATGTGTGACAGGGAATTTAACAAAATTCCTCCACACAACAGAGGCAGTACCTTTGCTTGGCCAACAATGAAGTCCCATCATATGACTGCAACTATCAACTGAAACTATGTATGTCAACTTGTTTTAGTCCCTTGCTAATCAAATAACAGAAACTGTCTATCACCTGCATCACAAACCTGCACAGTACATAACCAGTAACAGACATGTATCCTCTTCTGTATCCTGTCATTAAGGTCAGAAGAAATAAGGGCTACCTACAGAGGCTCTGTCACAGTTTATGGGAAATGTACTAAAATGACAAGGGATGGGAGGGAGGGTGGGATGGAGAGAGGGGGAGAGAGAGAGAGCATGTGCGTGTTTCACTTCCTGTGTGTATGTGACTGTGTGTGTGTGTATGTGACTGTGTATGTGACTGTGTGTGTGTGTATGTGACTGTGTGTGTGTGTGTGTGTGTGTGTGTGTGTGTGTGACTGTGTGTGTGTGTGTGTGTGACTCTGTGTGTGTGTGTGTGTGTGTGTGTGTGACTGTGTGTGTGTGTGTGTGTGACTCTGTGTGTGTGTGTGTGTGTGTGTATGTGACTTTGTGTGCGTATGTGACTGTGTGTGTGTGTGTGTGTGTATGTGACTCTCTGTGTGTGTGTGTGTGTGTGTGTGTGTGCATGTAAAATTTGTGACAGTCTGTCACTGTCAGAGATGTGGGTGAGCCATGGCTGCATAATGAATAAAGTGATGAACAAGAAAACCTGACATCTACTGATCTAGTAGTCTATAGTTTCTTCTTTTTTTTTTTACAATTAAAAAAAAATCATAAATTAAAAGCAAACAGAAACAATCCCTTCAATGACATTGCAATAGCTTTTCAGTTACTCACTGTGCTTTCATTCTTGAACTGTGTGAAGCACATGTGGCAGACAAACATCTTCTTTTGCGCTTCCTCATGAACCTGCAGAGCCTGCTTTGAGGGAAAGGACACACTGCAGGTCTTGCAAGAAGTGCTGGTTTTGTGACGCTTCACATGGTTCAGGAACACCGCCTTGCTGAAGAATGATGTGCTGCACACATCACAGTGGTACAAAGGCTTCCCTGTGTGCTCCAAAGCCTCATGTTCCATCAACTCCTGCTTGTAGGCTGCTCGGAAGTCGCATGTTTGACAATTAAGTTCTCCACTGTAATGCTCTTTCAAATGGCCAGTTATCTCATTCATGGATAAACTCTGGAAAGACCCACAGATAACACACAGGTATAAGACGTGACCTTCAACCCTCTTCTTGGAATCTGGTAACGCTTTGGCTTTCTTCAAGACCAGTTCTTTTACATGACGTGAATGTACCTTCAAGAACTGTTCATCAGTAAGAGAATCATCACTTCCCTCCATGTCCTGATCAGGATTGTCATCATGTGTTCCATGTTCCTCCTCTAAGCTAGCACCTTTATCAATATAAACATCAAAACCTGAACGCCGGTAGCCTTTGACAAAATATGGAACAGTCCGTTTGGATTCTACCACTGGGTTTGAATCTGTTTTCCTTTGTGCTTTTCTAGGTGCATCTCCCATTTTGACTTCAGTAAGTACTTCACCATTCTCCTCCAAATAATCATATCTATGTTCCTTTAATTTGTAGTCAGTTTTTGGTCTGCATAAGATTCTGTAACTTCTTCGCACCTCTTTCCCAGACAGTTCACTGCTTCCAGACTCTGGTCTCTCCACACCTGAATCCACAGCAGGCCTCTTCCTATTTCTCCTCTTTGCATGCATCTGCTCTTCAAAGGTGTCAAACAATTTTGTTTCTTCTCTCTGTTGTGGATCTTCAAAATCTTGCTGATCATGTAGTTTGCCTGTTCCACTTGTCAGATTCGATTCTGGTCCAAAGTCCGAAACAGAATCAGTATTTTCATCGTTTTCACACAGAACTTTTTTGTCAGTTATCACTGAGTTGAAGTTTTGCTCTTTTGGATTTTCTTGCTCTGGGCATTTCTTTTCGAAATCGTCTTCTGAATTTCTTTTAAGCATCTGGTTTTCTTCATGTGCCTCCAGGGGTGCCATAGTTTGGGCATTGTCACCTCTCATTCCCTGCACTGTCTCACTGTGTTCTGCTTTAACAGGGCTCTTTGTTCTGATGCACTCCAGAGACTGCATTTGTCCGTCACCATTCTTTAACCTGGACAGAACTCTCAGCTGCTGCTGAAGTGACTCAGTGAGTGGAAGTCTTTGCACACACACGACAGCTTCTAAAGCTCGCTGGATCACATCAGCTCTTTCCCTAACAATCAGCTGTGGGGATGACGACTTCACTCTTTTGTGTTGTTGTAGACCTCGTTTTGGTTGTTGCAACTTTGCCTTTCTTCTTCTCTTTCTTGAGGTCCCAGGTAGCTTTGATGTCCCTTTTGCCTTCTTTTGTGATGACTTGGGCAGCCTCTGAATACATCGCCGGGAGTTTGGACTGGCATTTTTTAGTGTAAAAAGCCGAGTGCTAGCATTTGCTTTTTCATCTGATTTCATTGCCTGTGTAGAAGAGAACAGTTTAGGACAGAATGGGTCAAGGTGTGGTGGGATTTTCAACCTATACTTCAGAAGCATAATTCTGATCTCATTTAACACTTCCTCAGGCAACTTCCGCTCCAGAGGCAGAGCCAACATATGACCTTTACCGGGTTCCAGCTTCCACAAAATTTTGGGGCCATCATAATCCAGAAAAAGCCACACAACTTTCCCAAGCAGTTTGACAGTCTGAATGACACTGTCACTGTTTCCTGTACCTTTCAGACCATCCAAATTTTCAGCACTCACTGACTTGTCCATTTTTTCAAACACATCACTCACAAGTATATCAGCTTTCTCAGACACTGGCAAATTTGCATCTTTCTTTCTTACAAATGTTTTCGGGTCTTTTGGAATATATGGCCCAGTATAAACAACTGGAAGAAAGGGTCGTCCATCATCAAGGATCACTGGAGAGTGCTCGCGGACAGTTCCAAAAAGAACCATTTTGGCAATCTGTGACACTTTATACTCTGTCAACACTACCACCTGTGCTGCAGTGTGGTGATCCACCTTGCTGCCTTCAACCTGGAACTTGAGAGTAAGCCACGATGCATCTTGAGACACATTGACATTCATACTGCTATCTTTTGGTTGAATCAACACCATCCCAGATTTTTTCCCCGGATCAACAGATACTGTTTTTCCTGCAGAGGAGTCTTCATTTGTTTTTTTTGTTTTGACAGTCCTAGTGGTCTGCACTGTCTCCCAACCAGTTTGTACTCCAACACTCTGAATACCTTTCCGTGTGTCAACATGAATGATTCTAGGAGCGTCTGTACTTGGTGGCACTTTAAGTGGACCTTCAATGCGAATTCCATTCAGTATGTGTCCTTGGGGCGTCACTGGTGGCAGAAGGACAATGTTGGACTGTGGGTTCTGTTTAACAACATTGGCAGCAACATTTACACTCCCCGGTACTGAAGAAGGTGTTGGCTGACTTGCTGGTGCTAATGCTGTCCCTGGCATCAGTAATGGATTGGCTGTCATTGGTGACGGAAACTGAATCAAATTTTGAGGACTGCTTGTACTAACACCGCAGGGTAACCACACCACTTTAGTCGCCTGGTTCGGGAGAACATTTTGTGCCACCTGAGGTGACTGAGCTGGACTGATCCCTCCTCCAATCACCTGTGGTAAAGTGGCAACAGGCAGCGGAACAGGTGCAGCCAGTTTCTGTTCTGTGACAGCTTTCTGTACTGAAGAGGTGGCTGGTGAAGAAGCTGGAATCTTTCTACTTTCTGAAGTCCCTGCGTGTGAATGTTTGCTGACTGTGATGGCAGAGGTCGTGGAGCAAATAGTCTGTGGTGTCAAGTCAGACGGAGCAGTGGTGACTGCCGTGCAAGCAGGCAAGAGTACAGAGGATGAGTGGGATGGCAACACATTAACACCACAGGCAGGCGGCTGTGGTGTCAATAACGGTATCACTGGATTTTGAACAATGTTTCTTTGGGCTGGCTGAAAAACAACCAGACTCGGAGGAGGAAGAAACTGCTGGACCATATTATTATTCTGTAAAAGACTCGGCATATTAGTAAACTGTGAACAGGGAAGCATGCCTTGTGGGGTGGGAGCCAAACCCAGAGGAGCAGGGATCAGAGCTGGTGGTGTCTGTGGAACATTTTGTGGCAAACACTGAAGCCTCTGTGACAGCTGCATTGAATGAGAAATGCTCTGCTGAGGCTGAACACCTGATACAGTAACCACTGGACCAGCTTGACACTGGGACTTTACGACAGAAGTAGCCAAACCAGAAGCTGTACTGGACTGTACTGCAGGCTCTGATAACTGTTTAATTTTATCAGCGTTATGACTCTTAGCAAGCTTCTGTTTTGAGTGAACCAGTTTAAACTCTTTGGAGAGAGGTGGGGGATGGAAAGCATTCTCAGCTATTTTGATCTGTCCAACAGGATCACAGTCTGCCTTGGATGTGTAGTAAACTTTTTCTATTCTTGGTACATTGTCATCACCTTTGCCCGTAGTTCCATCAGATTTACCATTTGCAGCTTCATCACAGCTTACAGCTATTGCTTTGGGAAGTATGCTCCTCACTGTCGAGGTGGTCGGAGTGGCTTTGTTTTTACCCCGGAAACGCTGACGAAGAAGCTCAAATGCTGTCTTATTTTTACTTGCTTCATGGTATTTGGGTGAGAGTGTTAGCTGCACAGGAAACCTTACTTGAGAAACCTGCATGGGTTGAGATGTCTGAATAGAAGTTGTTTCTGATATCTGTGGTGAGCAGAATACCAATGGACTGGCTGACAATGGCTGAGGCATCAGATTCAGTCCTTGTCCAGCCATCTGTGTGTGTGTGAATGGTTGTTGTACAACATTCTGTGAGCAGTCTGTTGTGCTAGGTATGGCATCACATGGTTCAGTCTTGATCTTAATGCAAGAAGTACTTGCTTGTGAAGAAGTACATGTGTCTGAAGTGACCTGCTTCTTACCAAAAGCTTCTACACAAGCAGACTTGTCAGTGGATTCAATCAGCTTCCCTGGAGACCCTTTTGTAGAAGTATCATTTCCAGATTCTTTGATTCCTGATGTCTCTTCTTCAGGTTCCCTTTTAATCTGCAGTGCAACAGAATCCACCTTACATGTCTCACTATGTTGCTGTAGAGCTTCTTTTGTTCCAAGCTTCTGACCACACAGCAAGCAAGAGTGCGTAATGCAGTCGCTTCCATCTGTTAAAAACATTCAAAAAAGATAGTCAGAAAATAGCAATCGGCATTAATCAAAGTAAAACCACTCAACATAATGATAAAACAAACAGAAAAACAAAGATTTCCCCTCTGCCTCCCCAAAATCCCTGTTGTGGTGTTTGGTGACTACTGTACAAGATACATAAAAGTAGGCTGTATGTTTGAGGCACCTGCCATTTTGGGTGTTTGTTTTTTTTTTTTTGTTTTTTTTCTTCTTCTTCTTAATCAAGTTAACTCACTCGGGACAACAAGTTTTCTCCCTTGCTTTTCCCCACAGACGGCCCATTTGTAGGGGTTTGGAAAAAAATTACAAAAAATACAAAATACTGTGTAAGAAAATGAAACTTTTAGAACTGGTTTATTACGTATTGAGCTATTACATATAAAAAAAATATCAAATTTCTCATCTTATTTTTACAGTTTTGCCATATGTAGAAAATACTGCCAATTTTTCACCCGAATCACCATACCCATGCTCGCTTTCTGCATTAAATTCGCTTTCTTCTTCATCACCATCCACCTCTTCAATGTCCGACCCTTCAGTTTGTAGCATTTCAAGTACTTCGGCAACCCTAAAACATTGCCATCACTGCCTTGTTCGCTTCACAACATTCTGAGAAGAGGCCGCTTTGCTAACAGGCTGGCACGCGAGCAGACGACCGGTCAGTGACTTTGTCAGCGTGTGTGCGAGACAGGCCACACATCCCAGACTAACCAATCATACTATTCGATTGTGGAGTGACCCAGAATAGCGCACTCTGCTTGGCTAATCACAAAATCATGTGTACAGCGCATGATGGAATTTTATTTTCGGAGAATGCTATTCCATTCCTTCGTCCGGAAAGAGTTAATGACACAAAAACGGTGTGCGATCAACAGCCAGTCTGTTGTCATAGTTTTGTTGTTGTTTTTTCTTCTTAATCAGGTTAATGACACACAAAAAGTACTAAACATTTCCAGTAGTATTATGAACACACATCCACCTGACTCAGAAAATGCTCACTTACTCATGATACTGCCGTACAACAGCAATAAACTAAACAACATCAAAACAAATGTGTGTGTGCATGCGTGTGCATAATGTGAGTGGGTGTGTGAGTGTGTATGCCCTGTGGGTTGGGCACTGATAGAATAGACCCACTGCCCTGCCATGCATGTCGTAAGAGGCGACTAAGGCAGGAACACCTCGCCCGGAGGATAAAGGGGTTTGCGTAGGGTTAACTACCCTGCCTGTAAAAAAGACCAGTTACAGAAGCATCGACGACAAAGAACCAAAACATTCACCTGGGCAAGGAAGGGTCTCCATCCCGGAGACTTATGACGCAGTGCAGTGAAAGCCGAAAGGAAGCTGCAAGGCTGACTCCCTTTCTGACACCCAGGACAACAACGCGAGTAGCCACATGGAACATCAGGACGATGTATGAAGCAGGAAGAACCATCCAAGTAGCGAGAGAGATGAAAAACTACAAGATTGGAGTGCTAGGATTGAGTGAGACAAGGTGGCTACTGTCAGGACAGATGAGACTTTCATCTGGAGAGCAACTGCTGTATTCAGGACACACAGAGGATGGAGCCCCCCACACTGAGGGTGTGGCCCTGATGCTGGCACCGGAGGCACAGGGGGCACTATCGGCTGGGAACCTGTCAACTCCTGCATCATCACAGCCAAGTTTACCACCATGAAGAATGACATCAGGCTGAATATCATCCAGTGCTATGCTCTCACCAATGATGCGGAAGAAGAGAAGAAAGATGACTTCTACCAACAACTACAGACAGTGATAGACAGAAGAGGAGCCAAAGACATAACCCTACTGATGGGAGATTTCAATGCCAAGATCGGAAGGGACAACACCGGCTACGAGGACACCATGGGGACACACGGACTGGGACAGATGAATGAGAATGGTGAGCGCTTTGCAGACCTGTGCGCCCTGAACCAGCTGGTGATAGGAGGAAGTATCTTCCCACACAAGCGCATCCACAAGGCCACATGGAGATCCCCGAACCACGCCACAGAGAACCAGATCAACCACATCTGCATTAGCCGCAAATTCAGGAGATCATGGCAGGATGTACGAGTGATGAGAGGAACTGATGTGTCATCAGACCACCACCTTCTTACAACGACAGTGAGACTTCGCCTCAAGAGATTCACCAACGCAAACAACACACAAACAAGGTACAATGTTGGACTGCTCAGAAACAAGGACACACAAGCAGCATTCCAGATCAGCCTTTCCAACAGGTTCCAGCCACTACAAGAGCTGATAGAAGACCGTGAGATGGACATCAAGACACAGTGGGAACACAGCAAGAAGCTCTGGCACGACACATGTGAAGAGGTCCTTGGCAAGAAGAAAACTCAACACAAGGAATGGATCTCTGCCAACACCATCCACAAACTGGAAACAAGGAAAGAGAGGAAAACTTTGCTAACACGAGCAGAACAAGAGCAACTAAGGCAAAGGCACAGGAAGAGTACACAGCAGCGGACAGAGATGTAAAGAGGAGCATCAAGAAGGACAAGAGGGAATACATCAATGACATGGCCAGTCAAGCAGAGGCAGCAGCTGGACAGGGGAACCTGAAGGACCTGTACCTGGTGACCAAGAAGTTGACGGGCAAGTTCCAGCAGACAGACAAGCCAGTGAAGGATAAGAACAGGAACCCACTGACAACAACCGAGGAACAGCTGAAACGATGGGCAGAACACTTCAGGGAGCTGCTGAACCGCCCCGCCCCTGACGCACCACCAGACATTCCACCTGCATAGACAGAACTGCCCATCAGCTGCGACAAACCCTCAAAGGTAGAGATCAAGAAGGCCTTCATGACTGAGAAATGGGAAGGCTGCAGGGCCATATGAGATACCAGCAGAAGCCATCAAAGCAGACACGGAAACAGCTGTCAACATGCTATACAGCCTCTTCAGCAAGATCTGGGAGAAGGAGGTGGTACCAGCCCAGTGGAAAGAAGGAATCGTCATCAAGCTGCCGAAAAAAGGAGACCTCAGGGACTGCAGCAACTACCGAGGGATCATGCTCCTGTCAACGCCAGGCAAGGTTCTCAACAGGGTTCTACTGGAAAGGATGAAAGAGGCCATCAACCCCAAGCTCTGAGACCAACAGGCAGGCTTCCGGCGGAACAAATCCTGTGCCAACCAGATCGTCAACCTACGCATCATCGTGAAGCAGTCGCTGGAGTGGAACTCACCCTCTACATCAACTTCATAGATTATGAGAAGGCCTTCGACAGTGTGGACAGAGAGACGCTGTGGAAGCTGCTGAGGCACTACTGAGTCCCAGAGAAAATCATCTCCCTCATCCGGTGCAACTACCAGGACATGAGCTGCAGGATTGCCCACGCAGGCCAGCTGTCCGAAAGTTTCGAGGTGAAGACCGGAGTTCGTCAAGGATGCCTGCTGTCACCATTTCTCTTCCTCCTGGTCACTGACTGGATCATGAAGACCACTACAACAGGCAGGAACAACAGTATACAGTGGACACTCTGGACACAGCTGGACGATCTCGACTTCGCTGATGACCTGGCGCTCCTGTCACACAACCACAGCCAGATGCAGGACAAGACCACTCGCCTGGAGACCACGTCAGCCAGGACAGGGCTCAAGATCAAGAAGAAGACCGAGCTGATGAAGATCAACACCACTGCCAACACTCCAGTCACAGTCGGTGGAGAGCCCATCAGGGAGGTGGAGTCTTTCGTCTACTCAGGAAGCGTGGTTGACCGACAGGGAGGCACGGACCGAGACGTCACAGCCAGAATCGGCAAGGCAAGAACAGCTTTCATCATGCTCAAGAACATCTGGGCATCTGCAGCAATCAGTATGAAAACCAAACTCTGCATCTTCAACTCCAATGTGAAGTGAATTCTGCTCTACGGATGCGAGACATGGCGGACAACACAGATGATGCAGCAGAAGATTCAGACATTCTTCAACACCTGTCTGAAGCACATCTACAAGATCCGATGGCAGGAGAAGATCCGAAACGAAGATTTGCGGGAGTGAGCAGGACAGGAAGATCTGCGGAGTGAGCAGGACAGGAACCAGTGGCCAAGCAGATACTGTGGAGGAAGTGGGGCTGGATCGGACACACCCTCAGGAAGCCAGCTTCCAGCATCACACGCCAAGCCCTGACCTGGAACCTGCAGGGAAAGAGGAAGAGAGGCTGGCCTCGCAACAGCTGGAGGCGAGATACCGAGGCCAAGCTGAAGCAGCAAGGGACCAACTGGACTGGAATGGCCAGAACAGCCCAGAACAGAGTACGATGGCGAGGGGTCGTCGATGGCCTATGCTCCACCAGGAGCGATGGGCAAAATGAATGAATGTGTGAGTGTGTATGCATGTGCGCACACACACACACACGCATGCGTGCGCGTGCACACACACACACACACAAGGCAACAATGTAAGTATGTAAACAAGTCAACATTAAAACAAATATTCCGTTTAGAAATAAATACTGAATGATTAAATATACTGATCAACTAAATTTGTAAACAAGTCAACATTAAAACAAATATTCCGTTTAGAAGTAAATACTGAATGATTAAATATACTGATCAACTAAATTTAGCCACATAATAGCTAAATGAAACTCAGACATGCCAATAAAAGTAAAATGTAAACCACTGTGAGTGTGAGTATGACTAAATGACAAGATGTGCAAATCAGATGTATACTATAGTAAACAGCTATGTTGTTTCAGTGCATTGAAGACAGTGCTGTGGGAATATATCTAAAATTAATTTTTCTTTGGAAGTGGCAATTTATACCCCTGGCCTGATGGCAGCAGTTCAAAACAGGAACACAGAGAATGAGGGCAGTCATCAGCAATTTGAACAGTCTTCTGCTTCAGTGCTTGATTTGATGGTACAAATCAGCCAAGGAGAGTTGCTTAGTATCAATAATTTTGCACGTGATGTTCATAATATGAGCTAGCCATCCTCTGTTTTTCATGCTAAGAATTCCATACCAACAAACGGTATCAAACATTAAAATGCTTTCAATAAGACTGCTATACATTTTGCTGTATTTCTTGACTTAATTGTTGACTTAATTGAATGATATGCAAACTTCCTCAGCAGGTATAAACATTGAAGGGCTTTTTTGACAATCATATCTGAGTGCTCAATAAAAAATTTTTTTTAAAAAGCTTGTCAACTACTGTACCTACATATTTAAAACAAGACACAACTTCCACATGATCATTTAGTTTTACAGGAACAAAAGTGTAATGTTTCTTCCATCTATCATTACATTTTCTTTTGTCTTACGGAACTGATTTTTAAACAGCTGACTTTACAATATCCATTTAGAACAGAAGGCAGAGTAAAATATATGGTTAAAAAGTCTTCTTCTTTTAAAAAACCCACCAGATCCATGCTGTCTGCAAATTTTAAAAGATGTAAAAATAGTCTGGCATCTCATATGATCGGTATAGATCTTGGAAAACAGAGTGGGAAACAGGACACACCCCTGTGAAGCCCCAGTGTTGAGCATGATCTCATCTGACAGGGTGTAACAAACACACTGTGGTGTATCCTTTAAAAAACAACATAAATCCAGAGAACAATGTTTGAATTTACATTCAGTCCTATTACATATCAAGCGCTGAAGAAGTACAAAGGGTTCAACAGTGTTAAAAGCACTGGAGAAATATACAAATAAAATCCTAATATAGGCCTTTGAATCTTGAAGGTACTAAGAGACCATGTTAAAAAGTGTAAGAGGCGTCTTCAACACCCCTATTATATGCGACACTGGAAAGGATCTAAAAGACAAGTCACATCATTCAGTGAACACATATTATGTCATATATAATTTGTAAATATATGTATATGTGTATAATTGTTAAGCATACTGTGTGGATACTTTTGCATGCAACTTGAAAGACTAAAAGACCGTGCATGCAAGAGCATCCAGAACCTGTCAGGTGTCACTAAGCACATTTTGTTCAGTCTTCATATGCTTACTCTATGTATGTGTGTGCACACATCTTAATCCATTCTTTTTGTGCCTGCGAACCGCTGTTAATGTTTGTTCTCTATCACACCTTATATATTATTCTATGAAATGTGTGTGTGTGTGTGTGTGTGTGTGTGTGTGTGTGTGTGTGTGTGTGTGAGTGAGTCTGCGTGCAAACATCCACATGTTCTGTGTGTGCATGCACACGTGGATACAAGTATATCCATATTTTAAAGATAGGAATGTGTGTAACTCAACTTGTGCTCTAGATAGTTTTATTTTTATGCCTTAAAAAAAAAATTGTTGTAAAACATGGAGTGCTGTACATACTCAAGAAATATCTTTTAATAATGATAATAATTTGTTAAGAGAGAGGCAAAACCAAACAATAATCAATACCTGCACAACTGAATAATACAAATTACAATATATACCTTTGTTAATCCAACAGGAAATTATATGTGCATCCAAAAGCTCATCATTCACACCACACAATGTTTCACGGTCTCTCAGCCCCAATTCTGATGCAGACATAATGATAAACATAGCAAAGGCTGAAAAATCAAAAAGCAAAACATACTCATATGATACTGGGTTGAATGCATGACAGTAATAATAAATAAAAGTTAAAACACTGCAACCAGAAGTAGCAAAAGGAGTACCATGCAAAAAAAAAAAGATTTAAAACTTAGTTATTTAAATTACAGAAAAAAATGTTATCATCATTTTATCATTTAATTTTCTGTTACCTTTGCCTCACCAGATTTACTATAAATTTACAATGAATTTTCAATCATATTCAAAATTTGTATCATACTATCTACAACCATATCAATAATAAATCTTGTTTTCTCATTATGAATTAAACTAGTTGCTGTCAAGTGTACTATGCACATTATCTCATCTTTTGGTGGGTCCGTGCTATGTATCGCACACAGCTGACATTCAATCCTGCAAACATCCTGAACTAAAACAGGGACAGGAAGTGAGTGCATCTGTGGGAAAGTGGTGGTATGTGTGAGTATGTGAAATCACACAACCTTGTCTCAACATAACAAATGACAGTACTTGCCAAAATGGTGCAGCACAGCAAGAAACTGTAACTGCATGGCCCATACATTTGCCACTCACAAAAATCTTCAGCTGCATGATACTGAAAAATCTTCAATGTGCTATTATTCGTAAGAAACTGATGAGAGCATCAGTAACACACACAGAAAACACTCTCAGATCAAACAGACTACATTTCTGTGTGTCAATAACATTCATAATCATATCTCTTTATCTTGATTAATGCACTGCAATGATGCATTCTATGATAATGAAAATTTCCTTATTTCACTTTGCTAAAGTGGAAAGCCCAACCTAAGTCTCATGCAAATGTGACAATCTGTATGAGTGTGTGTGTGTGTGTGTGTGTGTGTCCCAGTGTGTGTGTGTCCCATCTGTGTATACAAATGTATATATATTATATATATGTTATTGTTTACTTTACTATTTTCTTTCTTCCACCCAACTCAATCTTTTCTGATTGTATACTTTCCGTGTACATGGTGAGTGAGTGAAAGTGTGTAGTGTGTGCATGCATAGTGTGGGGTGGGGGGGTAAGGGAGGGGTGGGGGGAAGACTGAAGCCTATGAATGTCCCATAAGCATCTGTACATACTGATGAATTCAATAATTTGGAATATTTTACTCACTTTTTTTCCACCATCACTCAATCTCGTCCCTACTGTTATTCCATATGATATAAATACTGTGTAAATGTGAGAATTTGCGTAAGTCTGGGAGAGTGTGAGTGCATACTCCAACTGATGTGCTGACAAGCAAGTCTGAACCCCCTTTAAGTGAACACGTCTATTACACAGTGTACACGCAGAAGATCCTTAACTGTTAGTGTAATTCATACATGTTAGTGTTCATTGGGTTTAGAAAACTCTTTACTATTCATCATATAATTTTAGATGTATTCCCACATCATGCATCAACCATTACCAGCATACTGAAGAGCATGAACGTAACTGAATGTACTGTGCACAACTCATGAAATTCTGTGGAATTATTCTCAGCTAAGCACCATGATACACACAATCATGTCACTGTCATCATTAAATTACCACAAACATCTCATGCACACAAAATCATACGCACACGAAAATACACACACACGGTCGTGCAAACTGTCACACACGAACACATCACACAATCAAACTGACGATATCAGTGTGTCCATGCCTCTCGTCTGTTAATCGTTTGGTTCAATGACAAGTGTTGTTGTTTTTTTCCAAATGGTACAAATAAGGTGTGAGAGGTATGAACAGTTGGTGAGGCAGCGATATACGGCACGGAGTAACACAACCCGTGACCTGTGTTTACTTGACGGGTGCAAGGTGACAGAACAGAAGCGCGATCGAACCAACTTCGGCATCGTGAAGCACAATGTGTCAACGGTCACACAGGTGCACACACACACACGCGCGCGCGCGCGCGCACACACACACCCCCCCCAAAAATTCAAAACAAAAAACAACACAACAACAATGCACGCGTGCGCAAACAGTTGAAGTAAATAGCCTCCAACGAGATCTTTTTTTCAATAACTGAAATCAGCTGTATTTTCCATCCTAAACACAACTTTACACAATGATTGAACCGCGCGTGTGTTAAACTGATTCGTTTTGTTCCGTGCAGAAAGCCTCGCCTGTGTTAAAAAAAGAAGAAGAAGAAAAAGAAAAGAAAGTGAGGCTGGAGATTTTTCGTGTTGCCATGATATAACCCAATCTGGGGTTTTTCATGCACGTTTCTTTGTGAGAAATTTATTTTGCAAGCTTTAATTTTTCATAACGCAATACTGATATTTCAATGGCGTTTGGCACGATATAACAGGAACGAGACGAGTATGATGCAAAACAACAGTATATCCAATGTGAAGTAATACATGTTTGACCAACCTTTCCCTTCCTCCGCCATTTTATATTTAGTCGAGTGGAACAACGGGCACATGTGCTGGGCACAGCTCAACTAATATGTTTGCAAAGTAACCTGCAGGAGAGAATTAACTGTATTACAGCAGTCAAAGTAACTAGATTTTGAATCAGAACCATCCAAAAACACATTAAGCACTGGACAATGTCAACTTCGGTTGGGAATCAAGGCGATTTCCAAAATATGGGAGTCAGTCTTCGACGACAGTCTTGTTCTTAAATCCGATTGGATGAAATTTCTTATGTATATTCAACAATGACACAGATTTATCATGTGAGCAGAGTGAGAACGAATTTGATTGGCTAGTCGTTCATGAAGGCGGACTTGAACATGCGCATGGGAGAGGACATGGGAGAGCCGCACAGAGAGCTGGGAAACACAACTAAGCATATCGTTGATTGGTTAAGGCTGTTGAAAATATGGCTGCGCTCCCTTCGCAGACAAGGGGAAACAATCGATTTTATGTTTGTGTTGGATATATTATTTTTAAAACAGTTGCCATGAATACGTTGCTTTGCAGCAAAAACTATTAATAACTCAAACATGGAAAGACGTGACTTCACGGGCGAATGCCAAGAAGTCTTTGAATTTCAACTATCCTCTTCACTGCAAAATAATGGTGGTCATATGGAAGAAGACTATAATTGTTCTGTCCACGTCCACAAGTGCGCACCAGTTTAACTCATCGTATCAGTTGAACATAACAAGTATAATTATCTCATAATTTAGAGTTTCTTTTTCTTGGTTCGTGGGCTGCAACCCCTCCCCGCGTTCACTTGCATATTACACGAGCAGGCTCAATTTTACGTGTATGCCCGTTTTTACCCTGCCATGTGGGCAGCCACACTCAATCTTCGGGACTTTTAGATTTTGAAATTGGGTTAGATCCTATGAGGTGGGCATGAAATGAATGGGGGTTTTACGCGAAATTTCACCATATCATGGTCCAAGGAACGTTCCAGGATGAATTGGTGGTCAATAGGAATAAACTAATTATTTAGGCTTTTTCCTTCCCTCCATTTTCTGTTGAAAATCAAGAAGGGACTGGCACTTCGGACTTGAAAAATGTCGCCGGAAGTTGCAATTTGTTGTTTGGGTCTAGCGGCCGGAGTTGATCAGTAAAGAAACAGAGGCTGAAAAACACTGAGATAATTGTCCTTAATTTTGTTTCCTGATGCCCCCCCAGTTGATAGTGGAACGTTTCTTGAATGATATCACGATGAAGTTTTACGCCGTCCAGCTCATATGATTTGCATGAATCGGAAATTGTTGGACCTCAGTATTTTCGCGGCTGAGTAATTGCGACGAATGCGTCTCATTTTTAAGATATGTAGAAGATGCAGTGTAATCAATCGACGCGGGCAGTGATGAAGAAACATGTAAACACGTGACCATTCAAGGTCATGTGATAAGCAATTTGACTGGCTATTGGCTACACCTCAGTGTCTGAAAAAAAGAAGAAAAAGAAGAAGACTGAGGAGATTGGATCTCAGCGAGACATGTTTGTGAGTGAGACAAATAAAGTTTTCTGTCTGTTGCCCTTGTAGAAGTAGCAGAATTGGAGCAGACGAAACAAGTTGTGAGGCTTTTAAACTGCCCCTTCTTTTTTCTTCAATCAGTTAGTTGCCAAAGTGTTTACTCGTCCAAGCTTTTATGAATAGGTAAGAATTTTGAGGAATCGTCCAGTCGATCCTTTATAGCTCACGCTTGTTTGTAACTGAAACTCACTGTCAAATCGTGCGTGGTACGGCTCATTCGCGGATGATATACTACACGAGATCTGCTGTTATTTTGAAAATGATGGGGTCGGGGGTGGGGAGGTGTGTGTGTGTGTGTGGGGGGGGGGGGGGGGGGGGGTAGGGAGGGATGGCACACTGAGTTGGGTCCCCAGTAGCTCAGAAGTATAAGCCAAGTGGTCTGAGGGAGAGTGGCCTCAGTAGCCCTTTCACGGAGTTCAGTACTGAATGGACATTCCTGCTGCACAAGGGAGGCCAGTTTATTGTCCTCTCTCAATATTCCGCAGTCATTAGGAAGTTTCTACGCAGTGAGATTTGCAATTTGTCACTTGGTTTGGCCCAACACTATATCTGGAACATTAGATTGATAATGATATTTGAATGAACTGTATTGATAATGATATTTGAATGAACTGTATATATAATTTCCTAAAAACGTTAATTTTGAAACATTGAACTTGAATCATGCATAACCCATAACTTGAATAACCCGGCATAGATCTGTTCTGATGGGCCGCCGGAGATCTTTCGGCGGATGGTTAATTGGCAAAGGTTTTCCATTTCTTATTCTTTGACGACCACCGCGCAGTTGTTGACAATCGTCACGTGTTTTCCTCCCAGAATTTTACTCAGTAGAAACCAGAGTACTTTACTGAGATGCTCAACTTATTATTAGTTGTTTTTTGTTGTTGTTTTTTGTTTTTTGTAAGGCATCATCTCTATGTATTCTATTTATGTCATGTTTTGTACATTTAATATCTTTTCCCCAATTTCTTTCTTTCAAGGGGAACAAATAGGACTCACGGCCGGGATGTAATTATCTTTTTTTTTATCGATTGATGCCAGAACTGCACGTACGTAGGCCAGGCGATGTCCCTTGCACTGAAAGTGCCATTCCCGTTAGCCTTGAAAGTCGAATGGTAAAATTCAGTCTGCCGGATTGGTTCTCAACGTTCTTTCAGTTAAAATGTAAAGTTCCTTCAGCTTTTCGAGAAAGTCACAGTGAAATGCAGTTGGCGAGTCTCAACTTGAAGACGGACTGAGGAGACGAAGAAAGCGACTAATGCCCATCGCACACGGAGCGTCGAAGCAGCAAGTTTCACGCGACAAGCAGCAAAAACGTGCGGCGCCCCGTGTTCGAGGTATTCAGGCAGCAGGAGTCGCGCTGCCAAGCAGCAAGATCGCCGTTGCCGCGCGTCAAAATCCTCGATAGGACTTGTCCTATTTCCCCACGACAAAAGAGACGGACGTGCGTGGAACAACCAATCACGAGATCACACACACCACACCACACCACATACAAACACTACTAAACACACACATACACACACCACATCACACACTCACACAAACAGTACTGAACACACACACACACACACACACACACACACACACACACACACACACACTGTACCACACCACACACAAAAACATTTACTGAACTCTCAAACAGTACTGAACACACACACACACACACACACACACACACACACACACACACACACACACCACTGAACACTCACACAAACACTACTGAACACACACACACTACTGAGCACTCACACAAATACTACTGAACACACACACACACACACACACACACACACACACACAGAGTCATTCCTTCATTTACTCCTTCATCCACATGCTCACTGTGTAGACACTGAGAGCACATAAATAACAATAGACATAATAATACATGAATATGTAAAATCATATATTTGAGTTCTGCAATTTTGACAGTTCACTGATCCTGAAGTAATGTGCTGGGATAACCAACAAATCAACTGAAACAAATATTGATTGCAACCATAACTTTTTTTTTTTTTTTTTTTTTAAATTACAGTAGTGCTATTTTACCAATATTGATTACAAATGTTCGTTGCAACTTAAATTGAATGTTTGTAAACAGTCAGAATACAAATATCATGCTGACAGCAGCTAAGTGTGACTATTTCCCCATGAAATCACAAATGGTAGCATGAAATTATGATCAAATATTGGTGAACTACTGATTTTAGACAGCATGTTAACTTTCTTATCAATCATAATTATTATTTATTTTGATATTATTCTAACATAACTTTTTATATCTATATTAGTTAATGGGCATGGCTGACCAGATATTACAATATTACAATATATCCCCTACAGCAATTAGTTGTTTGTAAGCAGGCATACAGCATATGTTAAGCTGAGTAAAATAAAGTGTGAGATATATACATGTGGTAAACTGACTGCAGGTTAGTGTGATTTTCAATTTATTTTCCCCCAAGTGAAACAAATACTGAATACAGCATTATTTATTATGTGGAGCTATTTTCTCAATACTATTTACAAATGTTGGCAGCAACCTAAATAAAATGTAAGTGGACAGAATACAAATATTATGGGATTTATGCTGACTGTGCTAGTCAGGTCAGGTCATTAGATCTGCTACTGGTAACCTGTAATCCAGTACAACCTGTTCAGGGTCGGGTTGCCGGCAACTAAACCGGCACTCCCACCGCTCCCTTCCGGGACTGGTGAGGCGGGTGGCTGGACACCCTTATGGAGATCCATAAAAGGGCGTTGGCTCAGGAGAGCCACCGACGGCCATCTAGCTCCACTGTGCTGTGTGCATGCCACATGCAGTTGGCCCCCGGGGTGTGTCTACCCATGCATGCGAAGTCTGGATCCGGCAGAATCTGCGGAAGAAACCTATCAGTTCAACGGAGAGGAAGGCGGTTACAGCAACGCACTGTGGAGTGCAGAGAGCAAGATGAGACACCGAAAGGATATCTTGGTCATCCACTGCATCCGTGCTCATCCTCCAGTCATCTCGACTTAGTCTTGCCACTGGAAATTGGTGGACCCGGACGAGAGAGTGAGGTCGATGTTGCGCAACTCCTCTTCACTTTAAACAAACTCATCGCGCAAGTCATCAGTCATCCAAAATGACCTTTCATCCTTCATCATTTCATCACCCCCAAGTCCTGTGGCGACAGGCGAGCGACGAAACGACAGGTGTGGGTACACTGGCAGTCGCAGTCGCAGACCTGCATGCAGGCGGCTCAGGCCATAGGGTCGTTCTTCGCCGACAGGAGCAGCGATGGAGCTCGGCAGCCGTCTGAGCGTCTGAGCAGCCCTCTTTAGGAATGCACTGCTCACCTCCCTGGCATGAGGAAGGGGCTAGAAAAGGTGCCCTAAAAATTGCCTGCTCCATATCACCCTGGCCAGCATACCGCGGCTGGCGGGGACCGTACATCAGCGGTCGAAACAACAAGAAAGAAAAGAAAAAAACAAGGATCGTTCCTCTCACCATTGGTGCTTGGAACATAAGGACTCTCCTGGACAGAGATAACGCGGACAGACCCCAAAGGAGAACGGCACTAGTTGCATCCGAACTCGCCAGATACAACATTGACATCGCAGCCTTGAGTGAGACTCGGCTTGCAGGCGAAGGCGAGCTCTGTGAACAGGGATCTGGTTACACCTTCTTCTGGAGTGGACGAGGAAGCAAAGAGCGACGTGAGGCTGGCGTTGGTTTTGCAGTAAAAACAGCACTTGTCAGCAAGCTAGCTGGAATCCCAAAGGGAGTCAACGATAGGCTTATGACCATGAAACTCCCACTGGCATCTGGCCAGAAGCACCTCACCATTGTGAGTGCCTACGCCCCAACCATGACCAACCCGGATGAAGTGAAGGCGAAGTTCTACGAGGACCTTCACTCTGTCATTGCTGCTATCCCTAAAGCAGACAAGCTCATCATTCCTGGGGACTTCAGTGCTAGAGTTGGCTCTGACTACATCGCCTGGGATGGAGTGATTGGAAAGCACGGTGTGGGCCACTGCAACCCAAATGGATTGCTTTTGCTTCAGACCTGTGCAGAGCATGAACTGCTGATAACCAACACAGTTTTCTGCCTCCCTACTCGTAACAGGACGTCATGGATGCACCCTCGGTCAAAGCATTGGCATCTCATCGATTATGTCATCGTCAGGAAAAGGGATAGGCAAGATGTACGTGTAACAAAGACCATGTGCGGCGCTGAGTGTTGGACAGACCATCGCCTTGTAGTCTCGAAGCTGAATATTCGAATCCAGCCCAAGAGACGCCCCCAAGGCCAGAAGGCTCCAAAACGGCTCAACATCGCTAAGCTGAAAAACATCACCATCAAACAGTCCTTTGTGGAGCTGCTGGAAGATCGTCTGGAATCCGCCTCTCTGGACAACCAGAATGTGGAGTCTGACTGGAGGACCCTGCGTGAGCTGATCTATAGTACAGCTTCAGAGACCCTGGGACCCATGACCAGAAAGCACAAAGACTGGTTTGATGAAAACTGTGATGAAATCAAGCAGCTTCTGGATGAGAAACGCCGTCTGCATCAAACCTACCTGAGCAACCCAAAGTCCACATCAAAAAAGGATGCGTACGATGCCATCCGCAGGACTGTTCAGCAAAAGTTACGCCAGATGCAGGATAAGTGGCTGAGTGACAAAGCTGATGAGATCCAGGGATATGCTGACAGGCACGATATGAAGAGGTTCTATGATGCCTTAAAAGAAGTCTACGGCCCCACATCCTCAGGATCATCCCCCCTCCTCAGTGCAGATGGGAATACCTTGATCACCGAGAAGGAGAAAATTCTTGAACGCTGGGCTGAGCACTTCAACAGTGTCTTAAATCGCCCTTCCTCCATAAATGATGAAGCCATAGACCGTCTCCCACAAGTCCCCATCAATGAAGCACTGGACGATCCGCCAACACCTCTTGAGACCCAGAAAGCAATCCGTCTGCTATCCAGTGGCAAAGCACCTGGCTCAGACTCCATACCAGCAGAGGTCTACAAGGATGGAGGCACTGTGCTGACTGAGAAGCTCCATCAGCTGTACTCACTCATGTGGAAAGAAGAGACAATTCCCCCAGGATTTCAAAGATGCATCTATCATTCACTTGTACAAGCGAAAGGGGAACCGGCAAGCCTGTGATAACCATCGGGGCATTTCCTTGCTCTCCATCGCAGGCAAGATACTTTCCAGGATCCTACTAAACCGCCTCACAGCACACCTTGACCAAGGTCATTTGCCTGAGAGCCAATGTGGATTCCGGAAAGAGCGCGGAACCACCGACATGGTGTTTGCTGCAAGGCAGCTGCAAGAGAAATGTCAGGAGCAAAATGCTGATCTGTTCTCCACCTATGTCGACCTCACTAAGGCCTTCGACACTGTGAGTAGAGAGGGACTGTGGAAGATCATGGCCAAGTACGGATGCCCTCGGAAATTTATTTCCT
>NC_134876.1:80183-167683 GCF_041734735.1 Babylonia areolata | reverse complement strand
AGTCCTTATACCGAAAAATTCACCTTATTTATTGAATGACCCTCGTATATGTGTGTGTGTGTGTGTGTGTGTGTGTGTGTGTGTTTAAAACTAGATTTGTTTATTTGTGATTCTGCGCACTATGGCTGTGTCTGGTCACGAAGACAGAAAAATACTGTAGCCAAGTGTCTTTTGCATACCATGTAATGTTTTTCTTATTTCTAGTGTGATAGGAAAAGAATCTTAAAATAAATAAACGAGTTTAAAAAAGAAAGATGAAAGAAATGAACAGTCAAGAGTATAAATTGAATTATGATAAATTTATTATCCAGTTTATCTAATTGTATGAATGAATAGACAAGCAAAATGGCATGCTAAACAACACATATTTTATTCATTACATTGTTTGAGACAGTTAACAGATGAGAGATCATTTCGTTATGTAACAATTAATATAGTGACTGGTGAGTGACCGAATGATTGATCAAATGAAAGTGACTGAATAATAACTAATAAACAGATATACTGGACAGGGTGTGTGATGAATAAATTCAAGAAAACGTGGTGATGTGTTTGAAAAAAACGTCAAAAGAAAATGAAGAAACAAACAGTATAAAACAACAAAAACATATCTAAATGTTTCCCCATTTCAAATGTAAAAAAATAAAATAAATAAATTTAAAAAAAAAAAAAAAATCAAAACAACAACAAAAAAACGAAGTTTTTTGTTTTCTTCCTCGGAAAAAGTGGGGGGTATTTTCATGGCAACAGTCAGCCATAATTTCCTCTTCAGTATCAACAATAAATTATCGTCAGGGCGACACTGACAGCACGTGACTTTCCAAATATGGAGCGTGATGCATGATGCCTGGGGAGATTTGTCGCGCGTGTGCGAGCGACACGCCTCGCTACAAGTTTCAGGCGTCGGCGCCACAATGTAGCGAGGCATCAAAAAATGATGCGCGGCTGTCGCTGACGCCCCGAGGGCGACGGGCCTAAGTACTGAACTGAAGGCTGACGGCGTCGTGCAGTGCGCACTCACGCACACCGCGGCACACTTTCACTGAGTCGATCCCGGTATGGAAATAAAAAAGATGTGTTTACAATAATAACAATAATAATATTTATAGCGCTATAATTCAAGTATACTCAGCGGCAGGCTCTAAGCAGCTTTACAAATCAAGTCCCTCAGTAAAGTGAAAAAAAAGAAAGCACATAAAAATTAAGTCAGTGGTACCAGTGAGAAACTCAAGAGTGCGGAATCATTAATATTACAAAACAACAACAACAAAACCAACAAAAAAGCAAAACAAAACAAAACAACACAATGCACGAAACCCACAAAGTAACATACTCTCTACAACTCAGTGTTGCACTCCAACACTCTCATATAAAACACACACACACACACACACACATGATTAAACGGCTGAGATATCAATTTTCATTTAAAATACTTACATAATGTAAAAAAAGGAGCATAATTGTAATTTGCATGCCATAGATTTTGTAAAAAATTGCAATATTAAGGTTTGGATAGACAAGGTTCAAGGGGTAAAAATCGACAGTTATTCTCCCTCTCGACACCACCGCCATCCATCTACCCACTCCCATTCTCTCAACTCACCACCCATCACACACACTCATCATGATTCAAGCCCGTGCGCGCACGCCACACTCACGAACGTTGCACGTATTGTCATTTGATTCCGTTCTTTGGTACAGAGGAATGCAATCGTTCATAAATACATTTCAGAAAAGCAAAGAAAAAGCGTACGCAGTTGATAAATAAATTATTTATTAGGCTAATGCATGCCGACCCTTTTTCTGAAATCTGGAACTGATGTGACACCGCGCCTGCGCGTCGTAGTTTTTGAAAGCGAAACCAGCCGGAAGTTGATATATTTGCGTCTATTACGTTGAAAATGGTTCATGTTGCTAAAAACAAAAGGAGAGCACAAAAACCGTAAAGACATTGTCAAGACGAAGACACACTAACATCACTTTCCGATCCAAGGTTTTATCGCGTCAATCTCAGACACCAATGTACATGAGCTCGAAGAGCGATGCGCACGCACATTTTTGACTTCCGGCGAAACTGAAAGCAGGTCATCGGACAGTAATTTACACCAAAAAATTACTATTTGTTGATTTTTCGCCACAATCGAAGGTAACACGAATTTTGATATCATTAAGAAAACCCAAATGAAGTGGTATACATGTAATGAATGGTTATATCTTGGTCGATTGGAAAGATGATAGCATGCAATTGAATGTAGACGTGGTGGGAAGAAAAAATCCGTGATGTAAATTCGAAGCGAAGGTATACCAGTTAGTTCGTTGTTTAATTGATCAAAATGCACTTGTTATTTGAATATGTGCAGAGCCTTCTCCGGGTTTATTAGCAGCTATTTCATGAAATAAATTTGGCATTGTCAATTGGTATTGTAGTTTTCAGGATAAGAATATAGACAGTGAAACCCCTTCAGGACTCCTTTGGCTTTGGCAATCACAGTGGCTAAACAGTCATAGCTGTAAGCACAGTTTTGCTGTTTCGAAAATGGCCACTGCAATAGATCCATTACAGCTCTTGTCCAAAAACTATGAAGATTGTATTTTTTTAAGAATTATATTTGCCAAAAACGTGCAATGAAAGTGACAACAACAGTAAAACTAAAAGTAAAACTGAAACTAGTGAAAATATGATTACAGATGTTGGTCATTAGTAATTTTGTGCAAGGGATTAGAAAAAGGAGGAAGAATAGAGACATCATTTTGAAGAAAACTGATTAGAAAAGATTATTGGTGGGTGCAATAGCCCGGCAATAAGAATTTACTTTGTTATCCAGAGCATCAGACTTCCTGTCCACATTTTGGTCTTGAATCTGGCAGCACCTGCTGGGTGAAGTGTAATTTTTCTGATCTCCCAGGTCAATAGATGTGTATACAGTGCTGTTGCTTGACACTTTTTTTTTAAATTAAAAGTTCATTTGTTCAGATAATTATGCAGTCTAGGATTAATACACATATTGGAAATAATGTAATCAGTGTCACGGTTTCAAAGTTTGATCCTGCTGAGATACAGATATACAAAACATATGCTTTATTAGTCTAGAAACATATCAAAACAAGGAAAAATGAAGGAAAAGGAAGAGGGAGAAAGGGTTATTTAGTTCTTCCTGCATCCTTGTGTCAGTGTAGGCTTACTCTGTCATGTTCTGAAGGGACAAAAGCAGTTGCCTTGCAGTAGTTTTCAAACTGTGTGAATGAAATCAAAAGTAATGCATAGAACAACACAAAGTTGAAATCAGTGTTTCAGTTACTCATTTGTGACAGTTATTTTGCACTACAGTGCATGATTATTAATTATCAACCGCCATAATGTCAGTCATCATTCTTATGCTGATGACACTCAACTCCAGAAGAGTGATACCCTGGAAAAATTCTTGTCGCTCTTGCAAGAAACATCCAACTGCTTCCTGGACATACAAAACTGGATGACTCTAAATAAGTTACAATTGAACGTGGACAAAACTGAAGCAATGATCATAGGAACTAAACAAAAATTGTCTTCCATCACAACTGACACAATCAAAATTGTCAGTACATCCATTCCTCTTTCCAGTTCAGTCAGGAACCTCGGTGTTGTCCTTGACAACACACTGTCCGTGCAAAAATTTATCAGTCAGACATGTCAATCCTGCTACTGTCATTGTGGTGCATCAGTTTTTTCCAGAAATATCTGTCCACTGACGCAACACCAAGACTTGTCGTTTCTCTCATTCTCTCTCGCCTTGATTGCTGTAATACCCCCGAAAACGGAGTATGGCTGCCTACATGGCAGGGTAAAAACGGTCATACACGTAAAAGCCCACTCATGTGCATACAAGTGAACGTGGGAGTTGCAGCCCACGAACGCAGAAGAAGAAGAAGAAGAAGAAGACTGCTGTAATTCTCTGTTGTCTGGTTTGACTGTTTCATCCATTCAGTCCCTTCAGCGCATACAAAACACTGCTGCCCGACTCGTCCTCAGAAAGAAAAGATCTGAGCACATCACTCCTCTTTAGCAACATCTCCACTGGCTCCCTGTCTCACACAGAATAAAGTACAAGATCAGCACTCTGTGTTATAAATGTATTCACAAGTCTGCCCCTTTGTATCTATGTGGCTGCCTTCACCTCTACACTCCATCTCGCTCTCTACAATCAGCTTCGGATCCACTCTGTTTACGCATACCTAGATTCAAACACTTAACTGTTGGCCACCGTTCTATCTTTGTTCCTGGACCTTGTAATGGAATGAACTTCCTCTTTCGCTTCGTCAGGTCTCCACACTCAGCTCTTTCAAGTCTGGCCTTAAAACCCATCCCTTCCCAAAATAGCCTCCTTTCCCTGCCTCTTCCTTTGTCTTCAGTTTTTTCCCATTTTAGAATTATGCATGAATTTGAATGACTGGTGCGAAAGCGCTTTGATTTGTCTCTGCACAAGATTCAGCGCTATATAAACATGATGATTATTATGATGGGAATCACTTGATATTCAAGACAGTTGAGGAAATCTTGTCCATGTGCCCATTTTACTCTTTTCTTTGATATGTTTTGATCAAAAAACCACAATAAAGGAATAGTCAAGCTACTCTCTAGGAAGATAGAGACCAGTAATTAACATTTAAAAGAAAGGCAGAAAAAGAAAGAATTCTGATGGAATAAACAATGCACAGAATGCCACATTTATAAAAGATAGATCACTTGTTCTCTCCTTCTTTTCTTCCTTTCACACACTCGTACTTAATTGCAGTCTCACTCAGACACCCTCTCTCTCGCGCACGCACACACATATACAGTAGTGTATCTCTCAGTTTCTCTGGCTATATATATATATATATGTATGTATGTATACACACACACACACACACACGTGTGTGTATATATATGTATATATATATATTCATACATGCACACTCTCCTGATAGTAAAAGCAGTTTTGTTTTTGGTTCTTGTTTTTTTTAAAAGGGAAGTGATGGAATATGCAAAACACAAAGTGCCAATTTAACTCCACCAAATTAATGATAAGGTATGATCTTCCTGTCTTTATTTCTCTCAATCTTTGAAAAAAAAGAAGTTTTGATTCTTAACAACAGTTAATAGGGTGTGACCCCATGTCCCTCACAAGTACGATTTTATTGCTATATTATACTTTTAACAAAAATAAAATTTAAGAAATTCAGGATATGTTATGATTTTTGTTGTTGGTTTTTTGTTTTTTGTTTTTTTGCTGATACAGATTTTGATATAATCAAAATAATAACAATAACAAATACATATACATGTGCAGTATCAAACTGGACTGTCATTGTTGAAAAAACTGAAACTTTTTCATCCCATCTTTATGGAAACAATCTGTGTACAAAATGTTTTCAGCCTTAGTTATGGTGATCAGTTGTCAAAAAATGAAAATATTTAATATTAGGTAAAATTGTTTACATTAGTTATTAACAGTATTATTGTGGGTCTTATTAGCTATGAATGGTCTTGTTTCATTTTACTTTCAAGTTTAAATATTGTGAAGACTTGAGCAGTTTAGAATTATGTTGCTCACTGAAAGCAAACAAGTTCACTGTCATCCACAATTGTGAACTTTACATAATTTCTGGAACTGACAGATTGTAAAAATTGTGAGGAAAAAATAGATACTTGTGTCTTTCTCTCTTTTGTTGTCATAGACATTATGTTTTTCATGATACATTTATTTATTTATTTAAATTTAAAAATGAAAACATATATAATTGCCAAAAATCTTTTCTGATCTTTTTCTTCTCCCCCCCCCCTCCCCAGTTTTTCAGAGTGGTATTTGGTGGTATGGGATGACAACAATACACAGGACACATCTCAAGAGGACAGAACAGTAAACCTCCCCTTGAGCACAGCAATCACAGGACAACGAAACCATGGATACTGACACAGATGATGATGTACCTGTGAGTATACATTTTAAGTAGTTGAAATAATTTTCTATTTAATTACACATACTTAACCGTGACCCACTGGTGCAGACTCCGGCAGGGTCTGAATTTCTTTCCTGTCCAAACTACTAGTCTGCTAGGCAGAGAAATCGAAAGAAGCTGCAGCAAATAGCCTCCCTTGGTTGTTACCTCCCTTGTGATACTGGAAGCAGCATCCAGTTTTTGAAGTAATTTTCTAATATAGATAAGCTAATAAAAACTGTATATGATTATAATATGCAAGAATAATATATTTTGAAGAAAATTCTTTCCTTGTGTGTGTGTGTGTGTGTGTGTGTGTCACTGTGTGCTACAGGATTTTTGACATCTTTCTATATATTTCACTTTTTCAGTGATGATGAATGAGGTTGTACCCTCACAATATATCAAATCATCAGCCAGGCTTATAGACACAGACACCTGCGATGTTGGTCAGGAAATTTGAGCAACATTCCCAGAGTGATTGACCCTTAGCTGTATGGTTCCAGTCTTCCCGTTTGAGCCTGTAGCACTGTCAGAGCTGGGTAGGAGCTGGCCATGGGCTGAAAAAAACAACAACAAAAAACCCCACCTCTGGTGAGGCTGTAACCCATATCTTCCCAGTCAATGGTCTGCAGTGCTAACCACAAAAGAAACAAGCACCTTTTCATTTTTAATTCATCAATTTGAAGTGGCTGAAAAGAGTAAGAATGAGGTGGTGGTGACAGCTGCAGAGAAAGATTGCAGCAAAATTTAATTGTAATAGTACTACTAATGTTAATGATAATATTGATTAAGATAATGATGATAATGATGGTGATGCATTCTGCCTCCTTTGGACAGAAATATTTAAGGTCAGTATGGGAAAGAATGGTTACAAAAATTTATAACACAGGGCAAGTCTATAATCAGAGACTTATATGCAAGACTAATGGAATATATCAGTGACAAAGTACACAGACATACGCACACACACATGGCCACATACACACACACACATACACACCACTTGATTAGTTTTTTCTTTCTTCTGATCATTAAGTGACTTGGGGGAAAAAAAGAAGATAAGATAAGAATAACTTTATTATCTCCAGCTGGAGAAATTTGGTCAGGTGCATTATCACAACATAGACAAGTAAACAACATGGGGACCATAACTGTAAAAGCCCCTACAAATATTACGAAGATACAAATGTAAAAAAAAAAAAAAAAATCACATACATCGTTTCATACATACATCCACACACTGCAGGTAATAACTAGTATTCTTAATGTAAAAACAGAAAGAATTAAGAAACATTATTTGAATATAATTATAAACATAGCCTACTATACTGCACATTGATTATAATAGACAGATAAGATAAGAATAAAGATGAATTGCGGAAAACCACAACCAGATAATCAGCACACACCCGCACCGCAACCCCCCCACCCCCCATCCCCCACCCACCCCACACACGCGGATAACTTGATTAAATAAGAGTAATAAACATATGTTCTCAAATAAAAGTATTTCACATATTCGCTTTTAAAAACATTGCAATTAATTATTACATCGTAATTATTAAACAGAAATATATTTAGAATATGGACGTTAGCATTAGACATATTCATTGTACAGTCATCCTGCATATTGCACCTTATTCTTCCTAGATATTGCACATTCATTATAACCAATTGTCACGTTTTAAGCTCAGTAAACACACACACACACACACACACACACACACACACAGTTCTCAAGAATTTAAAAGGTAGATTGAACGTGGAATAAAAGTCTTCAGAGCTCTGGATTTCAACTTAAAAGTTCTGTAGCGTCATCCTGATGGCAATAGCTCATAATACTTTGCTAAAATATGGGTGTTGTCAGTTGCTATCTGCCTGCTTTTTTTAACCACTTGACTTTCATACAGCTCTTGCATACTAGCTTGTTTCACTCCCACAGTTTTACTGCATACACTCATGACATCGTTCAAAACACGCTTACTCCTCACTCCCAAACTTCCATTCCAGCACATAAATGAAACTGTAAGCACGGACTTGATACAACATTGATAATAACTTTGAAGAATATTTGAATTTATACCAACATTTCTAAGCTTCTGTAAACAAAAAATTCTAGATTGACATTTCTTATGAATGGAATCAACATTTCTGTCAAAAGTCAGCTTATTGTCTAAGATGGTCCCTAAATATCTATATTCATTGACCCTCTCCACTGTTTGACCATCAATAACAAGTTCAGCTACAGGCAAGGGGTCTTTCCGAAAATCTATTAACATTTCTTTTGTTTTCAATACGTTGAGATCCAGATAGTTTTTCTCACACCAGGAACAGAACTTTTTAATTTCACTGAAATAAATAGCATCAGAGTTGGACAGATCTTCAGTTGCTGAATCATCAGAATATTTTATGACAGGAGTTTCCTCCGTGCCTCTGCAGTCATTTGTGTACAGTGTAAAAAGAACGGGACAGCACTGTACCTTGGGGTGCACCAGTAGAAGTAGATTTTAGAGAAGAGTGGGCAGAATGAAAGCGGACGGACTGAGTTCTGTTGAGAAGAAAACTTACTATCCAAAGAGTAAGCTTCGGTATGTTTTGTGGTATAGGCTGCAGTGATCTAGTTTTATTGGTGAATCTGATGGCATAACTATCCCAAATGTGATATACAAAATTCACTGTTGCTAAATGCTGGTCTGATACACAGAGAGAGTGATAGGCAAGAAAAGACAGCTGTATTGGGTTTGGACAGCTTTGTCAGCTGTTTGTTTCTGTTGCAATTTATCTTCCTCTTCCTAAAAGCTTACTTGGCTGGTTAGTACTTAAGTTACTGTGTGGTTTCATCTGTTTTATATTGTATTTCTCTTTTTTGTCCCAACAAATTTCTCTGCATGAAATTCGGGCTGCTCTCCCCAGGGATAGCGCATCGCCACTCTGAGAGCGCCACCCATTTTTTTTGTATTTTCCCTTCGTGCAGTTTTATTTGTTTTTCCTGTCAAAGTGGATTTTTCTACAGAATTTTGCCAGAGACAACCCTTTAGGTGCTGGGGGTTCTTTTATGTGCGCTGAGTGCATGCTGCACATGGGACGTTGGTTTATTGTCTCATCCGAATGACTAGCATCCAGACCACCACTCAGTGTCTAGTGGAAGGGGAGAAAATATCAGCAACTGAGCCGTGATTTGAACCAGTGTGCTCAGCTTCACTCGCTTCCTAAGTGGATGCGTTACCTCCACATTCATTTCATAAGGAGCATTTACAGTCAATTTTGAAATTAAAGAGCTTTTTGAATTCTTTTTATAGGAGCTGTAGTTATGTTGTTATGTATTTGTTTTTACAATCAAACCTATAATTAATATAAGTTTAAAGCTGTAGTAGTGTTCTTCATACAGCTATGTTCACTGTAACAGCTGAAATTAACATCAGTTAAAAAATGTGGTTGTGTTCTTCATTCAGCTGTTTTTACAATCACATCTGAAACTTATATCACTTATTATAAAGCGGTGGTGTTTTAGATGAAGAATGCAGGAGCTAAAGCGACGAAAGCTCGCAGACTCTCACCCAAGAGCAGGGAGCGTGCCGGTGTCAAAAGCCTGGACCTTCGGCGGCCTGTGCGCCCAGTGGACAGAGAGAAGATGAGACCGTGGCTGAAGAACCACTTGGACTCTGGCACAGTGTTTGGCTTGAAGTGGCTGAACAAGGATGAAGGAACGTTTCAGGTCTCTTGGCGCCATGCCTCTCGTTTGGGCTGGAAGCTGGAAACGGATGGAGACGTCTTTGAAAAATGGGCCAGACACACAGGTATGAGTGTGCATGGATGTTTGGACATGGGGATGTGTTTGTGCTTTTGATAACTTCTCTTGACAACAGCAAAATTTCTGTTCTCTCTCTCCTTGATCTTTCAGCTGCCTTTGATACTGTTCATCATCAGATTCTCCTCAACCATCTGAATCGCACTTTTGGAATCTGCTATCTTGCTCTCTCATGGTTCCGCTTTTATCTGTCTGACTGGTCCAATGTTGTTTCTGTTTGTGGTCTTTCATCCTCCCCTTCCGACGTACAGTTTGGTGTGCCACAAGGCTCCGTGCTTGGGCCCATTCTGTTTGTTCTCAATACATAACCGATTTCCACCATTCTGAATCATCATTTGTTGCCCCACCATAGCTTTTCTAATGACAATCAGCTGTATCTGTCAGGACCTCTGTCTCTCCTTCCCTCTCTCATTGACTCTACTCAGGCCTGCATCTCTGATCTGAAGACATGGATGACTGAAAACAAGCTTAGATTAACTCTCTCCATACAAACGGCGAAAGAGACGACGTTAACAGCGTTTCACCCCAGTTACCATCATCAAAATATTGCAAGCGGAAGGCTCTTATACTGAAGATGTGAATGTTGACAAAGAATACCGTAATTCTGATGACGGAAGCTAAAGGTTGGGTCATTCAGACACCCACTAGACATCCGAGGGGTCTATGTAGAGGAGAAGAGAGGACTGGCCGTACTGTGTGAGTTAAATGAGGATAAAACTGAAATGCTGATTATCACCCCACAAAGACTTCGCCACTCAGTCTTTCTTCCTTCCTCTGTTTCCCTCAATGGCACCAACATTCCTCTTTCCTCTTCGTCCGCAATCTTGATATCATATTTGACCAGTCTCTTTCCTATTAGCAGCATGTTGCAAATATATGCAAACTGTGTTTCTTTGAAATTCACAAAATTGCATCCATTCGTCATCTCCTGACTGAAGATGCGACCAAAACTCTCCTCTGTGTCTTTGTGCTGTCCCGCCTGGATTATTGTAAATCCCTACTTGTTGGTTCACCCAGCTACCTCATTGCTAGGCTTCAGAAAGACAAGAACTCTGCTGTTCGTCTTGTCTTTCGTTCCTCTACATTTGATCACGTCTCTCCTCTCCTTCATACTTTACACTGGTTCCCAGTAAACGAAAGAATTATTTACAAAGTCGTCTCTCTTTGTTTCAAGTCCATCGAGGCTTCTGGTCCACAGTATCTTTCTGATCTCATTCATCCTTACATACCCTCACGCCAACTCTGCTCTTCTTCTGACACCCGTATGCTCAGGATCCCCCCAGCTCGAACCAAAATGTATGGCCAACGCAGTTTTTCATACCAAGCCCCCTTTCTTTGGAATCAACTTCCTCAGCCTCTCCGTCACTTATCTTCGCTGCAATCTTTCAAATCCAGTCTGAAGACCCATCTTTTCTCTTCCAGATTCATTCTCAACAGCTCATCCATTTCCAGAATGAACTAAAATGACTATTTATGAGTGAGTGAGTTTTGATAGTTTCAGGATTTGTTGGTGATGTTTTTGATTGTGTACTATTTACGATTGTGTGCTATGACTTTGTGTGTGCGTGCGCGTGTGCTTGTGTGTATTGTGTGGGGGATGTGGTGGATGAATAGTTTCCAGTGATGTTTGGTACCTTGTGTTCAATTTTTCCTTTTGATATTTACATGTATGTGTTATATTTGTAAACGCCTAGGGCTTATTTTCAAGATTAGGCGTAAATGCTCATATTAATAATAATAATGATAATAATAATAATAATAACAAGGTCTGCATCCTGCAGGAATTAGAAATGCTTTTACCATATTTCACTGACTGGAAGGTGCTTCAAATTTACAACTATAAAGCACACAAGCCAAGTTTTAAAAGAATTCCAATTTAACAACATGTTATAAGATGCATATCAAAACCAAGAGATTGAAAGAGCATTGTGGGTTAATTGCTGTTGCTATTTTGGCCATGTTTGCATCTTCAGTCAAGGTTGATGTTGAGGTCCTGACGCAATATCAAAACTCTTCACATGGTGTGTCATCTGCTCGATTGTTTGTTCTGTCAGTGTCAGCCTTCATGAATCCCTATGTGATTGCAGCCAGTTTCAGTTTCAGTTTCAGTAGCTGAAGGAGGCGTCACTGCGTTCAGACAAATCCATATACGCTGCACCTCATCTGCCAAGCAGATGCCTGACCAGCAGCGTAACCCAACACGCTTCGTCAGGCCTTGAGAAAAAAAAAAGGGAAAAAAAAAGGTGAATAAATAATAGATAAATACATTATATAAAAATTTTAAAAAAACAAACAAAAAAAACAACCTACTACTACTACTACTAATAGTATGTATAAGGCGCAAAAACTTGATGAAGTCAACTATAAGTGTACATAAATAAACAAATTTTAAAAAAAATTATTAAAAAAAAAAGAAAAGAAAAAGGTTTTGTCCCCAATCTAGCATCATCTGCTCCAGCAAGTGTTACAGGTGTGATTTGAAGCAGCGGTTGACCTAAATGTCCTTCATTTTCACTGCCACAAACATCATACTTCTTGGTTTGGAGGTCTACCCAGATGTGATTCTGATTCACAACAGCATTTCAACAGTTTTTAACCAGACATTAGGTACATCATTATTGTCAGGTCAGGTCATTAGATCTGCTACTGGTAACCTGTAATCCAGTACAACCTGTTCAGGGTCGGGTTGCCGGCGACTAAACCGGCACTCCCAGCGCTCCCTTCCGGGACTGGTGAGGCAGGTGGCTAGACACCCTTATGGAGATCCATAAAAGGGCGTTGGCTCAGGAGAGCCACCGACGGCCATCTAGCTCCACCGTGCTGTGTGCATGCCACACGCAGTTGGCCCCAGGGGTGTGTCTACCCATGCATGCGAAGTCTGGATCCGGCAGAATCTGCGGAAGAAACCTATCGGTTCAACGGAGAGGAAGGCGGTTACAGCAACGCACTGTGGAGTGCAGAGAGCAAGATGAGACACCGAAAGGATATCTTGGTCATCCACTGCATCCGTGCTCATCCTCCAGTCGTCTCGACTTAGTCTTGCCACTGGAAATTGGTGGACCCGGACGAGAGAGTGAGGTCGATGTTGCGCAACTCCTCTTCACTTTAAACAAACTCATTGCGCAAGTCATCAGTCATCCAAAATGACCTTTCATCCTTCATCTTTCATCACCCCCAAGTCCTGTGGCGACAGGCAAGCGACGAAACGACAGGTGTGGGTACACTGGCAGTCGCAGCCGCAGACCTGCACGCAGGCGGCTCAGGCCATAGGGTCGTTCTTCGTCGACAGGAGTAGCGATGGAGCTCGGCAGCCGTCTGAGCGTCTGAGCAGCCCTCTTTAGGAATGCACTGCTCACCTCCCTGGCATGAGGAAGGGGCTAGAAAAGGTGCCCTAAAAATTGCCTGCTCCATATCACCCTGGCCAGCATACCGCGGCTGGCGGGGACCGTACATCAGCGGTCGAAACAACAAGAAAGAAAAGAAAAAAACAAGGATCGTTCCTCTCACCATTGGTGCTTGGAACATAAGGACTCTCCTGGACAGAGATAACGCGGACAGACCCCAAAGGAGAACGGCACTAGTTGCATCCGAACTCGCCAGATACAACATTGACATCGCAGCCTTGAGTGAGACTCGGCTTGCAGGCGAAGGCGAGCTCTGTGAACAGGGATCTGGTTACACCTTCTTCTGGAGTGGACGAGGAAGCGAAGAGCGACGTGAGGCTGGCGTTGGTTTTGCAGTAAAAACAGCACTTGTCAGCAAGCTAGCTGGAATCCCAAAGGGAGTCAACGATAGGCTTATGACCATGAAACTCCCACTGGCATCTGGCCAGAAGCACCTCACCATTGTGAGTGCCTACGCCCCAACCATGACCAACCCGGATGAAGTGAAGGCGAAGTTCTACGAGGACCTTCACTCTGTCATTGCTGCTATCCCTAAAGCAGACAAGCTCATCATTCCTGGGGACTTCAGTGCTAGAGTTGGCTCTGACTACATCGCCTGGGATGGAGTGATTGGAAAGCACGGTGTGGGCCACTGCAACCCAAATGGATTGCTTTTGCTTCAGACCTGTGCAGAGCATGAACTGCTGATAACCAACACAGTTTTCTGCCTCCCTACTCGTAACAGGACGTCATGGATGCACCCTCGGTCAAAGCATTGGCATCTCATCGATTATGTCATCGTCAGGAAAAGGGATAGGCAAGATGTACGTGTAACAAAGACCATGTGCGGCGCTGAGTGTTGGACAGACCATCGCCTTGTAGTCTCGAAGCTGAATATTCGAATCCAGCCCAAGAGACGCCCCCAAGGCCAGAAGGCTCCAAAACGGCTCAACATCGCTAAGCTGAAAAACATCACCATCAAACAGTCCTTTGTGGAGCTGCTGGAAGATCGTCTGGAATCCGCCTCTCTGGACAACCAGAATTTGGAGTCTGACTGGAGGACCCTGCGTGAGCTGATCTATAGTACAGCTTCAGAGACCCTGGGACCCATGACCAGAAAGCACAAAGACTGGTTTGATGAAAACTGTGATGAAATCAAGCAGCTTCTGGATGAGAAATGCCGTCTGCATCAAGCCTACCTGAGCAACCCAAAGTCCACATCAAAAAAGGATGCGTACGATGCCATCCGCAGGACTGTTCAGCAAAAGTTACGCCAGATGCAGGATAAGTGGCTGAGTGACAAAGCTGATGAGATCCAGGGATATGCTGACAGGCACGATATGAAGAGGTTCTATGATGCCTTAAAAGAAGTCTACGGCCCCACATCCTCAGGATCATCCCCCCTCCTCAGTACAGATGGGAATACCTTGATCACCGAGAAGGAGAAAATTCTCGAATGCTGGGCTGAGCACTTCAACAGTGTCTTAAATCGCCCTTCCTCCATAAATGATGAAGCCATAGACCGTCTCCCACAAGTCCCCATCAACGAAGCACTGGACGATCCGCCAACACTTCTTGAGACCCAGAAAGCAATCCGTCTGCTATCCAGTGGCAAAGCACCTGGCTCAGACTCCATACCAGCAGAGGTCTGCAAGGATGGAGGCACTGTGCTGACTGAGAAGCTCCATCAGCTGTACTCACTCATGTGGAAAGAAGAGACGATCCCCCAGGATTTCAAAGATGCATCTATCATTCACTTGTACAAGTGAAAGGGGAACCGGCAAGCCTGTGATAACCATCGGGGCATTTCCTTGCTCTCCATCGCAGGCAAGATACTTGCCAGGATCCTATTAAACCGCCTCACAGCACACCTTGACCAAGGTCATTTGCCTGAGAGCCAATGTGGATTCCGGAAAGAGCGTGGAACCACCGACATGGTGTTTGCTGCAAGGCAGCTGCAAGAGAAATGTCAGGAGCAAAATGCTGATCTGTTCTCCACCTATGTCGACCTCACTAAGGCCTTCGACACCGTGAGTAGAGAGGGACTGTGGAAGATCATGGCCAAGTACGGATGCCCTCGGAAATTTATTTCCTTGGTCAGCCAGTTCCATGAAGGCATGCAGGCTCGAGTCCAGGACAATGGCGAAACATCTGCTCCTTTTGCTGTCACAAATGGTGTCAAGCAAGGCTGCGTCCTGGCTCCAACGCTGTTCAGCCTCATGTTCTCTGCAATGCTTACTGATGCCTTCAGAGATGGCGATGTTGGAATCGGCCTAAAGTACCGAACAGATGGCAAGTTGTTTAACCTCAGAAGGCTTCAAGCAAAAACGAAGGTCATGACAGACATCATCAGAGACTTTTTGTTTGCTGATGATTGTGCCCTCAACGCTGGATCTGAAGCTGACATGCAACTCAGCGTCGACAAGTTTGCCATTGCCAGCAGGAACTTCGGCCTTACCATCAGCACGAGGAAAACTGAAGTTCTCCATCAGCCAGCCCCAGGGAAACCCTACGTTGAGCCCAACATCACAGTCAACGGTCAGAGAATCAGTGTGGTGGAGCGGTTCACATACCTTGGCAGCACACTGTCACGAAATGCGACCATCGACGATGAAGTGAACGTCAGGATTGCAAGAGCAAGCGCAACCTTTGGTAGACTCAATGCAAATGTCTGGAACAGAAGAGGCATTGGCCTTGAGACCAAGCTAAAGGTCTACAGAGCAGTAGTTCTCCCCACACTACTGTACGCCTGCGAAACTTGGACAGTGTACCAACGACATGCCAAGAAGCTGAACCACTTCCACACAACATGCCTCAGGAAGCTACTGAACATCAAGTGGCAAGACAGGACCCCAGACACAGAGGTGCTCGCAAAAGCCACCCTTCCTAGCATCTTCACCATCCTGATGCAGTCCCAGCTTCGCTGGGCTGGACACGTGGCGCGCATGCCAGACCATCGGCTGCCCAAAAGGCTCTTTTATGGCGAGCTGCAACAAGGGAAGAGATCACACGGAGGTCAGAAGAAGTGCTTCAGAGATACTCTGAAAGTCTCTCTGAAAGCGTTTGATATCAACCCTGACTCCTGGGAGGAATCTGCAGTGGACCGTGACAAATGGCACGCTGCTGTGCACAAAGGCACCAAGTTGTGCGAGGCCAACAGGACTGCTGCAGCTGTTCAGAAGAGGCAGGCCAGAAAGTCATGGGCAAACAAGCTCCCTGACAATGATATGCCTGTCTTTGTCTGCCCCAACTGTCAGCGAACATTTCGTGCGCAGATTGGACTATTCAGCCATCTGCGCACTCACAGATAGATTCATGAGCATCCTCCCCCCCACCCCACCACCACCCTCCCCCCATCCCCCAGCTGGATGACAACGATGGTCATCATCGACCTCGATGGACACACCACCACCACCACCAGGTACATCATATTGTAAGAGACATGGGTTGAATCTGAGGAAAAAAGTTTTACCTTTTCACTTTGAAATACGGTATCTTGAAACATTGGAGAATGGGGCCTGAGATTACAGTTGACATTGCCTTCCTGCTGCTTCCTCAGTTCTTGTTGGCCTTTTCCCTATAAAAATAAGTAATGTTGGCTTTTCTTAAGGGTTAGCATTGCAGGGTTGTGCAATGGTTATAACTGTGTGAGTTACTGAGAGTGTGTGTACATGTATGTGTATTAATTTATAGAAGTATAATCTTAGGTGTGTTATTTTCTTTCTTTTTGTGTGTGTGTGTGTGTGTGTGTGTGTGTGTGTGTTTGTGTTTTTTTTTTGTGGGGTGTATAGTATAGAAGTAGATTTTTTAAATTTTACAATGGAAGAAAATTGTACTTTGAATAGGCTATAAAAATGACATTTTTTATAAACATTACTAACTTGATATTTCAGCAGCATTGCTGATGCACCACTCTTTACAGCCTTCTAATACAAAAACATTATCAAGCTTATCCTGTAGAGGTACAGGAGAAGGGACTGTGGAGGTCTTTTTTTGACGGCCTAGACTTCAGTTGATGGCCTATATTCCAGGAGAAGTGAATGGCCTATGCTCCAGGAGAGGTGAATGGCCTATGCTCCAGGAGAGGTGAATGGCCTATATTCCAGGAGAAGTGAATGGCCTATATTCCAGGAGAAGTGAATAGCCTATATTCCAGGAGAAGTGAATAGCCTATATTCCAGGAGAGGTGAATGGCCTATATTCCAGGAGAGGTGAATGGCCTATGCTCCAGGAGAAGTGAATGGCCTATATTCCAGGAGAAGTGAATGGCCTATATTCCAGGAGAGGTGAATGGCCTATGCTCCAGGAGAAGTGAATGGCCTATATTCCAGGAGAAGTGAATGGCCTATGCTCCAGGAGAAGTGAATGGCCTATATTCCAGGAGAGGTGAATGGCCTATATTCCAGGAGAAGTGAATGGCCTATGCTCCAGGAGAAGTGAATGGCCTATATTCCAGGAGAAGTGAATGGCCTATATTCCAGGAGAGGTGAATGGCCTATGCTCCAGGAGAAGTGAATGGCCTATATTCCAGGAGAAGTGAATGGCCTATATTCCAGGAGAGGTGAAACATGTAGGAGTTAACTTGTAGGATACCAGGTCAAAGCTGATGAATGCAGGTGCCCAGCTACAGAACCTGAGGCAAGTGGTTATTGTCTTTGCACAGTGTGCGATATCTTTGCAGTTTCGGATGCTGCCAAATTAGTTGGTGGTATATTTTATACATAATCATTTTTCCCGCTAGAAATTTTAAATTCAGTTTCATTTTATTTATTTGTTTATGTCTTTATTTATTAAATGAGGCTCCATAAGTATGCTATTATCTGTGATTGTTCTCATCACTTTGATGTTCACAAGGTATCTACAAGGATGGGGATGAACCTGAGCCAAAGCGGTGGAAAGCCAATTTCAGGTGTGCCATTCACAGTCTGCCTGACGTGCGTGAGTTGACTGACCCTTTGGAAAGAAGGGGACATAATGCCAACAGAACGTACCGCTTTTTGCAGCCTGATGAGATAGGAGCGCAGGTGAAACGTAAACCTGTCCCAGTTGAACGAACAGGTATGTGTTGCTGCTGTTTACCACCTCCATAGAGTAGTTTAGTGTGATTCATCTTACATTGTGTGTGTGTGTGTGTGTGTGTGTGTGTGTGCATGGATGGTTTTGCTTGCATCTGTGTATTCATGGAGAGTTTGGTCAGCTCTATTACAAGATTTGTTGGTCAGCTGTATGCAGATATATAACACTGCGCACAGTTTGTCTATGACTGCTCTTTTTCTTTTCTTTTCTTCTCTGCTGGCAGGTGTATTTGTTTTCCTATTAAAATGCATTTTTCCACAGAATTTTGACAGAGACAACCCTTTCGTTGCCATGGGTTCTTTTACATGTACTAACAGCATTCTGCACATGGGACTTTGGTATATCATCTCCTTCAGATGAGTAGCATCCAGACCACCACTTAAGGTCTGGTAGAGGGGGAGAAAATATTGAAGAGTTTGGGACTGGAACCAGTGTGTTCAGATTCTCTTGCTTTCTAAATGGACATATTACCACAAGGCCAATACTCCACCTCTTTCTCTTAGTTTGACATTGGTACATAGAACTTGAACTTGATTTAGTTTTCCAGAAGGCCTTGTTGAATAGTTTTTGTTTTTGTCTGACTTGAAAATTAGGCATTCTTACTATGTTGTATTCCTTTTTTGTGCTGTGTTAGTTGTCTGTGGTATATTTTGGCTTTATATGCCCGTTATGTATAATTTGGGTGTTGTAAAAAATTATGTTCAGGATAGTTGGGTTTGTTTTTTTTAATCCTCAGCCAAAAAATTGACAGAATGGTCAACATCAGAGGCATGTTCTAGGTTTATGTGCATGAATGTGCCTGTATTTGTGGCTGATTTTTATTTTCCAGGTGTGTGTGTGTGTGTGTGTGTATTTGTGTGTGTGTGTGTGTGTGTGTGTGTTTGTGTGTGTGTTTGTGTGTGTGTGTGTGTGTGTGTGTGTGTGTGTGTGTGTGTGTGTGTGTGTGTGTGTGTGTTTGTGTGTGTGTTTGTGTGTGTGTTTGTGTGTGTGTGTGTGTGTGTGTGTGTGTGTGTGTGTGTGTGTGTGTGTTTTCCAGGTTTTGCAGGATCAGTATTGGCATTGCTTTCAGCCTTGTTATGGCCCTGCGTGGTCAGTACAAATGTAAATAAATAAATAAACTGAACTTTCGTTTTTCAGTGAGCCCTGCACCAGTGGAGCAGTTGGTATTCCAAGAAATTGAAGAGTCTGAGGACAGTGGTTCTCAGCATGCAGAGTCAGATGACAGGGTAAGTGCTCCATCCATTCATGTTCAGTTTTCTACAATTGTACTGCATCACTTTTTGTCATATCAGATTTCTCTGTGTGAAATTGGGCTGCCCTCCCTGGGGAGAGCCTATCACCGATGTGTAGCACCACCTACATTTCTTTTTTTTTTCTGACTGCACGTGTATTTGTTTTTACTTTCAACAGTATTTTACCAGGGACAACCCTTCTGTTGCCATGGGTTTTTATCTAAATTGATGGTCCCTTGAACATGAAATTGTAGGATTTGAGAGTGGTGGAACTGGGCTGGCATGAGGGTAAGTTGCTGGGACCTGTTGGGAGCTTTACTTTCTGTTTTGATTGAAACTATTTTTATTTAAAGAAACAATATAGCGTAAGCACAGAAACACAGAAAGCATGGAAAGGGCATCAGGCACAGTTTACATTTAAGCCCTATCCAATAAGAAAAAAATCAACTTGTGCAGTCAAGTTAAAGGAGCCAAAGTAAATATAATCACATTGACAAGTATGAGAGAAAACAATACATGAAGAGACACAAAATTATGAGAGGGAGAGGGTCATGGACGCAGTTTGCTTTCAGAAAAACTGCTTTGCAACATTCATTTACACAAGGTCTTGTGCTTTATTGCAGAATTGGTATTGGAAAATTCAGAATTGCCCAGATTTCAAGATAAACTTGTGTACAACTCTGAAAATGTCAACATTTTCGTCTGAAGTCAGTTGTGCACTCCCACACAGCAGAATTGTCAAACTGAGTTCCAGTGGGAGAGTGTTAATTGTTTGGAGATAAATGTTAATAAAGCGAGGGCAGTTGAAGAGAAAGTGATCAGCTGTTTCATTAGGGTCACCACAGGCACACCCTGGGTCATTCAGTAGATATCTTTTGTGTAAGTCTGAGTTAAGGATACTCATGCCCAGTCTCAGCCTGCAATGGATAATTTGTTGTGTTCTTTTTCCATAACAGAAGTGAGCAGGAACTACTGGCTCTAAAGAAGGGAAATGATTTTTAAGCTGACTAATAGAAATACTGGCTTGTTATTTCCGGTAGTTTGTTTCATAGACTGATTGCTGAGGGAAACTTTCAGTTTTGATGTTTAAAAGGAACACTAGTGCTGTCTTGTATTATTGTTAATAAATGATAATTATCAAGTAATAATCAGTCTTTATATGGTGTTATCTTCCCATACAGTTCCTTAGTGGGCTCTGATTTATTTACTGGTAGTTTGGATTTGTTTTATTGTGATTCATGGTAAATTGCACATTTTCCTCTGTGTATTTTATGTTTTATCCCACAGTTTGTTTTGCATGGTCCTTTGTGCAGAACACGGATGATGATGCACAGTACCGAGAGATCTATGTCATCCCTCAGTCAGACCATGACTACGCTGTAAGAATAGAAAGACAACATGGTAAGACTGTGTGCTGTGAAACAGCCTGTTCTTGTTCAGTTTTATAACCTCATGTTCACTTTATGCTCGTGCTAGTAGGAATCAAGGCCAGATCAGTGTGCTGGGTTTATACAAAGAAGGCATCTGCTTAAAAAAAAAAAAAAAAAGTAGATATGGCGTAGCATATATGGATCAGTCCATACACTTTGAAACCTTCTTGAAAACTGATACTGGTGGAAGCGGTTATGGTGATTGTGGTGACAATAATGATAATGATGTTGGTGATGAATGATCTCAAGTGGTGATGTTATCCCATTGTAATGAGTTATCCCTTTGACTTCCAGAACTATTTGTGATTATTACAAAATAATTGCCAACCTTTTTATAAAAAAAAATCACAGAAATTAAAATAATGCTCAAATGTTTGTAAAAGTATATGTTTTCTTGAAGGTAAATGAATAGAGAATATGATTTCGTATATGTTGAATGTTGACAGGATGAGATAACTCCTAGTCAGGGAAAGATAACTTGGAGTTTTAGGGCTAAAATGCAAAATATTTTGAAAAAAAAAAAAAAAAAAATCAGAAGAAGAAAATTCAAGTATGTTTATTTATGGGTGCTAAAATATTAGCAAATGAATTAGACACAACAACCAAGTGCAATTATCTTGTTTTCCTCGACTATCATGTTATTTTAAACATAAACACTATACATAAACACTCACATACACCCTCCCACCCAAGCACCCACAAACACTATCACACAATATCATAACACAAAAGCTCACTGTAAATAACATTTCTGCTTGAAGCTTTCATCTGGAGGGCGTCATAGTAATGAAAATCCCAAAATGAAGGTTTTATATGCTAAAATTTTTGGGTTTTTTCTATACCCACTTCTGACAACCCCCCCCCACCCCCTTCCTGTTGATGTAATGTCATATTTTTGGAACTTAGTCTCAGCCTTTAAACAGCTAAATAAGATATCCACCATTGGAAGTGACAAAACAGTGAAAAAAGAAACCATGGAAAGAAAAGTATAAAGTCATTTACATAGAACAAATATTACCACATTCTTCCCACCTCAAAGAAATTGTCACAACACATAACGATAGAGAAACCTTCCATTGCTGACCAGAACACCGAACAGAGAAGAAATAAACTACATTCTGCGGCCTTCAAGAGTATGTTCCACTCATAACATTCAGACAGTTTTGATACCCGAGTAGAACGGTGGACTTGAGGAGTAGGGACTTGAGGAGTAGAGACTTGAGGAGTAGAGACTTCAGGAGGTTCAGAAGTGAGACCTGGACTTGGAAACTGATGAATACTGCCTGCTTTTTCTCCATGCTCTCCATTCTCATTGTGAGTGTGAGATGGACCATTTTCTCTGTCGAGTTCCACGTTTTCACCTCTCTCTGCTGGAGTTAGTGGAAAGGGTGCCAAATCCTGAAGGGACGGAGTTGATATCACGTCCATCTGGATAACGGATGTGTACGTACATAGGGTTTGCATCCAGCAGTAAGGATCAACTGGTGGGCTTTCAGCATGGGTGTGAGCTAAATGATGAAGCAGCACTGGCCCAGGACTCATCCAAGAAGGGAGTGAGAGTCCAAAAGAGGATCTTTGTTGAAAAGCAAAGAACCTCTCATGAAGGGTTGTGTTTGTTGCTGTTGAGAGAAGGGATCTGATCGAGTGCAGAGTTTCAGAGATCACAAATTCCTTATCACGATCGTGTTTGTTGCTGTTGAGAGAAGGGATCTGATCGAGTGCAGAACTTCAGGGATCACAAATTCCTTATCACGATCGTGTTTGTTGCTGTTGAGAGAAGGGATCTGATCGAGTGCAGAGTTTCAGAGATCACAAATTCCTTATCACGATCGTGTTTGTTGCTGTTGAGAGAAGGGATCTGATCAAGTGCAGAGTTTCAGAGATCACAAATTCCTTATCACGATCGTGTTTGTTGCTGTTGAGAGAAGGGATCTGATCGAGTGCAGAGCTTCAGGGATCACAAATTCCTGATCACGATCCATCAGCCCTTGAGAGTGAAGTTCAAGCCACACAGTTTTCCAGATGATCCCATTGTCTCCTTCCACTTGAGAATTTCCTGTCGGATGATAAGGTGTACTTCAGCTAGTTGCAACCCCCCACTGAGAGAGAGATTCCTTCAGTTCCCTGTTGGATGATAAGGTGTACTTCAGCTAGTTGCAACCCCCACTGAGAGAGAGATTCCTTCAGTTCCCTGTTGGATGATAAGGTGTACTTCAGCTAGTTGCAACCCCCACTGAGAGAGAGATTCCTTCAGTTCCCTGTTGGATGATAAGGTGTACTTCAGCTAGTTGCAACCCCCACTGAGAGAGATATTCCTTCAGTTCCCTGTTGGATGATAAGGTGTACTTCAGCTAGTTGCAACCCCCACTGAGAGAGAGATTCCTTCAGTTCCCTGTTGGATGATAAGGTGTACTTCAGCTAGTTGCAACCCCCACTGAGAGGGAGATTCCTTCAGTTCCCTGTTGGATGATAAGGTGTACTTCAGCTAGTTGCAACCCGCACTGAGAGAGATATTCCTTCAGTTCCTGTCGGATGATAAGGTGTACTTCAGCTTGTTGCAACACACACTGAGAAAGAGATTCCTTCAGTTCCCTGTTGGATGATAAGGTGTACTTCAGTTAGTTGCAACCCCCACTGAGAGATTCCTTCAGTTCCCTGGACATGAACGAAGAACCTCGATCTGAATGAACAAAGCCTGGTGTTCCACAGAGTGCAAACAATTGTTCTTGGCATTGGATCATGATGGATGTTTGCATGTCAGGGCATGGGAATGCAAATGCAAATCTTCAATATTCATCAACCATAGTCAGAATGCACTTATTTCTTGTGGACAATGACAGTGGCCCTTTGAAGCCAGTGCTTATGTGTTCCATTGGCTGTGTAGCCTTGATCAACGTGCCTTCCATCACTACATAGTCCTTAGGAGCTGGGCTTGATTTCTGCACAAACCTGATACCCAGCACACTCACATCTTACTTCCTCAGCTGAAAAAGGGAGATTTTTTAGTGTATAAAATGAAGAAGGCGAGTCACACAAGGATGACACAACCCTACATGAAGATCTGTGAGGTGAGTAGTGAGTGGAATGGATGCACAAGTTCCTTGGGACAGCATGTCCAGGACCACGTTGTTGGAGCCTGGATGATACTGAATTGTGTAGCTGTAGGCAGCTTTCTCCAGTTGCCATTCTTCAATTTTCAGATTCTTTATTTTTGTATGCCTACAATTGTCAAACCTGAAAGCAACAGAACGTTGGTCAGTGATGAGTGTAAAGTGTTGACGAGAAAGGAGATGACTCCATTTCTTCACTGCTTCAATGACAGCAGTTGCTTCTTTTTCAACGGCAGGACAGTGGTGTTCTCCTCCCTTCAAGGTACATGACATGAAGGCAACAGGTCTACCATCTTGATTGAGAGTAGATGAAATGGCATTATCTGAAGCAACACACTCAACAATGAAAGGTTTGTTCTCATCGATGGAATAGAGCATGGCCTTCAACAGTTCTTTCTTCAAAGAATCAAAAGTCTCAAGAGGTTCAACTGTCAGGGAGAATGATTGAACATTTTGCAAAGGCCGTATTTTGTCTGAAAATTTTGGAATCCACTTTGCATAGTATGCAAACATTCCAAGCACTCTGGGAAGAGACTTTAAACAAATTGATGGAGGCAGTTCTTGAACAGTTGAAGAGGTCATAGTCTTTCTGGATCTGGATCTGGCTGTATGGTGCCATGTGCAGCATGTAATAATCATCAGAATAACCAGAATCACTTACGTTGATCAACAACAACATTACTTTCATTTTCTATCACATGTTTGAAGTTGCTGTTGTTGACATTGTGCGGAAAATCAAACAAAATTTTAACCACCTCGTCTGTGCCATACGTCCTGGCAGCTATGTTGAAATGCTCAACAACTTTTTGCTTTACAGAACACAAAAAACTGCATCAAAATCAAGCCAAAATTTGCTGAGAAATTGCTTCGAACACACATCAAGGCAGTCACCATTTGCAGTTAAATAAGCATATGTAAATGAATGGCTGGACTGTTGATTATGCTGTTACCCCTAAACTGCGGATATATGTATCTGCAGTCAGAAGTGAAGGCTTAAAACAAAACAATTTGCTACTTTATATTCACATGTTTATAGATAAATAGCTTTGGGAGGTCATTGGATTGTTATTTGTTTATTATTTCTATTTATTTATTCTTTTTTTAGGAGGAATCACTGGATGCTAGAAAGTTCTGCAATAAGCAAGACAGTTTTAGCATTCTTGGAAGATTTTTTCTTTTTCTGACCTGTTTTTTCTCGCTCTTCTGTCATTTTCTTCCTTCAGATTAAAAAAAATTTTTGATAGATATTTGGAATCATATCTTGGGTGATATGGGTCACTGCTAATGCTGAAACATCCGATGAGTCAACAATAAATGATTATAAAAAGATGTATTCAACTGTCCTTTTGAATACATCTTTTTTTATATTTATTTTGAATTAAAGAAAAAGAATGAACTGTGCAATTGCGATACAAGTAAACACTGACCATGCATATTTTCTCACTGTCAAGAAATCGTGCCAGTTTTGTTTTTTACTTTCAGGTGAGGGGTCAGTGACCAAGATTCTCTCTGAGCCTGGCAGTGGCTATGTGGTGATCAGAACTAAAAAGCCTTCCAATTTACCAACCACACTGAATGAAGCTCTGGACATTTCTCAGCCATCTGAACTGGCAAGGGTAGTTCAGAAACCCAGATCACCTGTGACCAAAGTCAGGAAGAAGGAGTCACCTGTCAACAAAGGTTCTCCAGTGAAGAAGAGTTTACCTGTGATCCGAGGTTCACCTGTGAGCAAAGGGAATGGGCGTTCCAAAGTGACCCCAAAGGCTGCGCAGTCCAAAAGGAAACCCACTGGCGCCAAAGCTGGGAGAGGCGGTGAAGACGCCAGTCAGACTGCGGTGGGGAAGAAACCTGGGTTTTCAGCAGCGGCAGGAAACAGGGAGGATCAGACAGACAGCGGAACAGGGTCCCCTTGTCAGACGATGGGATTCGAGGCACTGTTGGAAGCGGCCAAAATAGCTCGCATGGACACCCTGACATCCACCATGGCTTCAAGCACAACCACAGTCCAGGCCTCATCAGGAGCGTCTACCTCAGCCTCATTCTCTGCCACACGCACAAAAGCAGCCGGTGGTGTCCGTCGCACTGTACCCACGGTGCTTCCCCCTGCTGTAAGTTCACAGGTTTCCAGTGCAGCTGAATCTCGTGTTATCCACATCCATCCCGATTCCACTGAAGCCACTTTTTCATCCCGGACGTCCCACACGTCTGTTCCGACGTCCGTGGTGTTCAATTTTCTGCAGAGCCTGGTCAGCTCCTCATCAGTGTCTGATCTTCCTGTCTCATCTGCTGCATCTTCACTACCAGAGGTGTCTGTGACCTGGTCCACTGGTCTGGAGGAAAAAGACAGCTCCCTTTCAGTGCCAGAAGAATCTGATGTGGTTTCCTCTTCTGGTTCTGTTGGTCTGACCAGTGCAGGTGAGAGTGATTTGTTGAATGATGTATCACCTGTAGAAAATCAGACAGTGACATCAGCACCAGTAGTTTCTGCTGCAGCAGCAGCTTCCTGTTCCTTCACCAACTCTTTTGCTCCACAAAATACTCCAAATGTTACACATGCACTGTTAGGTTCAGAACTGCCTTCAAAGAGAACAACATTACCTTCAAAATCCGAACTGAAATCAGAACATTCAGTTTCCAATGTTGTAGTGGTAAAGACTGACTTTGACCAGCCATCAGTTAAAACAGAACCTGGTGTTAGTGATGATGGTAACAAATGGGAACAAGTTAGTTTTTGTGACAGTTCCACAGTCAAAGTGGATAGAAGCAGTTTTCCAAGGAGCTCAGAAGAAAACCAGTCCAGTTCCAGAGTCGATGTCGTTGCCAGTCTTCCAGATGTGTCTGTGTCAGCTGCTCACTCTGGCAAACCAGCAGACACTAACTCTTCATTGGTGCTGTCTGAGTTGGATTCAGATTTGGCATCTGTCTTAAAAAGCAGTCCCAAATCTTCTGCGCCGGTTTTGAACTCAGTCACTTCACCAGCAGTTTCCGCGACACCTCAGACGGGGTCGTCCACGTGCCAGGCCCCCGGCACCAGTGTCCAGGTCCCAGCCAGCATGGCCCAGGCCTTCAACATGGGTCCTGTGTTTGTGATCAATCCCTCCATCGTGCTGACCATGCCCCAGACCACCTCTTCCTCCTCCTCCACTTCCCAGCAGGACAACACCAACGTGGTGACGATGCCCATCGACCTGCAGGACCTGTTGAACATGTGTTTCTCTGGTGGCGCTCAGCAGATCTTCCAGAACGCAGACGGCGCTCTGTCTGTGCAGTCTGCTTTGGAGGCAGACCAGGTGAACATTCCAGACAGCTCTGTCAATGATGCCGTGCTCCTGATGTCAGAGCATGATGGTGGAGTGTGTGATAGCGCTGGCTTGACTCCAGCAGGGATGGTGGATTCGTCAGCAGTCAGTGCTTCAGCGAGTGAAGATGAGGTGGCAGCTGCACAAGTATCTCAGGGTACCTCCTCAGTTCCACGGCCTCTGTGACAATTCTGACCCTTCATCTCTTCAGGGACAGATGTGTGAGAATCAGCATTATCCGACAAACATGGGAACCCAACATTAAAACAGTAGCTTTCTTGGTGTCTAGTTTTGGACAGCACAATTCCATGGCATGGCAGAAGGATAGCAGTGTTGTTTCCAGTCATATGGTAATACTTCATTGAAACAGAAGGCATTCTGTGTGTGTGTGTCCCTCTCTCTCACAAGCTTGTCGTGTGAGTTTCAGGAGCTGATATACATTTTCTGTTGCAGTGTTGGTGAGTCTCTCTGCTCTCTCTCCTTTTCTTTCTCTCACGTTTCACTTACACTCGTGTACACATGCTGTCTTTCTCCCTCACTCACTTGCTCTCTCACATATTTACACTCACACTCTATCTCATATGTTCAGCAAATCTCATGATATTCTGATTTAACTTTTTAACAATGACAGTGTTAGCCAGATATATACTTAAAGTTATCAATCTTAAGCCCTAGGCTGCCAATATGACGAGATAACTTGTCATCGCAAGCATGTACGCTTCGCTGCCACAATGATGAGATAACTCGTCATCGAAATATTCTGACTTTTTCCTGGTTTGCATTCAGTTCGTTGACGAAAATGCTGGTTGCTTTAGCTTGGGGAATCTTTCTGGATTCTATTCATGGCTAGAAACCCCATCTACGTCATGAGGCAGTCCTTTATTTGAACGTTTTGGTTGGGTCACTGTTGCAGTGTTTTGCCTAGATCCTTTCCTCGCTCACTTAACAAAATGTCGGACTGACGCCGTGCTCAAGACATGCGATCATGGCGAACAAAATCAACGAAGGTTGCTTTCTTTAGCTGATGCTCAGAAAGAATTGAAGCGTAAATTCGAAGGAGAAGACAGTGAGGAACATTTATAGGACGATTTAACAGAAAATAAAGGGAGCAATCAAGAGAGTGGCCAAGATACGACTATCAGTGAGTGATGCTGGCTGCACAACCGTAGCAGACGACACAAACTAACCGAATTATTAGCAAGAGACTGTAGGCGATTTTCTTGGCACTCAGCCAACGCGGTCTGATGAGAACTGGATCAGGTGATCATGTAAGAGGGGTGAAGAGGAGGGGGGGTGGAGACTGAGGGGGCGTGGCCTAACATCCATATTATCACTTGGAGAAGTCACAGTGCATTGTGTATCTGTCTCTTTAAAAAAAAAAATTATTGTGGTTGTTGTAGTATGATTTTGTGTGTGCAGATATCCATTTGTCCAGAAAATATATTTTAATGCAAATTACCTGACTAATGTTTACAATGAACAAGTTGAACATGTGACAAAAAACAAAACACTGATTTCAAAACAACAGCATGTCACTAAAAATATATAAAATGGGAAAACATTATGTGTTTTGTATTCTTTATTCATTTACCTTCAGAAAATATATACTTTTATGGGTGTTTCTCAAATAACAAAGAGCTCAGAATTTTTTGAAAATTTATGCCTGTTTTTTGTGAAAAAACCCTGGCAAATAGATTTCACTTAAATCTTATTTTCCTGGCAGTGAAAGGGTTAACTATGACATTAGATTTCTTTACTAATACCATGGATGATTATTGCAAAAGTGGTGATCACATGCTTTTTGACTCACTTGTGTAAACAAAGTGAGTCTATGTTTTAACCCGGTGTTCGGTTGTCTGTGTGTGTGTGTGTGTGTGTCTGTGTGTCCGTGGTAAACTTTGACATTTTCTCAGCAAATACTTTGTCAGTTGACACCAAATTAGGCATAAAAATTGGAAAAATTCAGTTCTTTCCAGTCATCTTGTTTAAAACAATATTGCACCTATGGGATGGGCACACAAAAAATAAAAAATGAAGCCTAATTGCATGCAAACTGCATTTACTGTTATATTTATATTTTTTGTATTCTCTAAACTTGGCACTTTGATCTGATATTCTGACCCAACAACAAGAGCCGTCATTATTATAATTTTTTGTTCAAACAGGAACTTTTTTGCTAAGCATGGAAGTTATTTATTTTGCAAACGTTTTGGCGCAGATGGTAAACAAGGGAGATTACTCTGTAATTAATGCTAGGGGATTTAATTTGCTTTAACCCTTTCGCTGCCAGGAAAATAAGATTTAAGTGAAATCTATTTGCCAGGGTTTTTTCACAAAAAACGGGTATAAATTTTCGAAAAATTCTGTGCTCTTTGTTATTGGAGAAAGACCCATAAAAGTATATATTTTCTGAAAGGTAAATGAATAAAGAATACAAAACACATGCTGTTTTCCCATTTTATATATTTTTTAGTGACATGCTGTTGTTTTGAAATCAGTGTTTTGTTTTTTGTCACATTTTCAACTTGTTCATTACAAATATTAGTCAGGCAATTTGCACAAAAACATCATATTTTCTGGACAAATGGATATCTGCAAACACAAAATCATACTAGAACAACCACAATATATATATATTTTTTAAGAGATAGATACACAATACATTGTGACTTCTCCAAGTGATAAGATGGATGTGAGGCCACGCCCCCTCAGTCTCCACCCCCCTCCTCCTCACCCCTCTCACACGGTCACTTGATTCAGTTCTCATCAGACCGCGTTGGCTGCGTGCCAAGAATATCGCTCTGCTGCTAATTCGGTCATCTGTCGTCTGCTAACATGTGTACAGCAGGCATCACTCACTGACAGTCACATCTTGGCCACTCTCTTCATTATTCATTTATTTTCTATCAGATCGTCCTATAAATGTTCATCTCTATCTTCTCCTTCAAATTTACGCTTCAATTCTTTCTGAGCATCAGCTAAAGAAAGAAATCATGGTTGATTTAGTTCGTCACGATCGCATGTCTTGAGCACGGCGTCAGTCCGACATTTTGTTGAGCGAGCGAGGAGAGAAGTCAGGCAAACACTTGGACAGTGACCCAACCAAAACGTTCAAATAAAGGACTGCTTCATGACGTAGATGGGGTTTCTAGCTATGAATAGAATCTAGAGAGATTCCCCAGGCTAAAGCTACCACTATTTTTGCCAAGGAAGTGAATGCAAACCAGGGAAAAGTCAGAATATTTCGATGACGAGTTATCTCGTCATGCAGGCAGCGAAGCATACATGCTTGCCATGACGAGTTATCTCGTCATGCAGGCAGCCTAGGGGTTAAACTGATCTTTCTCATCTTAAACATTGCATTTTGAAATTATATTCAGTACATAAAAAGCTTGTGTGTTTTACTGTCAGTGTACAGGGCTTTCACAGTGTTCATTCGTCCAAGTGGTCTTTTTCGGAAAATACTAAAATCAATACGATGAGTGGACTTTACAGATCTGTTAGCTGAGCCCTGAAGGTCATGGGCAAAAATCAGTTGCGTACACATATTTATACACATTCAAAGTGCATGCTCATATTCTTCGCGAACGCGAACGACCCCATTTTGTTTCAAGTTGTTGACCTGCCCCTTCAATCCTATATTAAATGGACAATACACGATAACATGTGATGGAAAGTTGGAGAAGGAGACCGTTAAATATTTATTCAGAGAAAGATTTGTGAACGCCTCATCACTTACTGGATTATGCCCCAAACTGTCATAAAAATACCCACAGATTCAGTTGGAATTCACAGTTAAAAATTGTAAACCATGCGAGTTAATACCCTTGAATTGATCACGATGAAATGAAAAAATTTCCAGTCTTGACTTTTCTCAAAATGAAGTCCTTTTCACTTCATACGACATTTAGAAGTACTTGTACTTGGCTCTACATGTTATTAGTTTAACAAAATACTAAATTTTCATATCAACTTTAAAACTATAAAACTAGAATGAACATAAAAGAGAAATTGAATCGACTGTGTCGTACTACATTCCCGGCGGGTGTAACTAAACTTGTACATCTATCTAGATCTAGTGAAAACCGCTAAATGTTGCAGTGTGATTGCAGCGATAGCCATTAAAAAGAATTTTTAATTGCCCTTAAAGATTTTTTGAATGCCCTTAAAGATTTTTTGAATGCCCTTAAAGATTTTTTGAATGCCCAAGATACACCAGAATAATATGATTTAAACAGCGTTCTCACTGCGAATACCGCAATTGATTTATCGCCCTTTAAAAAAGTATGTTCAAATGTTAAATTTTAGAACGTCAGTTAAGGAGCCACAATAGTGTAATGGATAAGGCAGTCTTCTCACCCGAACATGTGGGGTTCGAATCTGGTTAGGATTTTTTTTTTTTTTTTTTTTTTAAATACGTGAAGCTTTATAATAACAAATACAGAAGACATTTTAACGATTAGATTTTTTGTTTTTTTAAGTGTATCACAAGTGAGTCTTGAAGGCCTTGCCTCTCTTGTCTTTTCTTTTTTTATACACATACAAAAAAAACAACAAAAAAACAAACAAACAGATAATTTATTTGTATTATTATCCACCAAAAGTGTGAGGCATTAAGCCTTAAAAAAAAAAAAAGACATAGACATAATTTATGAAAATGTGCTAGGTGTTAGTGCAGTTCCCCCCCCCCCCCCCCCCCACCTCCGCTCCCCCCATTCTTTGTTTCTTTACCAAAGAGATATGCTGCACTTGTATGGTTCAATGCAGATTAGTCCTAACTAGTAGCTGCACAGAAAAATTATGCTGCAGTTTTGTGTGGCAAGATCTTGACAATATGTAGATTAAAAAAAAAAATTAACTAGCAGTTAAAGTTCTTTTAAGCTTGAAATAATTTCGATTTTTTTTCTGTTATAATAATGGTATTTATATAGCGCTGGATCTTGTGCAGAGACAAATCAAAATGCTTTCGCACCAGTCATTCACACGCATGCATAACTCAATACTGTAGAAACTAAAGACAAGGAAGGGCAGGCAAGGGAGGCTATTTTGGGAAGAGGTGGGTTTTAAGGCCAGACTTGAAAGAGCTGAGTGTGGAGACTTGACGAAGCGAAAAAGGAAGTTCATTCCAATCGCAAGGTCCAGAAACAGAGAAAGAACGGCGGCCAATAGTCGAGTGTTTGAATCTGGGTATGCGTAAACAGAGTGGATCCGAGGCCGATCGTAGTGATACATGTATAACTGTTAGTCTTATGGCAAATTACATTCATCAGTTGAGAGACTGAGTGGTTTTCTTCCTCTTTCTTTTTAAAAAAAGTACATTTTTCTTCTCAAATCTTTCTGTGATTTTATCACTTTAGTGGTTTTCTTCCTCTTTCTTTTTAAAAAAGCACATTTTTCTTCTCAAATCTTTCTATGATTTTATCACTTTATTTGTCATTTAGAATAGGATGTGTACAGATGTTAAGGCAGTTTTGTTTTGCAGATTGAGCTTCAGTAGCATTGAGTGGTATTCATGTTATATAGTGCGCTTAGCCAGTAAAATTGTCATTTTCATTTTCAACAGCGAAACATTGTTCAGTTTATCTGCATTATTGATTTAGTTATGTTTGTAGTTGCAGAAGTGGCAACTATCGCAGAAGTCTTTAAATACAGAAATATTGCATTTTTGAGAGAGAGTGTATGCATTTTTTCACATTATGGACATTTAAAGAGTTTTACCACTGGTGTGAGCACACACACCTATTTCATTTCTGCTTAGTGATTGGTCTAGTCCCACACATTCCTCTTGCCAAGAAAGCTGGCGTCTCATGAGTGATTTGTGGAGTGCTGTGGCTTCTAACTGGGGTTCTGTGTGCTCCGCTGGGCTATAAGCCACAATAATAATGATGAGAATAATGATAATTCTTATTATCAAAGTGGAGAAACACCAAGCAGTTTTATTCTTCTGTGGTCTGTTTCTGGGACTGTAAAGTCATACCATCTTGTAGTACTCAGTGATAGTAGTTGATGAACCTCTGCTGTCAATGTGTCACCTTCAGTCAGCGACTGAACGTCAAGTCAGCCTACAGTGTCAAATATCAGCCAGTCTTGCTTGCAGTGTGTGTGTAAGGAATAAAGTTACATGAGTGATGTGAACTGATTTATGAAGGCCATATCACTTTATCAGATGGCCAATATGTAATGTTCACTGATGAGAAGACCATAAAAGATGGCCAACATGTAATGTTAACTTATACTGTTATAGGAAGACCATAACACTAACAGATGGCCAACATGTATTTTTTATTTTTTTATTTTTTCATATTTTTTGTGGCTAACATCATGGCAACATGTAATGCTAACTGATATGAACCAGATGGCCATCGTGCAGTACTAACTGACATGAAGACCATTTAACAGATGGCCAACATGTAATTATGTTAACTGATGTGAAGACCATTAAACAGATGGCCAACATGTAATGTTAACTGATATGAAGACCATTTAACAGACGGCCAACATGTAATGTCAACTGACATGAAGACCATTTAACAGATGGCCAACATGTAATTATGTTAACTGATATGAAGACCATTTAACAGATGGCCAACATGTAATGTCAACTTATATGAAGACCATTTAACAGATGGCCAACATGTAATGTTGACTGATATGAAGACCATAACAGATGGCCAACATGTAATGTTAACTGACATTAAGACCACTTAACAGATGGCCAACATGTAATGTTAACTGACACGAAGACCATTTAACAGATGGCCCACATGTAATGTTAACTGATATGAAGACCATAACAGATGGCCCACATGTAATGTTAACTGATATGAAGACAATAACAGATGGCCAACATAATGTTAACTGACATGAAGACCATTTAACAGATGGCCAACATGTAATGTTAACTGACATGAAGACCATTTAACAGATGGCCAACATGTAATGTCAGCTGGCATGAAGACCATTTAACAGATGGCCCACATGTAATGTTAACTGATATGAAGACCATAACAGATGGCCAACATGTAATGTTAACTGATATGAAGACCATAACAGATGGCCAACATGCAATGTTAACTGATATGAAGACCATAACAGATGGCCAACATGTAATGTTAACTGACATGAAGACCATTTAACAGATGGCCAACATGTAATGTCAGCTGGCATGAAGACCATTTAACAGATGGCCCACATGTAATGTTAACTGATATGAAGACCATAACAGATGGCCAACATTTAATGTTAACTGATATGAAGACCATAACAGATGGCCAACATGTAATGTTAACTGACATGAAGACCATAACAGATGGCCAACATGTAATGTTAACTGATATGAAAACCATAACAGATGGCCAACATGTAATGTTAACTGACATGAAGACCATAACAGATGGCCAACATGTAATGTTAACTGACATGAAGACCATAACAGATGGCCAACATGTAATGTTAACTGATATGAAAACCATAACAGATGGCCAACATGTAATGTTACATCAAGACTGTAACTGATAGTCAGCGTGTAATGTTTACTTGAAGGCCACAACAGATGGCCAACATGTAATGTTAACTTTTATGAAAACCATGTATGAGTTTCATATGACCTATCATAAAGATAGAAACACCATGGAATTGATGAGTTCCACAGAACAAGGATAGAATCTTTATTTCAGGAATGTAAAAATAGTTAAAAAGTGATGTCACAAAAATCTGCAGAACAAAGTATGATCACTTTTTGTTCTTATAGGAAATACCATTCACTCCATCACTGTGTAACAAGTTGCTGAAAACACATCATGCATCATTATTGGCACATTGTAACTTAATCATCCCACTCAGTCTGATCCACTGGCCAAAACGTTGAGTGCGACAGCAGCTTCTCTCAGTGACTTCTGAACCCCAAATCAGTTGACTGTGAGGGCTGTCTCAGGTTACCAGCAAAGCGACTGAATAGATCATCACAGTGTCAGTCATTTGGTGCTGTGGGACAGGACTTAAGATAAAGTGGCTGGCCAGTATGACATAGAACAGCTTTGTTCACCTCAGGATTTGTTGTAGTTTGGAATAGATGAGTCAAATATCCCTGTCTGCTTGTGTGTGTGTGTGTGTGTGTGTGAAACTGGAAGCATAAGCATGTATTTTTACACCAGTTTTGAACTGTGCTATGTCCATGTGGTAGCATTATTTATTGAACCACATACTGTTGATAAGTTTGGGGGTTTGGATTGAACTTATGTATCAATAGTATGTATGTGTGTGTGTGTGTGTGTGTGTGTGTGTGTGTGTGTGTGTGTGTGTGTGTGTGTGTAATGTTTAGTTGTTCAGTGTTGGACACTTTTAATTTCTATTTATTTAACATGTATTACTAAATTGTAGCTTTACGAACATTGTTCTGTTACTGAAAATTATCATAAAAAATTCATATGACATATGATCTGATGTTTGTGGCTAGTTGTTACACACACACACACACACACACACACACACACACACACACACACAGAGCATCTCAAATTCTTGATTGAGTAATCTGTAGTGACATACTCTTCTGTTTAAAATTCATGCAAGGTCTGTCACATGAAGTGAAAACAAGCGTGTGTCCTTTGCAAACAGTGAAAATGAGCATAGACAGTGACATAGAAATGTGTGGTATGAAAACAAAGTTTGAATAAGTAGAACTGCTCCAAGTCATCATATATCCTCATGAATATATTTGTGGATTCCTCCTGTTTATGAGCAGACTGCTGGATTTTTTAATTTTTTAAAAACTCTGTTGTCATTTCAGTACAAGAGAGTTTATACAAATGATAAAAACTTGGCTTTGCATATGTCCCTGTGTATTGTATTCTATTGTTGTAACACTTTTTGCCACAACCTAATTCTCTGTGTGAAATTTGGGTTGTTCTTCCCTTGGAAATTGTGCTTCCACAGTGCAGTGCTACCCCGCCCCACTCTCTCTCTCCATTTGTGTGTGTGTGTGTGTGTGTGTGTGTGTGTGTGTGTATACAAGTGTCTTTTTGCAATTGTGTGTGTGTGTGTGTGTGTGTGTGTGTGTGTTGTTGTTGTTGTTTGTCATCGTTTTTTTGTGTGAGAGTGGATTTTTCTTCAGAATTTTGCCAGAGACATTTTTTGTTGTTGCCATGTGTTATTTCACGTGCACTAAATGGTTTCTGCTCACAGGACCTTGGGTTTATGGTTTCATCCTTTAGACTTTGCACGCAGATCACCACTCAAAGTTTCAGTGAAGGAATGAATCAAGTCTATCAATGATTTTTATTTACTGTGGTCAACAAAGTGAAGCATACAATGCTTTGGGATAACAATAAGCATACAATGCTTTGTTGTTGTTTTTTTCAATCTAATCCTAAAAAATGTGTGTGAAATAAGAGAAAAAACATACCCCCTCCCCATCCCCCCCGCCCCCCAAAAAAGCAAAAAAAAGCATACAGTGTTTTTTTTTTTCTTTCAATCTTGTTCCTTAAAAAAAAAAAAAGGGGGGGGGGGTAAAAGAAAAAAATACCCCCCAAAACACAACCCCAAAACAATAAAGAAAATCATTGTATTGAATTAGTTTAAACATTATAAATCATTGATACATGAATAAACATTAACCCATTCAACCCTGGGGAATGTATAGCCTCAGCAAGCTTCCATGCCTTATTGATGCAGAGAAAGAAAAAAAAGAGGAAGAAAGTGTACTGTTTTTCATCCACATTTCCTGTGGACACATCCAGAAATACTGTAGGAGTTAGTTCCCTTTCTTTGTGGTTTATGTCTTTGTGGTTCTTTGCAGTTTATGTATATGTAGTTCTTTGCTGTTTACGCATATGTTGGAAGGTGAAAAGTGTTTAAGGAGATGAATTTTGATGCTAGAGCATTGCTTGGGCACAGGGCTCAGTGGGTTAAAGTTTCAGTGGTAGGAGGACTAAAAATCCAGGTCCTTGCAGAACTGAAACCCATGGACACTTGCTTCAGGTTTTTTTTTATGCTGCTTCATCATCTGCCACTCATCTTGAGCCACCTCCCTTAGGCCTTACACAACCACACTTGGCTTCGTCTGTCCCAGTATCAGCACCAGCACTCCACAGGAACTGTCGGCACTCCATAGGGAACTGTCGGCACTCCACATGGAACTGTCGGCACTCCACAGGAACTGTCAGCACTCCACATGGAACTGTCGGCACTCCATAGGGAACTGTCAGCACTCCACAGGAACTGTTGGCACTCCATAGGGAACTGTCGGCACTCCACATGGACTGTCGGCACTCCATAGGGAACTGTCAGCACTCCACAGGAACTGTCAGCACTCCACAGGAACTGTTGGCACTCCACATGGAACTGTCGGCACTCCACATGGAACTGTCGGCACTCCACAGGAACTGTCAGCACTCCACATGGAACTGTCGGCACTCCATAGGGAACTGTCAGCACTCCACAGGAACTGTCGGCACTCCATAGGGAACTGTCGGCACTCCACATGGACTGTCGGCACTCCACATGGACTGTCGGCACTCCACAGGAACTGTTGGCACTCCACATGGACTGTCGGCACTCCACATGGACTGTCAGCACTCCACAGGAACTGTTGGCACTCCACATGGAACTGTCGGCACTCCACATGGAACTGTCGGCACTCCACATGGAACTGTCGGCACTCCACAGGAACTGTCAGCACTCCATAGGGAACTGTCGGCACTCCACATGGACTGTCGGCACTCCACATGGAACTGTCGGCACTCCACATGGACTGTCGGCACTCCACAGGAACTGTCGGCACTCCATAGGGAACTGTCGGCACTCCACATGGAACTGTCGGCACTCCACATGGACTGTCGGCACTCCACATGGAACTGTCGGCACTCCACAGGAACTGTTGGCACTCCACATGGAACTGTCGGCACTCCATAGGGAACTGTCGGCACTCCACATGGACTGTCAGCACTCCACAGGGACTGTCGGCACTCCACATGGAACTGTCGGCACTCCACAGGAACTGTCGGCACTCCACATGGAACTGTCGGCACTCCACAGGAACTGTTGGCACTCCACATGGAACTGTCGGCACTCCATAGGGAACTGTCGGCACTCCACATGGACTGTCGGCACTCCACAGGAACTGTCGGCACTCCACATGGAACTGTCAGCACTCCACATGGACTGTCGGCACTCCACAGGAACTATTGGCACTCCACATGGACTGTCGGCACTCCACATGGAACTGTCGGCACTCCACATGGACTGTCGGCACTCCATAGGGAACTGTCGGCACTCCACATGGACTGTCGGCACTCCACAGGAACTGTTGGCACTCCACATGGACTGTCGGCACTCCACAGGAACTGTTGGCACTCCACATGGAACTGTCGGCACTCCACATGGACTGTCGGCACTCCACATGGACTGTCGACACTCCACAGGAACTGTTGGCACTCCACATGGAACTGTCAGCACTCCACATGGACTGTCGGCACTCCACAGGAACTGTTGGCACTCCACATGGAACTGTCGGCACTCCACATGGACTGTCAGCACTCCACAGGGAATTGTCGGCACTCCACAGGGAACTGTCAGCACTCCACATGGACTGTCGGCACTCCACAGGGAACTGTTGGCACTCCACAGGAACTGTTGGCACTCCACATGGAACTGTCGGCACTCCACATGGACTGTCGGCACTCCACATGGACTGTCGGCACTCCACAGGGATGGGAACTGTTGATGTAAATTTGTTAGGTGGCTACATACCGGAGGGACACGCACTTCCTAGTTAGGCACACTTTATGTGTGTGTGTGTGTGTGTGTGTGTGTGAGTGTGTGTGCACGCGTGTGTGTGCGTGTCTAAAGAATCAAAATTCATACAGAAAGGTTTATTGTCTTCCCTCCACACAGGATAGTTTTATCCAGTAGTGACAAGAGCAGCAAATAGCTATCTCACTTCAAATGGACACAGCAAAGAAAATGCATTTAATTACACATACTGATGTCTGTAATATTACACTTTGTGTCTGGTCTGAGGTGTCCAAGAAAAAGTGAAGGGAGAGGCATGAATTACTCTGTAAAGTCATTGGAAACTTTGTAAGCTTCAGAGGGTGTGTGACATTTATTTTGTGTCACTAAAAAGTGTGATTTATTTCAGATGTAAGTGTTATGCCACTTTGTGTTCCTTTAATGAATGAAAGGTGAAGATAAATGTATTAAAAGCCTCAATGATTTCCGAGTGTCCGGTTCTCTGATTTTAGGTTGTGGTTATTGTTATGAAAATTCAAGTGCTTAAGAAAATGATCAGATGTCATTTGGTATGTTGAACCAGTTAGCCACAATGGGGGAACTGAAAGTTTGGCAAATGATCTTGCAGATAAGTACATGTGCATGCTTTCTAACTTTCTTCTTTCTCATTCCTGTGTGTATTTGTAAAATGTGTTGTATTTTTTGTTTTTGGGTTTTTTTTCTTCTTCTTTTGTGTGTGTGTGTGTGTGTGTGTGTGTAACTCTCCAGGGTTCAGCTGAGAATAAAAAATACTTTTTTTAGGACAATTTTTGCTGAGGCCACACTGTATTATATCAACTAAAGACCCCCCACCCCCTCCAAAAAAACAACAAAGCAAAAACAAAAACAAAACACGGAAAGAGATAACTAAATCAGTAGATCAGTGTTGATGTCTTTCTTTTTCTGCAGTCATCTTTGTGTCCATCCAGGTTTTTTTTGTGTTGTGCATGTTCTTTTGTTTGTTTTTTTAATTTAGGGTGATTTTGTACTTGACACTACTCACAACAGATTATTTGAAAAAAAAAGTTCTTGCATGATTGTATTTCTGAGGGCAGAAATGTACAGTGGTTAAACAGAAACAGTATCTGTAACTGTGACGTGAATGTAATACCCTGTGTGAAAAAAAAATTATGTGTGGGGGAGGAATATGATTCATATTTATCTGTATCAGTCATTTTCATTTTCTGTTGTTTTGTTCTCATGATATGATGATGCCAATAACGTGTTCATATGTGCAGAAATAGGGATTAATAGAATATTTAGATGCATGTCTAGGAAAATAGAACAGTGAATGTATGATGGGTGACTGACTAATTTATATTGACCGTAAAATAACTGCTTGTTTAGAGTGTGTCTGTAGCATTTTCTCTTTTTCTTTTCTTTTTCACTCACTTGTGTAAGCAAAGAGAGTCTATGTTTTAACCTGGTGTTCGGTTGTCTTTGTGTGTGTGTGTGTGTCTGTGTGTCCGTGGTAAACTTTAACATTGACATTTTCTCTGCAAATACTTTGTCAGTTGACACCAAATTAGGTATAAAAATAGGAAAAATTCAGTTCTTTCCAGTTATCTTGTTTAAAACAATATTGCACCTCCGGGATGGGCACAAAAAAAATAAAAAATGAAGCCTAATTATATGCAAACTGCATTTACTGTTATATTTATATTTTTTGTATTCTGTAAACTTGGCACTTTGATCTGATATTCTGACCCAACAACAAGAGCCGTCATTATCATCATTTTTTGTTCAAACAGGAACTTTTTTGCTAAGCATGGAAGTTACTTATTTTGCAGAGGTTTTGGTGCAGATAGTAAACAAGGGAAATTATTCTGTAATTAATGCTCTGGGACTTAATTTGCTTTAACCTGATCTTTCTCATCTTAAACATTACATTTTGAAATTATACTCAATACATAATCTTGGATTTAAATTTTTTTTTTTAAAGTGTATCACAAGTGAGTCTTGAAGGCCTTGCCTCTCTTGTTTTTTGTGTGGTCACAAACTAACGATTAGAGAGAGTGAGTTATATGTGTATGTGAATGCACCTATGTTAGAACACTTCCAGCTGTATTCAAGAGTGTGTACAGTCTTGGGGAAAAAAACCCTTAAACAGTTGCTTTCAGTTTTAAAACCCTGAATCATATTTGTAGTTCTCTGTTACTGTGCCACACTTTCCTTTGCATAATTAAATGAAAATTGCCCACTTAAAAAGTATAACTTTATCATTTATATGCAGTTACATTTTGTCAAGAACAAACAAAATAATCTTGAGAAAAGTACTATCAAAATGATCAAAAGGTTGGACATTTAAAATGAAGGATTAATGACTTAGAACAGTTAAAGGAAGAAAGAAAACAAAACTAAAATTTGTGGCTATGATTCATTCAGTGCCAAGGTATCAACATACAGTTTGAATCATTGCAACTATATTATCCTAGTATTTTGTGTAATTTCTGATCATGTCATTATTCTCTGAAGTCAAAATGATTTTGATTTAACATTACATCTCCCTTTGGTCACCAAAAATGATTACTGCTATGAGTGTGTGGATAGTTGATGTGGATGTAGGACGAAGGTAACTGCATGTGCATGTGTGTGTTAGTATATATTTGTTTGTGTGTGTGCTTAGAATGTTTTCCTTTGAAATCTAAGTATTGTCTGTGAATGCATAGCTATGGAACTGTAAGATACACAAGGCATTACTTCTCTGCTTTCATTGTAACAGATTTTTGTTTTTGGATAGTTACGTGTTTGTGACAACTTTTGGTTCTTACTATGAACTGTGTCTGTCTCGTGGTAGATGAATACTCAGGGCATCAGGAAACATATCATTTCTCAGTTCTGGCTAATGTGTGGGCAGCACAGTAGGTTTACCATTCATTTTATCATAAGCGAAAGAAAGAAATAATTATAATTCGATAAAAAAAGGAGGGTAATGTGTGACTTCATTTGCTGTATGTTTAACTTATACTGCTTTTGCATTTAAAAAAAATGTTTTGTGTGTGTATATTTGTTAATGAAACTGAGAAAAATATCAAACAATGCAGCATGCTTTCTCTTTGTTCAGATCTATCAAAATGGTCAAGATTTTATGCCCTCAGAGGTAGACATAAGTAGTCAAAACAATTTAGAAGCATGATTCATTGTTTTCATTAGGTCTTTGCCCACCCCATTTTTCTTCTGAATGTAGGGTTGAACTTTGAAGGGCGTCTGTGTGTGGGTTTGGGGGATGTATGTTTGGGTGAGTCTAGAAGGGGACGCATGATCAGTCTTAACAGTTGTGCTGTATTGTATTTTATTCCCATGTGTTTTAAATTTGATGAGTTTCTGTTTTTTCAAAACAGGTTCTCGGGTGTAAAATTCAGGCTATTCTGGCCAGAGACTGTGTTCTAATACTTCAGTACCTAACACCCCACCCATCTTTTCTCTCTCTCTCTGTCTCTCTCTCTGTCTCTATGTGTCTCTTCTCCATTTGTGAATATCTGAAGAGAAGGGAAAAGGTAAAAAAAAAAAAAAAAAAAAAAAGAAACACAAAGGGAGAGGTTGGATGAGAGAAGTGGGAAGCGACTGACTTAAGCCTGATATAACATACCTCTAGAGGTCAACTTGAAATGTTTGTTACAATTTTTTGCTTGTGGTTGATAATTTTCATTGCTGATTTGTCCTGCTTATATATATATATATATATATATATATATATATATATATATATATATATATATATGTATCAAGTACTTACAGAAGTAATCAATAATGATTTTGCTATGAGATTTTCACACACACACACACACACACAGAACATCAATATACCCTGTTTACAGTTAAATGATGTAAAAGCTGTCAGGCAAACCATGCTGTGTTTTGACAGCAGATGTGTGGCTGTGGCAATGGGATTACTGACAATTGTTCAAGTGTATCCAAGCCTGCTGCATGAGATCTGATGTGTTACAGCTGGGACATGTGTATCACACTTACAGCTGGAACGTTTTATGCTTTGTTGTATGCACACGTGTGTGTATTGGTACGTACACACTACATAAGCACGCACGCATGTATGCACACATGCACACTTACAGACACAAAGACTGTGGATATTATCTTTTAATCGCTTCTTGAAGTTCACAGCATGACATGGAAAATATGATGACACTGAGGGTATGTTGTATTTATTTATTTATTTATTTATTATTGTCTGTAACCTAAATTGTCCCCCTTTTTTTCAGTGTTTTGTTATAAGGTGGGGACTTCCTTGTGTATGGACCTGCTGATTATTCATACGCCCCAACACCCTGTGTACAGTGTGTGTGTGTGTGTGTGTGTGTGTGTGTGTGTGTGTGTGTGTGTGTGTGTGTGAGAGAGAGAGAGAGAGAGAGATGATGCAGATGTCACCAGGCTCTATCACCTGTATCAGGATCTGTCTTGTTGATGATGTGTAAGGGGCCTAGTTGGTTCCAGCATGATTTAAATGCTTTTGTTCTTTCCTTTTCACAATATCTCATGTGTGTCCTTTCCATTATATGTTCCACTGCATAGTTCAGTGGACTTTCTCCTGTTTACCACACACACATATACATGCATACATGCACAGTCACACATAAACATGTGTGTACATATGTAAAGAAACATTTAAATAAATAAAAAAAACGTTTTAGAATAACTGATGTTTGATAGAATAAAAGATAAAAAGGGCTGTTTGATTTTCTCAGGGCTTTGTAAATATTATCTCTGCACCATCCAACTACACATATGCACGTACACATGCATGCATGCACACACAAATGCACACACACAAATGCACACACACACACACACACACACACACACACACACATTTAAAAACTTTAAACACTATGGAACAAACTGGACCTTTTTACATAAAATCATTATCTGTGAAATAAAGTATTGTTCTCTTACATGAAAGTATTCTGCAAGATCTCAGATTTCAAATTGACATCAGTAGTTGAGGTGATGTAATAATTGTGCTACTTACTGAGACTGTAGAAGAAACTGAATATGATACATGCTTTCACTTTCTTATTTTAAATTTTTTATTTATTTTTCTATTTGTTTTAGTTGCTGGAAGTCAGTAAACTGTTTTTATTGGTGTGTATGTATGTGTGTGTGTTTGTGTGTGTGTGTGTGTGCGTGCGCGCACGTATGCATGTGTGTTTGTGTTGCTTTAAACTTTTTTTTATACAGAAATATATGCTGTGTTTGCCCATTTCTTTCAGATCTGTTTGGAATTTGAATATATCAAAAGAGTATGAAAAGTACACGTAATTGAGAACCAAGTTGGATACTGTTCCCTTCAACGTCCGACAACTGACATCCATGGATCAAATGGGAATGTGCACTTGTGCGCACCCATATATGATATACTTGTGTATGCACATGCACACATACACACACACACACACTTGGACATATACACAAAATGTGCTCACTTGTACACTTAAAAACCGGATTGTGTTTGTTGCACACTCACACACATATATATATGTATAGACTTTGTATGGTCATGTGTTACGCATGGTAGTCACAGAGAGCAAGTACAGTTTGTACTCTTTGATAATAAAAAGTATTGATGGAAGTGGGATCATAAAGTGTTCATTTGTATCAATGCACTGGCTTGTTTTTTGTATTTGGATCACTTGATAATTTTCCACACACCCATGAAATCTCAAGAACGTCGAACATGAATTGGTTTTTCATTGTAAGGTTTATTTCAAACCACTGTGGAAAGTTTGAACATACATTGGTTGCCACATTAAAGGATTTCTTTGGTAGAAATGTCATTTTAGCATTGTTTTATTGTTGTCATTGTTTTGGCTTGTAAATAAAATATCTTTTCTCGATATGAAATGTGCATGTTTTTTATGTATGTATGTATGTATGTAATACATGCTTACACACACACACACACACACATATATATATATATATATGTGTGTATATATATATGATACATTATGTGTGTGTGTTACGCAGACTCTGACTCTGAAGGTTCCATGGAGACAACATCAAAGCACAAAATCCAGTGGGAAAGAATTTAATATTTTCCATTCATAATTATTCATAACATTATAATCCTATATGGTCTTTTCATAAGTAAGCATGCATATACCTTTTCACCAGAAACTGGTCAGTTCTACAATTTATGCATCCGAAGTTGCATACAAATGTGTAGGTTTGAGGTAACAAGACATTTGTGTAATCTTTCCTTACCTCGAACACGCACTTGATAATGTCATAGATGATGATGAGAAAGAAGCAGACATGGGCAAAAAGTTAACAGCACACACACACACACACACACACACACACACACACCACAGAGAGAGAGAGAGAGAAACAGACCATACACAAACAATAGGAATACTCTAGAGTGGAGTAATGCTGTTGAAATGGGGAAATAAAAGAAACGGACGAAAACAATTTTCATGGTCACCTAATTTGTTCCGGCTTTAAAAATTTTTTTTTTTATCAGTTGACAAATATGTGTAGGTCTTTCTTCCACATGGGTGACTGCTGAAAGTCTTCGTTCCCATCAACTGAAGTGTCTGTTTTCATTAAAACGACCATCAGTCTGTTACATCATACGTTATTTTCGCATTGTTTATTCTGGACATATTAAGTGTTTCCACATACTGACATGGATTATGTGATCTTTAATGTGTGCATTTGATCTTCTGCGCATGTCCGAGCATGAAGGAGACTGAGTCATTAATGGTTTGTACATATCTGACCACGGAGATCTCTATCTGACCACGGAGATCTCTATCTGACCGCGGGGATCTCTGTCCTTCATGGTTTGTACATATCTGACCACGGAGATCTCTTTCCTTCATGGTTTGTACATATCTGACCACGGAGATCTCTATCTGACCGCGGAGATCTCTGTCCTTCATGGTTTGTACATATCTGACCACGGATATCTCTGCCCTTCATGGTTTGTACATATCTGACCGCGGATATCTCTATCCTTCATGGTTTGTACATATCTGACCGCGGAGATCTCTATCTGACCGCGGGGATCTCTGTCCTTCATGGTTTGTACATATCTGATTACGGAGATCTCTATCTGACCGCGGATATCTCTGTCCTTCATGGTTTGTACATATCTGACCGCGGATATCTCTGTCCTTCATGGTTTGTACATATCTGACCGCGGAGATCTCTATCTGACCGCGGAGATCTCTATCTGACCACGGAGATCTCTGTCCTTCATGGTTTGTACATATATGACCGCGGATATCTCTGTCCTTCATGGTTTGTACATATCTGACCGCGGATATCTCTGTCCTTCATGGTTTGTACATTTCTGACCACGGAGATCTCTATCTGACCACGGAGATCTCTATCTGACCGCGGATATCTCTGTCCTTCATGGTTTGTACATATCTGACCGCGGAGATCTCTGTCCTTCATGGTTTGTACATATCTGATTACGGAGATCTCTATCTGACCGCGGGGATCTCTGTCCTTCATGGTTTGTACATATCTGACCACGGAGATCTCTGTCCTTCATGGTTTGTACATATCTGACCACGCAGATCTCTGTCCTTCATGGTTTGTACATATCTGACCACGGAGATCTCTATCTGACCGCGGATATCTCTGTCCTTCATGGTTTGTACATATCTGACCGCGGAGATCTCTGTCCTTCATGGTTTGTACATATCTGATTACGGAGATCTCTATCTGACCGCGGGGATCTCTGTCCTTCATGGTTTGTACATATCTGACCACGGAGATCTCTGTCCTTCATGGTTTGTACATATCTGACCACGGAGATCTCTGTCCTTCATGGTTTGTACATATCTGACCGCGGGGATCTCTTTCCTTCATGCTTTGTACATATCTGACCACGGAGATCTCTGTCCTTCATGCTTTGTACATATCTGACCACGGAGATCTCTGTCCTTCATGGTTTGTACATATCTGACCGCGGAGATCTCTGTCCTTCATGGTTTGTACATATCTGATTACGGAGATCTCTATCTGACCGCGGGGATCTCTGTCCTTCATGGTTTGTACATATCTGACCACGGAGATCTCTATCTGACCACGGAGATTTCTATCTGAACGCGGATATCTCTGTCCTTCATGGTTTGTACATATCTGACCGCGGAGATCTCTATCCTTCACCACTATGCGCCAACATTGGAATCAAACCCAGGACCTTCATATTGAAAGTCAAACGCTTTAACCACTTGTCTATATAGTAACTTTGCAGACAGGTGCTGGTCTTTCTTCCAAGTGATGCACCTGAATTGTAACGTATCACTCTTTCAGTTTTGTCACAGCAGATTTCTCTTTTGTGAAATTTAGGCTGCTTTTCCAGGGAGAGGGCATCGCTGCAGTGAGAGCGCCACCCACATTTTTGCTGCCTTGAATTGTATTTGTTTTCCTATCAAAGTCAATTTTGTTTTTTGCCAGGGACAACCCTTTTGTTGCTGTGAATTCTTTTGCATGCTCTATGTGCATGTTGTCCACGGGACCACGGTTTATACTGGTGAGTATGAGATATGGGATATATACAACCACTGACCCAAGCTGATGTATTGATTTTACTGAACTTTAATCAATGTGCTTTTGAACATGAAAGAAAAAAAACCCTTTTAAAATTATAAAATAAAGAAGCAGAACTTTATTATTAATTTTTTTTTTAAAATAAAAAAGCAATGTTTTGTTTTCAGACCACTTGCTCCTTATACAAAACACTACACCTCGACAGCAGAGCCAAATGAGTCCTACATCAGTGGGTCCGATATGGTTAGCCAAATGGGGCCCAGTTGGGCTAACACAGGAAGGCCCCACTAAGATTCGAAACGGGGTTTCCAAGTGGGACCAACATGGGTTTCTGCTGGGATCCCAGTGGGTAATCCCATATCTGTGATGGGCAGCCCATCAAAACCCCATCTCAGATGCATGGCTTACCACATGAAAACCACCTGGGGACCAGTGGTATCATGATGGACTTTCCCGTGTCCCTGTGGTTCACACACACACACACACACAAATAAACACGTCACATCCTAACTGGTCACTGCCTTGAAACGAAACCAACTGAAAAAGGACGTAATCGCTTCCCGGACTCATGTTCTCGTCATAGGTATGCGAGACAGAGTTGGCGAATCAAATGGTCACACGAAACCTGCCAAACCAGTGCGTTGACGTCACAGCGATTTGTTGCAAAAACTGTCCCTCGGTACTGGCACACACAAAGGGCTGTTTTACAATCCACTCGGGTTCCCGTGATGTTCAAAATGATCGGTTTATTCCGTGGGCAAACCGAACAAGGATTCTCCGAGCTGCTGCCGTGAATAGATCGGCTTTGCAAAGCACGGTAAGAATGTGACTGCGTAAATCGGTCGGGTTTAGATCAAGACAATTCGCCAGGGATTAGATCACTTAGCCCTACATGTTTCTTATTAGTAATAATGTAGGCATCCTCTCCCTTGCCTGCCCTTTTTAAAAGAAAGAAACTCTGCATAAATGCTGCCCATAATTCTTATTTATTCTTATTCCTGTTGCTTGTAGTCTATTTATTCTTATTCATGTTGCTTGTAGTCTATTTATTCTTATTCATGTTGCTTGTAGTCTATTTATTCTTATTCATGTTGTTTGTAGTCCAACCGACCGCACAGGGCCATATCAGGACTGTCAAACCATACAAATGTTCAACCGCGTAAAAACAAGGATCTGTCACATCTACAAAACAACACTAAGATAAACCCACAAAACACAGTTCATGACAAAGTACCCCAGCCATTTCGCTCCATATGGCAAATAAGACTAGGCCATGCTAAGGACGCCAGCCCTTCCGCTTAATTTATCATCCCCAGATTAAAAAAAAAATCGTAAAAAAGGAAAAAAAACAACAACAAAAAACAACAACAACAACCAGTTCTTTAATGCCAAACAAAAATAATACATGAAAAGGCCATATAGGCAGACAACACTGCAGAGTGGGCAGCTAGTGCCCATCCTAGTGTTTACATCTGACTACCTAATCGTCGGAGCAAAACAGCACAGACAGTATATCTACATCATAGACTGCGGAAAAGAGAAAAAGGTGTTAAGGCTTGCTTGAAAAAAGAAAGGGAAATGGACTGGGAGGGCAGAAAAAGGGGACAACAGTGAAGAAAGGGGAATGGACTGGGAGGGCAGAAAAAGGGGACAACAGTGAAGAAAGGGAAATGGACTGGGAGGGCAGAAAAAGGGGACAACAGTGAAGAAAGGGAAATGGACTGGGAGGGCAGAAAAAGGGGACAACAGTGAAGAAAGGGGAATGGACTGGGAAGGCAGAAAAAGGGGACAACAGTGAAGAAAGGGGAATGGACTGGGAGGGCAGAAAAAGGGGACAACAGTGAAGAAAGGGGAATGGACTGGGAAGGCAGAAAAAGGGGACAACAGTGAAGAAAGGGAAATGGACTGGGAAGGCAGAAAAAGGGGACAACAGTGAAGAAAGGGAAATGGACTGGGAGGGCAGAAAAAGGGGACAACAGTGAAGAAAGGGGAATGGACTGGGAGGGCAGAAAAAGGGGACAACAGTGAAGAAAGGGAAATGGACTGGGAGGGCAGAAAAAGGGGACAACAGTGAAGAAAGGGGAATGGACTGGGAGGGCAGAAAAAGGGGACAACAGTGAAGAAAGGGAAATGGACTGGGAGGGCAGAAAAAGGGGACAACAGTGAAGAAAGGGAAATGGACTGGGAGGGCAGAAAAAGGGGACAACAGTGAAGAAAGAAGAAAGGGAAATGGACTGGGAGGGCAGAAAAAGGGGACAACAGTGAAGAAAGAAAGGGGAATGGACTGGGAAGGCAGAAAAAGGGGACAACAGTGAAGAAAGAAGAAAGGGGAATGGACTGGGAAGGCAGAAAAAGGGGACAACAGTGAAGAAAGAAAGGGAAATGGACTGGGAAGGCAGAAAAAGGGGACAACAGTGAAGAAAGAAAGGGGAATGGACTGGGAAGGCAGAAAAAGGGGACAACAGTGAAGAAAGGGGAATGGACTGGGAAGGCAGAAAAAGGGGACAACAGTGAAGAAAGGGAAATGGACTGGGAAGGCAGAAAAAGGGGACAACAGTGAAGAAAGAAAGGGGAATGGACTGGGAAGGCAGAAAAAGGGGACAACAGTGAAGAAAGAAGAAAGGGGAATGGACTGGGAAGGCAGGAAAAGGGGACAACAGTGAAGAAAGAAGAAAGGCAGCAACATAGAGAGTGACAGAAAAGAGGCATAATTTCCAGAAGGCGGGGTTGCTATTTATACTGAAAGGCCCCCGGCATCCCCACGGGGAATGCTGCCCATTAGGATACCTTATTTCGTAGTGACTGGACTGTATGTTATTGTGATGTTCGCCTAGAAATGTTTACATTTACAAAAATAATGATCATGGCAGAACAAAGAAATTTATTGGGCCCCAGCACAAAACGAAATTTGAATTTTTTCCTTATCGTTTTACCATTGTATCTGCGATCGCCATCTCGGATACCGACAAACGGTCACTGGAGGTTGACTGTTTGCTAAATTGCCGGATTTTCGAAGCTTCCTAACTTTATATCGTTTGAGTGGTGTTTCATCAAAGGCGCTGTTTCATATCATTTGGTGCTTCTCCCATTGAACTAACTTCAGCGAAAAGTGTGTGTGTGTGTGTGTGTGTGTGTGTGTGTGTGTGTGTGTGTGTGTGTGTGTGTGTGTGTGTGAGAGAGAGAGAGAGAGAGAGAGAGAGAGAGAGAGAGACTTTCACTGAATAAAGTGAATTTGAAGTCGCTCTGATGACCCATATACCTACATGTTGTATGAGGTCTGAATGATGTGCCCACGTATCATTTATACAGTAAATGTAAGGGTAGTGTCCATGTACGATCCACTGTTCCCGTCTTGTTTTTTGCTCGCATTGTTGTTTTTGTGTGTGTGTGTGTGTGTGTGTGTCTGTGTGTTTTATGACATCACTCTTGTTATATATATATGGTGTGTAAAAGATGTTCATATACAATGCCCCAGGGGGCACATGAAATAAACTTGAAAACAGGGCAGTGAGTGTGTCTGTCCGTCACTGTCCACGAACAGTCATGCCCGCCAGTGGAAGCCGTGACACGTTCTGTCACTGTGTCCACGAACAGTCATGCCCGCCAGTGGAAGCCGTGACACGTTCTGTCACTGTGTCCACGAACAGTCATGCCCGCCAGTGGAGGCCGTGACACGTTCTGTCACTGTGTCCACGAACAGTCATGCCCGCCAGTGGAAGCCGTGACACGTTCTGTCACTGTGTCCACGAACAGTCATGCCCGCCAGTGGAAGTCGTAACACGTGCTGTCACTGTGTCCACGAACAGTCATGCCCGCCAGTGGAAGCCGTGACACGTTCTTCTCCAGTTATTATGTCTTTCCTCACATTGCTGTCATAAATTGCCACTTCCACATTTTTTCAAAGCCACGGTCATTCTGGTGACAGCCGCTAAGTCAATATCACCGTCCCTTGGCCGTCATAAATGTAGAGACTGTAGGCTACTGTCACCTCCATCGTCCCTTTATTTGTCACAGTCGCCCATACCATATTTCTTATATTACAGGAAGTGGACACACTGACGTGGAGGAGCTCTCCCTACACTAGGTGCAGAAATAGCCTGCCGGATCACAGTGACACACACACTGGGGCTCTAGGTCCATGGGCACTGTGGTAGATGAACTCAGTGGTTCATGGGCACTATGACACATGAGCTCAGTGGTTCATGGGCACAGTTGTAGATGAGCTCAATGGTTCATGGGCACTATGACACATGAGCTCAATGGTTCATGGGCACTATGGCACATGAGCTCAGTGGTTCATCGGCACAGTGGTAGATGAGCTCAGTGGTTCATGGGCACTTGGTACGCGAGTTCACTGGTTCATGGACACTACGACACTTGAGCTCAGCGGTTCATGGGCAACTGGTGCATGAACTCAGTGATTCATCGACACGTGGTGTTTTAAGCAAAGAGCATTTCAGATATACTATATACCGTCTTTGATGAAAAATCGATGAAAGACATGAAATAATGTGGAGAGTCATGGCGATACAGTCGTATGTCGATCTATGCGTGTGTTGTTTTCCCAATTTGCCTCTGATGCCGGCGGCGTAAGGACCGTACCCCACACTACAGGCCTTAGGCAAGAGAGAAATCTGAGATGTGCCTCTGATGCCGGCGTTAAGGACCGTACCCCACACAACAGGCCTTAGGCAAGAGAGAAATCTGAGATGTGCCTCTGATGCCGGCGTTAAGGACTGTACCCCACACTACAGGCCTTAGGCAAGAGAGAAATCTGAGATGTGCCTCTGATGCCGGCGTTAAGGACCGTACCCCACACTACAGGCCTTAGGCAAGAGAGAAATCTGAGATGTGCCTCTGATGCCGGCGGCAGAAAGACCAAACCCCACACTACAGGCCTTAGGCAACTTGGAGAGAAATCTGAGATGTGTTCTGCTCTGAAGACTGAAGTACAAGAGCCGGTTCATGAGACACTGTTTGCCAGAATGAAAGAGTGGACATCTGTGCCCATTAACAGCCTTATCTGAACTATGGTTGATCATCTAAGCAATAATCGAAATGTATTAACATTAAATTTCTTTGGGGATTTGATTCAGAATTAAATAATGTTTCTCTATGTCTGTCTCTGTCTCCCTGTCTCTCTCGGTGTCTCTGTCTCTCTCACATCGAGGTATGCTCGCACATGTACCTTTACACACACACACACACACACACAAACACACACACACACACACACACACACACACACACACACACACACACACACTCACTCACTCACACACAGAGAGACACACATAAACAAACATGGGCAGACAAACATACAGACAGGCACACACACACGCAAGCGCGTGCACACACACATACACACACACACGCACACACACAAACACACACACACTGACATACAGACAGACTCAAACATGTGCACCCTGCATGAAATTTACAATAAAACAACAAAGATTCTCACACAAACACACACACACACACACACACACACACACACACACACACACACACACAAGTTTATGTTTTTGGAAAGTGTAACGGGAAGCAGCAGGAAACGGGCCCACTACTAGGAACTACCTGGCAAGCGACCCCCCCCCCCACCCCATCCCCTCTTTGCACAAATTTCAACCTGACGTTTAGGATGGCTGTACACAATGTACTTTATCCTTTGTGGGAGCCCACTACCTTGATATTGTTTCACCATACAGTGGGTCATCTGTCTGAGCAATTGCTGTCATGTTTGATAAAACTGTCGTTAAACTGGTCATGTCAATAGGACATCATTCAGATATATAATGGCTGTGTGGATCATCTGAGCAATTGCTGTCATGTTTGATAAGACTGTCGTTAAACTGGTGATGTCAATAGGACATCATTCAGATATGTAATGGCTGTGTGGGTCATCTGTCTGAGCAATTGCTGTCATGTTTGATAAGACTGTCGTTAAACTGGTGATGTCAATAGGACATCATTCAGATATGTAATGGCTGTGTGGGTCATCTGTCTGAGCAATTGCTGTCATGTTTGATAAGACTGTCGTTAAACTGGTCATGTCAATAGGACATCATTCAGATATGTAATGGCTGTGTTTGTGTGCTGAAGTCTCTTCTCTCGGTTTCTCCCATTCATCAATCTTTCGTGGAGCAACGTGGAGCTCTCACATGTATTTTCAACGACACAACAACATCTGATGTCGGCGTTCTGTTCTTAATCTCTAGCTCTCGGTCTAAATTCGTACTGCTTTGTAAAAGAAACACGATTATAAAAAGCGAACTGAATTATCATTAGGTCATGCTAATTTACTTTTCTTTTCCTTTTTCGAAAACGGTGGTGGGCGGTTAATAATGCGGTTTTTTTCCGACGCACTGTTTTTAAACGGTTCTCTGGATACTGGGCGTTTACAAGGTAGTATTTAGAACATACATGTACATTTGATATGGATATCTATACAGCGCATATCCTCGGTCAGAGACCCAGCTCTAAACGCGGCTTTACAAACTCGGGATCATTTGCACAGCTGGCTGCCTACCTGGGTAGAGCCGACTGACGGCTGCCATTAGGCGCTCATCATTCGTTTCCTGAGTCATTCAATCAGATTTCAGGCATGCACATGCACACTCAGACAGACATGTAACATTTTACTTGTATGACCGTTTTGTTTATTTACCCGCCATGTAGGCAGCCATACTCCGTTTTCGGGGTATGCATGCTGTATGTTCTTGTTTCCATAACCCACCGAACGCTGACATGGAATACAGGATCTTTAACGTGCGTATTTGATCTGTGTGCGTATACACACGAAGGGGTTCAGGCAGTAGCAGGTCTGCACATATGTTGACCTGGGAGATCGTAAAAATCTCCACCCTTTACCCACCAGGTGCCTTCATCGAGATTCCAACCCGGGACCCTCAGATTGAAAGTCCAACGCTTTAATCACTCGGCTACATGCTGTCTCTCTGGACGGTCATTGGCATAATCATACGTTATTTGACCAGAGGGCGGGGTAAAGGGAGGAAAGGTACTGACTGAAGCTAACAGTGATAACAGTCTGACACATCACTGACTGTCTACATATCACTGACTGTCTACATATCACTGACTGTCTACATATCACTGACTGTCTACACATCACTGACTGTCTACATATCACTGACTGTCTACTTCACTGTGCTTCATGGGCACTTGCTAGCTGAACGTTTCTTTGTCTGGCTAAGCGCGTTTGGCTACGCTGCTGGTCAGGCATCTGTTTAGCAGATGCGGTGTAGCGCATATGGATTTGTCCAAATGCTGTGACGCCTGCTTGAGTAACTGGTTTGAACATTAACTGAAGCCATCCTTTGTCACAGAGGCAGCCTTGTGCCTCTATGGACCTTCGGGTCTGTCAGGATGTCCAGGGTATGAACATTACAACAAACGGGTCTCTTGTGTGGCAAGTGGTTTGCTTTTTTTTATGTGACTTTGGTTGTTTAGCCGTGCTTACAAAGCAGTGGATACATGTCTTTCATTCTGGAAACTGAAACACACGGTTTGTTCTCTATTTTAATGAAAAAGCCATCACCTTAGAACGTTCGACAATTCGATCGTAATCGATACACAAGTGTGGAGCATAAAACCCGACTTATGTCGCTGTAAGTACATTGACATGCGCACATTGATCATATTGCTTATCAAAACATCTCTATGAACGACACTGTCGGCAATGGGCCGAAGTCTTGAGGGAGATACCACGATGTCGAAGAAGATCGGTCAGAAAACAAATCCTCGGTCGTTCATATAGCAGAGGGCCTTGAGCCCTGTCTTGTTCATATCTTTCTTCTGCACTTTGGGTCGCATGTGCAAAGCCTCGAAGTTCTGCACAATGGCGTTGACGTCAGTGTGTTGGCGGTGATGAGACACGGGGATGAGGCTGTGCTCCAGGCTGGTGTACCGGGGGTCCCAAGTCTTGCTCTCCACCCTCGTCCCGTACCGGTGCAGCAGCCGACGTCTGTGGCCTATGAAGCTGGCGGAGCCCGGAGTCCGTGGCGTGGACCTCTTGGAGGACGCGGAGGTGGGTTTGGAAGACGCGTTGGCCCCTGACGGTGGTCTGGTGGGCAGAGCCCCGCACGTGGACCCACCGGGCGGGTTGGGCCTGGAGGTCTTCGGGCCAGCACTGCTAACCTGGTTCTGTCCCCGTGACGTTCCTCGGGCGGCCTCTGCCGACGTCTTTCCACGCACCTTGGAGAACTGAACGTTGCGAGAGGCGGTCTCCGACAGAGGGGCAGATGGTGGCTTCGCTCGGGTCGCGTCCTTTGATACAGCGCCTGGTGTGCTTGGAGCGTTTTGAAGAGGTGCCAGAACCATCCTACCATCACCTCTGCGGGGAGCGTCAGGGGGCAGGATGGAAATGGCGGTGGCTGCAGGCGTCACCTTCCCCCGGCCCCTGCTCATCACCCACGAACTCTCCACCTCCTTCAACGGGTTTGCGGTGTTTTGTGAGTCAGCATTGTCCGTGTGTTGTGGCGTGACTGCACCCACCCACTCCCTGGCCTCCTCTGGACTGCGCTTCACCAGGTGAACTGGCCGTGGGCGCAGCCTGCCGTCACTGGATGGGGAAGAGTCTGGTGCACGTGCAGGTATGAGGCTGTGTCCACCACGGTCCCCATCTTCTCCATCTTTTGTGGAGCTTACCGGTCGTGCATGTCTCTTTGTCGACATACTCTGAGGACGTACTTGGGGGGCGGTTTTGAGCGTACTCGGCCGACGAAGGCCAAGCTGGTTGGGGTTTTTGAACGCACTCAGTTGCCGTAACTGGCTGTTCGAGGAGGATGGAAAGGCGGGATGTGTGTGGGTGAGGGCGGATGTGGTGAAGGGGCGTGGCTTGGCGGCATGTGCTGCAGTTCTGAAGGTGGCAGCACTGTTGGCACGGGCCCTCAGCATGGCCCTCGTCTTGCGCTGCATGCGGTCCGCGAACAGCTTCTTCTCGTAGGCGTTCTGCAACAGGAACTGTATGGACCACACAGAACACAGCATGAGCAGCTCATCTGGTCTCAGTGATATAACAGAAAGCAAGATAAGTCTCTGTATAAAAGTCAGTCGTGTCCGACTATGACCATCAGAACAGCAGAAGAGGCAACTGCTGTCCAAACTACCTGGGCTAGAATTTGATTACAGTGGAGAATGCCTTGCCCAAGTTACATCCCCACTCTATCGGCCAAGAGGGTTTTAGGACAGTCGGCAATGGCCAAGTAGCCCCCAAGACTGCAGCACTAAGAGCCAGTGCAGTCTTGCCTCCTAGTTTGAGAGTCATAGTCCTTCATAAAAGACTAAGCTGTAAATGAGATCCAATTGTCATGGAGAAACCATTGCTCACACAGCTCTCACTATGCTATTGGCCCAAATGTAAGCTTGTCAGTCTGTCACACACACACACACACACACACACACACATATATATATATATATATATATATATATATGGGCGCAATAGCCGAGTGGTTAAAGCGTAGGACTTTCAATCTGAGGGCCCCGCGTTCGAATCTCGGTAACGGCGCCTGGCGGAAAAAGGGTGGAGATTTTTCCGATCTCTCAGGTCAATACATGTGCAGACCTGCTAATGCCTGAACCCCCTTCGTGTGTCTACGCATGCAGAAGATCAAATACGCACGTTAAAGATCCTGTATTCCAAGAAACAAGAACATATACAGCGTGACCACCCCGGAGTTTGGCTGCCTACATGGCGGGTAAGTAAACAAAATGGTCACACACACACACACCCACACACACCCACACACACACACAAACACATACCTTGTAACGCTCCTTGGACAGCTCCCACAGCTTGGCTCTCAGCATTCTCTCCTCAGTGACGTTCTCGGTCAGCTGACCGGACATGCGGGTCACGTGACAGCACGTGCTGGGCTCGTCCGCCCTGCGCGCCCAGGCCTGCATCTCCTTCATGGCGTCGCTCTGCGTCTTGGCCAGCCTGGACTGCAGGGCTGCACGGCTGGCGGCTTGCTGGGCGCTCCTCGCTTTGGGCTGCATCCTTCAAGGGCTGCGCTGCTCTTTTCTTGTAGATTGTTTATTCATGGATTGATTTGATGGCAAAGTATTAAGCCATTGCTGGATTTGTGGAGTGAGCCAAAGCAAAGTCTCTTTTTGATATAAATATATGTTTGTGTATTTATTGATGGATGGGAGGTTAGGATCATTGATGAGTTTGTGTGGAGAGAGAGAGAGAGAGAGAGAGAGAGAGAGAGAGAGCGCTAAGTTAGCCAAAGTCCTGAGTGTGGGGCCCGTGTATCAGTTTATTGATTTATGAATTGATTAGTGGGTTGGAGGGTTAGGTCGTTTATTGAGAGAGCTGATATCATTGGTTCCTGGGCGGAGAAAATAACAACAGAACTATAAGTTTGCTGTGCGAGTCCTAGTCCTTATTGCTTTAACCAAGTTTTAAGACTGAATGGACGTAGTGGGTTTGTTATTACAAGAATCCGTTTTTATTTTTCATCCAGTGATGATGGCAAAATCAGGTATAAGCTAGAAAACAACATCAACAGGACATGATCCGTATTTGATGTTTTCAAATTACTACATATTTTTCACAGATTAGTATTTCACAGATTATTGTAGTTTGGTCATTGTCTGAACAATGCTAAGTCGGTGGTTGTAGGCTGGTGATGGTTCAGGTGTCGTTCAGTCAGTGACGCTTGAAGTGGGAATTTACGACATGTGGCAAAAAGCCACGTGGGGTTTTACGACATGTGGCAAAAAGCCACGTGGGGTTTTACGACATGCCAAAAGCCACTGAGGTCAAGCTGATCAGGGATTGGGTCTTGGTTGCGTTGTTCGAGTCGTGATACATGTCCGGGAGCGAGGTTTGTATGGCGTTCTGGGGGAAAAGGGAGATGGGGAGGAAGGTGTCTCCTGTTTGTCCTTCTGGCGTTCCGAGGGGCGGTCCTGATCGATGACGATGACCTTCTCTCTCTTTCCTTTACTCCTCAGTCGTTTCCTAGTCCTTGCCACGTTGACCACAGCTGAAGGCTGAACTGACGTGACGATACCACCGGGCCGCGTTTATCATTGAGATCTGTTGTCATTCACTGCATGGACTGCGGCCAGTGTTCCATTGCAGCCCTGCAAAGAACAAAACACAGCTAGTGTAATGGCACAGGATTAGAAGCTATATGCTTCGAAAACTTAATTTATTTGCTGTTTTTTCCCCCCTATTATTCATTTTTCAACAGTTCTCGTCTTTGTCTGCAAGTCAAACTTTAGCTACTTCTGCGATCCCTTTGTTTTCGAAGCCGAAGGTGACGAAGAAGAAAAACTACAAGAGGAAAAAGAAAAAAAATGATAGAGAATGAGAAGAAAAGAAAAAAAAAGGGAGAAGAAAAGAAGGAAGACGTTGAGTCAAAAGAAGAAGAAGAAGATTACATCAAATCATGGTGATTTATGAATGAATTAGCGCTTATCCTCGGTCGGAGACCAAGCTCTAAGTGCTCTACAAATACACAGTCATTTGCACAAAAGGCTGACTCCGTGGTTAGAGCCAACTGACGGCTGCCATTACAGGGCGTTCCTCATACATTTCCTGTGTCATTCAACCAGGTTTCAGGCACACAAACATACACATTCAGACAGACTTGCAACATTTTATGACCGTGTTGTTCATGTACCCCTCCGTTTTCCGAGGTGCGCATGCTGGGTATGTTGTTTCCATAACCCACCGAACGCTATGGATTACGTGCATATTTGAACTTCGGCTTGCGTATACACACGAATGGGGTTTCATGTACAAACAGGTCTGCACATAGGTTGACCCGGGACATCGGAAAAATCTCCACCCTGTCCCCACCAGACCGATACCGAGATATGCGTAAAGCATAGTGGAGCAGAAGAAGAAGACCGGGGCAAACGATCGAGTGGCAGCCGGTGGACTTTGATAAGCGGTGATCGAACTGATACATATCTTAGGGCCCTTCAGGTCAGTGTGACTTGGAAGCCGTCCCATCTGTTTTCTGTGCTGAAGACAACAGGTCAGGCAGGAACTGTGCATGTCTGCTGACGCCAGCACCGTGTGTATTATATTGTATGTTCTGACTGGTGCCAGCACCGTGTGTATTATATTGTATGTTCTGACTGGTGCCAGCACCGTGTGTATTATATTGTATGTTCTGACTGGTGCCAGCACCGTGTGTATTATATTGTATGTTCTGACTGGTGCACCGTGTGTATTATATTGTATGTTCTGACTGGTGCACCGTGTGTATTATATTGTATGTTCTGACTGGTGCACTGTGTGTATTATGTTGTATGTTCTGACTGGTGCACCGTGTGTATTATATTGTATGTCCTGACTGGTGCCAGCACCGTGTGTATTATGTTGTATGTTCTGACTGGTGCACCGTGTGTATTATATTGTATGTCCTGACTGGTGCCAGCACCGTGTGTATTATGTTGTATGTTCTGACTGGTGCACTGTGTGTATTATGTTGTATGTTCTGACTGGTGCACCGTGTGTATTATATTGTATGTCCTGACTGCTGCACCATGTGTATTATATTGTATATTCTGACTGGTGCCAGCACCGTGTGTATTATGTTGTATGTTCTGACTGGTGCACCGTGTGTATTATATTGTATGTTCTGACTGGTGCCAGCACCGTGTGTATTATATTGTATGTTCTGACTGGTGCACCGTGTGTATTATATTGTATGTTCTGACTGGTGCCAGCACCGTGTGTATTATATTGTATGTTCTGACTGGTGCACCGTGTGTATTATATTGTATGTTCTGACTGGTGCACCGTGTGTATTATGTTGTATGTTCTGACTGGTGCATCGTGTGTATTATATTGTATATTCTGACTGGTGCCAGCACCGTGTGTATTATGTTGTATGTTCTGACTGGTGCACCGTGTGTATTATATTGTATGTCCTGACTGGTGCCAGCACCGTGTGTATTATGTTGTATGTTCTGACTGGTGCATCGTGTGTATTATATTGTATATTCTGACTGGTGCCAGCACCGTGTGTATTATGTTGTATGTTCTGACTGGTGCATCGTGTGTATTATATTGTATATTCTGACTGGTGCCAGCACCGTGTGTATTATGTTGTATGTTCTGACTGGTGCACCGTGTGTATTATATTGTATGTCCTGACTGGTGCCAGCACCGTGTGTATTATATTGTATGTTCTGACTGGTGCATCGTGTGTATTATATTGTATATTCTGACTGGTGCCAGCACCGTGTGTATTATGTTGTATGTTCTGACTGGTGCACCGTGTGTATTATGTTGTATGTCCTGACTGGTGCCAGCATCGTGTGTATTATGTTGTATGTCCTGACTGGTGCATCGTGTGTATTATATTGTATGTTCTGACTGGTGCACCATGTGTATTATATTGTATGTTCTGACTGGTGCCAGCACCGTGTGTATTATGTTGTATGTTCTGACTGGTGCCAGCACCGTGTGTATTATATTGTATGTTCTGACTGGTGCACCGTGTGTATTATGTTGTATGTTCTGACTGGTGCACCGTGTGTATTATATTGTATGTTCTGACTGGTGCCAGCACCGTGTGTATTATATTGTATGTTCTGACTGGTGCCAGCACCGTGTGTATTATATTGTATGTTCTGACTGGTGCACCGTGTGTATTATATTGTATGTTCTGACTGGTGCACCGTGTGTATTATATTGTATGTTCTGACTGGTGCATCGTGTGTATTATATTGTATGTCCTGACTGGTGCACCGTGTGTATTATATTGTATGTTCTGACTGGTGCACCGTGTGTATTATATTGTATGTTCTGACTGGTGCATCGTGTGTATTATATTGTATGTTCTGACTGGTGCACCGTGTGTATTATATTGTATGTTCTGACTGGTGCATCGTGTGTATTATATTGTATGTTCTGACTGGTGCCAGCACCGTGTGTATTATATTGTATGTTCTGACTGGTGCATCGTGTGTATTATATTGTATGTTCTGACTGGTGCACTGTGTGTATTATATTGTATGTTCTGACTGGTGCCAGCATCGTGTGTATTATATTGTATGTTCTGACTGGTGCACTGTGTGTATTATATTGTATGTTCTGACTGGTGCCAGCATCGTGTGTATTATATTGTATGTTCTGACTGGTGCACCGTGTGTATTATATTGTATGTTCTGACTGGTGCATCGTGTGTATTATATTGTATGTTCTGACTGGTGCACCGTGTGTATTATGTTGTATGTCCTGACTGGTGCCAGCATCGTGTGTATTATGTTGTATGTCCTGACTGGTGCATCGTGTGTATTATATTGTATGTTCTGACTGGTGCACCATGTGTATTATATTGTATGTTCTGACTGGTGCACCGTGTGTATTATGTTGTATGTTCTGACTGGTGCACCGTGTGTATTATATTGTATGTCCTGACTGGTGCACCGTGTGTATTATGTTGTATGTTCTGACTGGTGCACCGTGTGTATTATATTGTATGTTCTGACTGGTGCACCGTGTGTATTATATTGTATGTTCTGACTGGTGCCAGCACCGTGTGTATTATGTTGTATGTTCTGACTGGTGCACCGTGTGTATTATGTTGTATGTCCTGACTGGTGCACCGTGTGTATTATATTGTATGTTCTGACTGCTGCACCGCTGCCTGTCAGTTTAGTCATCTATCAGTCTGTCTGTCAGTCTTCTTCTCAATTTGCCCGCCAATCGGTCAGTCTGCCCGTCAGCCCATCCGTTAGTCTGTCAGTTTATCTGTATGTATGTCTGCCAGTCTGCCTGTCAATCTGCCTAGCAGTCTGCCTGTAAGTCTTTCTGTCAGTCTGCCTGTCAGTATGTTTGTCAGTCTGCCTGTCAGTCTATCTGTCAATCTGCATGTGTTCCTCAAAGTCTGCCTACCAGTCTCTCCACCTGTCTTAATCTTCATATTGTAACTGTCAGTCCAATATGTAAGTTTGTAGAAAAAGAAAAAAGAAAAAAAGTCTGCCAATCTATCTATTGCATGTCTATTATATGATTCTGACTGTGAATATCTCTGTCGATCTGTCTGTCAGTCTGTCTGGTAGTTAGCCAATCTGCCTGTTAATCTGCTGTTAGTTTTTGTCTGTTAAGCAAGCCGAGGATAAACCCATGCCGGGCGAGCTGGTGACCGAGGTCAGAAGCCACGGATTGCAGGTGTAGTGGGGTAGGTGTGTGATCATGTTGATTACTGGGGTCACCTGAACCCGCCAGGTAAAATAGGTGTTTTGCCTGCAGGCAGAAGGCATTAATCCACCACCTAGTAGGACACAGACATCACGCACAGTGAACATTCAGTCACTGGAGAGCGTGTTTATCTGCACGTAACATTGAGTAAACACGTCCGCTGCCGCAGAATGTGTGATATACGAGCCGTGAGGTCCGCTTTGCGAGTTCCCTCCCCTCCCTCTATCTCTCTCCCTCCCCCATCCCCAACCTTCCTTGCATGGCTATATACACACAGTGTGTGTGTGTGTGTGTGTGTGTGTGTGTGTGTGTGTGTGTGTATTACATAAACAACCTATAATATTACGTTTTGTCGCAACATGTTTTATCATTTCATACATAACAATCACCAGTCAGCTTGTGTCTTTGTCTTTCTGTCTATGTCTCTCTTCCTCCCCTCCCCCATTTATATATATATATATATATATATATATATATATATATATATATACTTTTATCTCTACACAAAAGTGTTTTTTTCCTCAGAGATCAAGCGACTGTGAGGAGACACAGGTAAAACAAAGACGTTTAGTTTCCTAGATACATGTTTAAAGGGGGTAACACACAGCCTCTAAAGTCTGTGCTTATAAATTGGTACACTTAGTACCAAAATGGATACAATTTGGATATGAAGTTCGACAGTGAAATGTGTATTTCAGCTGATACTACTGATTACAGAGGAATCTTGGAAATCAGTTGGTCATGGCTATTAGTATTAAATTTAACAACGATTATTGATAGCGGCGTTTGCGCAGACTGCGTCAGTTAATCGCCGGTTTTGGTTATCCTGCTAAGCTGAACGGGACAGAGAGAGACAGAGAGAGAGAGAGGAGAGGTGGAAGGGGTAGACAGGAAGAAATACGGACAGGGGTGTGGGGGAAAGAAGGAGGGTGTCATCATGCCGTGTAGAATGCCAGAAGACACTGTGCAGAAAGACTGGGTGGCGTTCTGCCCACGGAATGCACTTCGTTTCAGTGTCGCAGCAGAAAGGAGTCACACGTCTTTTAGTTGCTGTTTGTTGAGAGCTCACAGAGTTTTTAAGCTCTTCCGTTCCAGGCGTCCAGACAGGGACTGATTTTGGGAAAGGTTCGGGAAATGTTTTAGAAAAAAGACAGATAAACAGATAAAAGTGCTTATCTTGAATTGAAAATTATTGATCGATTATCAGTTTTAAAAATATTCCTGTAAATATCGATCTCGAAAGAAAATGCACCGGGGGTACTTAGCGAAAGAGTTGTCCTAAATACAGTGTATCTACCCTGGATATTATTTTCCTACCTTGATACCGTGCGTGATTGATTCTTATGTATTCTAGCACCCCAGCCGCACACCCCCTTCTCTTTCTGTTCCTCGGCCCTCCCTTTCTACCTCCCAGCCACTCCTGGCCCCCCACCCCCACCCCCTTCTCGTTCTGTTCCTCGGCCCTCCCTCTCTACCTCCCAGCCACTCCTGGCCCCCCACCCCCCACCCCCCACCCCCTTCTCGTTCTGTTCCTCGGCACCCCCTTCTCGTTCTGTTCCTCGGCCCTCCCTCTCTACCTCCCAGCCACTCCCACCCCCCCTTCTCGTTCTGTTCCTCGGCCCTCCCTCTCTACCTCCCAGCCACTCCTGGCCCCCCACCCCCACCCCCTTCTCGTTCTGTTCCTCGGCCCTCCCTCTCTACCTCCCAGCCACTCCTGGCCCCCTACCCCCACCCCCCACCCCCTTCTCGTTCTGTTCCTCGGCCCTCCCTCTCTACCTCCCAGCCACTCCTCGCCCCCACCCCCCACCCCCCACCCCCTTCTCGTTCTGTTCCTCGGCCCTCCCTTTTTACCTCCCAGCCACTCCTGGCCCCCTACCCCCACCCCCCACTCCCTTCTCGTTCTGTTCCTCGGCCCTCCCTTTCTACCTCCCAGCCATTCCTCGCCCCCCACCCCCCACCCCCGTTCTCTTTCTGTTCCTCGGCCCTCCCTCTCTACCTCCCAGCCACTCCTGGCCCCCCACCCACCCACCCCCCACCCCCTTCTCGTTCTGTTCCTCGGCCCTCCCTTTCTACCTCCCAGCCACTCCTGGCCCCCCACCCCCCACCCCCACCCCCTTCTCGTTCTGTTCCTCGGCCCTCCCTTTCTACCTCCCAGCCACTCCTGGCCCCCCACCCCCCACCCCCCACCCCCTTCTCGTTCTGTTCCTCGGCCCTCCCTTTCTACCTCCCAGCCACTCCTCGCCCCCCACCACCTTCTCGTTCTGTTCCTCGGCCCTCCCTTTCTACCTCCCAGCCACTCCTGGCCCCCCACCCCCCACCCCCTTCTCGTTCTGTTCCTCGGCCCTCCCTCTCTACCTCCCAGCCACTCCTGGCCCCCCACCCCCCACCGCCACCCTTCTGTCTGTCTGTCTGTCTGCCTGCATGCCTGTCTGTCTGTCTGTCTCTCTTTCTCTGGTTGATTTTCCCACAACAAAGAAAGAAAACCTCACATAATTTATATTTTGCATTCCTGAAAACCATCAGACCACCGTTCCCTAGTGAAACTAGAAATAAAAGCAATCTGAACACCTGATAATTGTTTCACCACTGAAAGATAATAATTATACGGTACTATGAGCAGACAACTGAACAATTATACAGTACTCTGAGCTGAACAATTATACAGTGCCATGAGCTGAACAATTATACCATGAGCATACCGTCACCAGTTTGGTCCGTATCACCTGTTTTTAAAGGTGCGCGCGCCATAATCAGTCAGCCGTGCAAGTCATTAGTTGTACAGGTAGCGTTCTGTGCCACGCTTGGTCAGTCAAACGTGTCGTCAAGAACGGGTGGATACTTCATCCATTCCCAGGATATGTGCATGAAACGGGTGGTTTTGGAAAAGAAGGGGTTGAAGTAGGCGGTGTGTGTGTGTGTGTGTGTGTGTGTGTGTGTGTGTGTGTGTGTGTGTGTTGGAGACTAGGGTGTGAGAGTTCACAACAACATGATTGAGAGTGTGGTTTATGACAGTTTCATGTCCACTGTCACGGATGTCTCGTCACATATGCAATTTTTTTTTCTCTCCAGTTGAAACAGTCGATTTTTTCTTATATTGTGATCCTTACTGGAATTCTTTGGATAATGCAGATTAACAACAACAATAGCACAACCATCCAGTCAGTATCTTTGATGTACATTTTCATGACAACAAAAACAACAACAATACAATCCAGTCAATATCTTCGATGTACATTTTCAAAGAAAAGTTATGAATCATTATCATTATTATTACATTTTCAAAGAAAAGTTATGAATCATTATCATTATTATTACATTTTCAAAGAAAAGTTATGAATCATTATCATTATTATTCCATTTTCATGACAGAGAAAAGTTATGAATCATTATCATTGTTATTACATTTTCATGTCAAAGAAAAGTTATGAATCATTATCATTATTATTACATTTTCATGACAAAGAAAAGTTATGAATCATTATCATTATTATTACATTTTCATGACAAAGAAAAGTTATGAATCATTATCATTATTATTACATTTTCATGACAAAGAAAAGTTATGAATCATTATCATTGTTATTACATTTTCATGACAAAGAAAAGTTATGAATCATTATCATTGTTATTACATTTTCATGACAAAGAAAAGTTATGAATCATTATCATTGTTATTACATTTTCATGACAATAAAGGACAGCGATTGAAGCAGCAAATCAAAGTAAATATCACATGCCATAAAGTAAATACCACATGCCATAAAGTAAAACATCACATTGAATAAAGACGAATCTGACGAATTAGAGGGACTGATAAGTAAAGAAGAAGCTTCACAAGCATTAAAAAACATGCAAAACGACAAAAGCCCAGGAACTGACGGAATGACTGTTAATTTTTTTAAGTTCTTTTGGAGACAGCTAGGAGATTTTGTAATTCGATCACTAAATGAAGGCTTTACTAAAGGGGAAATGTCTATCACACAAAAAGAAGGACTTGTAATGTGTTTACCGAAGGGGGATAAACCTAGGGAATACTTAACAAACTGGCGACCAATTTCTCTCCTTAATGTCACTTATAAAATTGGGTCAACTTGTATTGCAAACCGGATGAAACCAGTATTACCAAAACTTATTCACGAGGACCAGACAGGGTTTATAGCAGGACGGTACATAGGAGACAATATACGAACATTGTACGACATGATAAACTACCTAGAAAAAAGAAATCTGCCTGGTCTTTTAGTCTCCATAGACTTTGAGAAAGCCTTTGACTCTGTCAATTGGAATTATATTCAAAATGTTCTGAAAGCGTTTGGTTTTGGAAAGGATATTAGTCAATGGATACATACCTTTTATAATAATATCAAAGCCTATGTGATAGTTAACGGAAAAAGGTCTCGAAGCTTCCCCATAGGCAGAGGGTGTAGACAAGGGGATCCACTATCACCATATTTATTTGTATTGTGTGCAGAGATACTAGCGTGTAAAATTCGGGAAGATGAAGAAATTAAAGGGATACAGATTTCAGACATAGAATTCAAAATAAGCCAGTTTGCAGATGACACTTCATTCACGCTTGACGGAGATAGAAAATCTTACAATAAGTTATTTGATACATTAAATTCTTTTGAAGAAATTTCAGGTTTAAAATTAAATATTGAAAAAACAGTTAATGTATGGTTAGGTAGAAATAAGAATTCAAATGTAAAGTATTTAACAGAAAAACGTATGAATTGGAATCCTAAGAAATTTAAAATCCTTGGCATTTGGTTTATGAATGATCTATCACACTTGACAGAATTTAACGTAGAAGACAAACTAATGGAAGTTAGAAATTTATTCAAGATTTGGTCTAAACGATCGTGTACACCACTAGGAAGGGTAGCTATATTAAAATCCCTCATACTGTCTAAACTAGTGTACCTGTGGATGTTGTTACCAAACCCACCAGACAGTGAAATTAAAAAACTTCAGAATATGTGTTTTGAATTTGTATGGGACAAGAAGCCGGACAAAATAAAACGAATACACTCAGTTCACAGTATTGAAAATGGGGGCATTGGATTACCAAACATACACGCATTTATACAAGCACTGAAACTGTCCTGGGTAAGGAAACTCTATGTAGGAAATTTCAAATGGAAAAGAATATTACAAACCACTTGCCCGGAAATAGCTAGGTTAAACTGTTATGGCTCAAAGAGGTTCTTAAAAGATAATTATAATAACTTTTGGAAAGACGTTATGAAAGCTTATGACAATTTCAACACACACACTGAACTAGATAACAGTAAAGAGTTATTAGCTGAACCCATCTTTTTCAATGCTAAATTTAGAATCGACAACAATCCTTTTCATTTTAAGAACTGGACTGCAAAAAATGCATTTTTCGTGCGTGATATTCTGGATGAAAACTGCCAGTTTTTAAGGCAGGAAGACTTTTTTAAGAAGTGGGGAATAAGAACGAATTACCTAAATTACCTTAGTTGCATTCAATCAATCAAAGAATACATCAGAAAAAGAAATATAATATTAGAGAATCATCACAACAATGAAAATAGTAAGGCGTTAAAAACCATTTGTGGGGTAAAAAAGGGAACACGGATTTATTACGATATAATCTTGGAGAAAAACGAAATTTTTTATATGAAAGCTTTTATGAAATGGGAAAATAGGTTAGGTACACAGATTGACTGGAAGAAAACATTGAAAAAGATAAATAGAATCAAAGAAATAAAGATGAAATGGTTTCAGCTTAGAATATGTCATGGAATTTTAGTATCAAATATTGTTCTAAAAAACATGGGTGTAGTTGACGATGACAAATGCAATTTCTGTTATATTGAAAAAGACACAGTGCAACATTATTTATGGTTTTGTCCAGTTACGCAAACCTTAATAAGCTATTGAGAGAGAAATGTGAAAACTGTGAACGACTGTCATTGAACTTTGAATTGGCATTGTTTGGAACTGATGATAAAAATACAATGGATGATACTTTAGATTTAATGTTATTATGGGCAAAATTTTTTATACACAGGAGTAGAATCAATCAAATAAAACCAACTCTGCAAGCATTCCTGCTTGACCTCAAGTATAGATACAAGTTAGAAAAGCATATACACACAATGGAAATGAATTACTGTGATTTTGTTAAAAAATGGCTACCATACTCTGTGTTGGCAATAGAACATTGAGTAAAATGAAAACTGCCATCATAATACAGTATATGAATGATGGATGTTTGATAGAATTTTTAACAATACTAGAAATGAATATACTGCAAAATTTGACATGTTTGTACATCAATTTTGATAAAAGAAGTAAGCTGCCACAGGTAATGGATAACATAATTATAACAATCCTTTAATAACATACTTTATAAAAACAGCAACAACAAACAAAAACAACAACAACTGGTGCTCCTTGAAGCTATTTCAACATGTATACATGCCATGATGTGACATTTGGTATCTTGTTTATCTTGTTCTTTATTATTTGTTATTGTTCTTCATCTTATTATTACTATTATAAGTATTATCATATTGAAAAAACCCTTGTGTCTCAACAGATTAATGTTTTTTTTCTTCTTTTTTTTCGATGATTATTGATGGACTAAATGTTTTGCTATGTGAATGTTGAATCACATTGATGTCGTGAAAAGTCAAAATATAACCTTGTGTACAAGGGAAAAACAAAACAAAACAAAAAAACAAAACAACTAAAAACAAAAAACAAACAAAAAAACCAACCAAAAACATCACATGCCATAAAGTAAATACCACATGCCATAAAGTAAATATCACATGCCATAAAGTAAATACCACATGCCATAAAGTAAAATACCACATGCCATAAAATAAAACATCACATGCCATAAAGTAAAATACCACATGCCATAAAATAAAACAGAGAAACTACCCAGCGTTTAACAGTTTTGCATACCTGCAAAATCTTCACAAAGTTGGAAATACTTTGTTCCATTGAGGAAACCTGCAAAATCTTCACAAAGTTGGAAATACTTTGTTCCATTAAGCATACCTGCAAAGTCTTCACAAAGTTGGAAATACTTTGTCACCTGCAAAGTCTTCACAAAATTGGAAATACTTTGTTCCATTAAGCATACATGCAAAGTCTTCACAAAATTGGAAATACTTTGTTCCATTAAGCATACCTGCAAAGTCTTCACAAAATTGGAAATACTTTGTTCCATTAAGCAAACCTGCAAAGTCTTCACAAAATTGGAAATACTTTGTTCCATTAAGCATACCTGCAAAGTCTTCACAAAATTGGAAATACTTTGTTCCATTAAGCAAACTCCACAGAAACCTGTAACGCTTTGGGATCAACATACATCTCAAACAGACAGTCATAACACACACACACACACACACACGCACGCACGAACACACACACACACACACGCACGAACACACACACACACATATTCAGAGTCACAGACACAGAAACACACAGAGACACAGACACAGGCAAAGAAACACAGACAGACAGGCACACACACACTGACTGACTGAAACCATTTATTGTCAGATTAACTGTTTGTTGTACTGACATTTTCGCAACCATTTGAATAAAATATTAACTGAGCAACACAAGGAAATTCTGATTTGAGAAAGGTATGATTTAAAAAAAAAAAAAAATCAAACAAACAAACAAACAAACAAACATACAAACAAACATATTTAACAAATCAAGGTACACACACACACACACACACACACACACACACACACACTAACATACACACACACACACTAACACACACACAAATACAAAGAGAAATACAAATATTTATAATTATCTCCAATGCAGACTGACAGCCATACAAGTAACAGATAATTGTGTGCATATATATATATATATATATATATATATATAGATATATAGATATATAGATATATATATATACAGACGTACATACGCATATCTACCTCTGCGTACTCACACACAGAGACACAGACAGACAGACAGACACACACACACACACACACACGCACACACACACACACACAAACACACACACACAACCACATATAACACCACGCTCCATCTAATATTACTTAAAGGGAAAAGACTTAAAACTTGAGCACACACACACACACACACACACACACACACACATACACACATACACACACACACAGACCAGGTAATGCCCCACAGAATAAAATTTACGTATCTCATTCAACTCTACACCCGAGCCATGATTTGGCTTTGAAATTCCCTTCACTAAAACGGTTTCCACAGTCCTGCATTTGTTTCAACCGCAAGGAAAGGGAGCAAACTTCTATCGTATTTCTGGCTGTGTCCACACGTATCAATCTGGAGAAACAAAACGGTCTATTTCAGCATAAAATCATTTTCTGCGTTTTTTTTTTTTTTTTAGGGAATCCGGCTGCTGAGGCTTTAAACTTTCCTAGAACAAACTTTATGAATTCCGATTGACAGCAAAATCATACACCAGTTAATGTTCAGGTTCCTCGATGGAATCATCGAAATCCAGAAAAGCTAGCAGTATCATCGATCATGTACAAACAATCCCAACTCCAAAAATACAACTCTCTGTAGGACCAGGAAAGATCCATATTTGACATTCTAAACAGATAAAACATCTAGCCAGTTTCTATATTTCGATACAATTGACCGTAATCTTTGGACTTATCTGGAGTAAAAAAAATAAAAAAAATAAAAAATAAGAGAGAGAGCGAGAGCGAGAGAGAGAGAGAGCGAGATAAATAAAATAAAACAAACAAACAAAAAACAAACAAAAAAAGAATACACGTGGCGTGTTGACAATAACGAAACTCACCCAGGTCGACACGAACACACGAATAAACCCGTTTCATTTCGTTTCCAGCCTTAAAATACTTAACACAGTATCAACATTACAATCACAAACCAATACAAGGAACTGACAGTCACTCGACAAACGAACAGACAGGCCATTGATAGTTCTGAAACCAACCTCTCAGGACCAGTCAGCCCCGAACAGACGACGCGGAGGTATAGACAGCGATACGAGTTCAGGTGACGACCAAACAATTCCCTGCAGACTGGATGGTTCAGGCCACAAAGCAATACTACTAAGCGGACCGGGGGACGGAGCGAGCTGTTCATGACACCTGACGTTGATAAGATCTGCTACCTACCTAGCTAGTCGGCGGGAGGCCCAAGAAGGCCCTGTGCCCTGTTCCCTGTCTCTGTCTCCGATTGGTGGCCGGGGGGTGGGGGTGGGAGTGTGGAGTGGATCGCCAAGAAGTTCCCTGTCTTTGTCTCCGATTGGTGGCCGGGGGGGGGGTGGGGGTGGGGTGGGAGTGTGGGGTGGATCGGTTGTCTCAGAGGCCAGGTAGGCAGTACTGGCGTGATTTGGCATTAGTTAGTGGTGGTGTTGGTTTATTCTTTATATATATATATATATATATATATAGAGAGAGAGAGAGAGAGAGAGAGAGAGTAGTAGTAGCAGTATCGGAGGGCTGAGACAATAGGTTGGTGCTGTGCGCGTGCTCATCTACAAGTTTGATCAGTTGTCGCCTCTGACATATGTCATGTCAGTCGGGTCTTTCATGTCTCTTTGATTTGTTTGTGTGCGGTTTGGCGTGCGTGTTTTCTGTACCTCTCCCTCCTTTTCTGTTTGTGCACGTGCGCGACCGCGCGCATGTGTGTGTATGTGTATATGCGGATGGTCGTGCGCGTTTGCGTGTGTGTATGCATGTACGCGGATGGGCGCGCGTGCGTGTGCGTGTGCGTGTGAACATCTGTGTGTATACGTGCGTGCATGCATGTGTGTGAGTGCGTGCCTCTGTGTGTGTGTGTGTGTGTGTGTGTGTGTGTGTGTGTGTGTGTGTGTGTGTGTGATCACTTGCATATTGATCTTCAAACCACTCAATGGTCAAAGAGTTAAACAATTTTCGGGTTTGAATCTAGTATTGGCGCATGGTCGGTTAAGTGAGGAATTATTCAACTATTAATTAAAAAAAAAAAAAAAAGATAGAAAGAGAAGAAAATCATTATGATCTTCTCATCTCACAAGTCAACAGTTGTGCCAAACCTGCTGATATCTAAATCCCATTCTTTTGTATTCACGTACAGGAAATCAAACTATATGTACGTTAAAACAACAACAACAACCACAACAACAACACACACAACAACAACAACAACAACAAAACAACCCACATTCATTTCAGTATTCGTGGGATATGCAAACACAACACTACCCACCAAACCGCAACACTGATCCACTCTCCCCAAGTACAATTCCTCACTCACTCCCCACCCCCATTGAATGAGTCTGTACGTGTATGCTGAAAAGAGTGAATACGTACGTGTCAAAATCATCTTGCCGTGTACAATCTTCTTCTTCTTTTCTTCTTCTTCGTTTCTGGGCTGCAACCCCCACGTTCACTCGTATGTACACGAGTGGGCTGCAACCCCCACGTTCACTCGTATGTACACGAGTGGGCTTTTACGTGTATGACCGTTTTTACCCCGCCACGAAGGCAGCCATACTCCGTTTTCAAGGGTGCACATGCTGGGTATGTTCTGGTTTCCATAACTCACCGAACACTGACATGGATTGCAGGATCTTTGACGTGCGCATTTCATCTTCTGCTTGCGTATACTACACGAAGGGGGTTCAGGCACAAGTAGGTCTGCACATATGTTGAGATCAGAAAAATCTCCACCCTTTACCACACGCCGTTGCCGAGATTCAAACCCAGGACCCTCAGATTGAAAGTCCAACGCTTTAACCTCTCGGCTATTGCGCCCGTCGACCAGACAATAAACCCATGAGAAAAAGAAAACCCATCATGCAATGTTCCCTGTATGGCCATCGGCGGGGAAATTACGGTCACACACACAAAAGCGTACTCGTGGAGACATGTGGACGTGAGATTCACAGCCAGCACCAACGATGAAGCTTACTGAGCTGAACAAGAAGAAGAAGAAGAAGAGGGAGAAGAAGAAGAAGAAGAAGAGGGAGAAGAGAAGAAGAAGAAGAAGAAGAAGAAGAGGGAGAAGAGAAGAGGGAGAAGAAGAAGAAGAAGAAGAGGGAGAAGAAGAAGAAGAAGAAGAAGAGGGAGAAGAGAAGAAGAGGGAGAAGAAGAAGAAGAAGAAGAAGAAGAAGAAGAAGAAGAGGGAGAAGAGAAGAAGAAGAAGAAGAAGAAGAAGAAGAAGAGGGAGAAGAGAAGAAGAAGAAGAAGAAGAAGAAGAGGGAGAAGAGAAGAGGGAGAAGAAGAAGAAGAAGAAGAAGAAGAAGAAGAAGAGGGAGAAGAGAAGAGAAGAGAAGAAGAAGAAGAAGAAGAAGAAGAAGAAGACAGGAATCAGAACAGAGGTAATAGATGACTAGCTCCTTTTGTGTGGGTGCTCCCCTCCAACAACCCTCCCTCTCTCTCCCTCTCTTTCTCTCTCCCCCTCTCCCTCTCTTTCTCTCTCTCTTTCTCTCTCTCTTGTGTGTGTGTGTGTGTGTGCGCGCGCGCTTCCAAGTATCAATATGTGTTTGTGCGTGCGTGCGTGCGTGCGTGTCTCTGTGTGTGTGTGTGTGTGTGTGTGTGTGTGTGTGTTCCCGCAAGTTGCTCTATGTGTGTGTGTGGGTGTGGGTGTGTGAGTTTGTGCGAGCGGACGTTCGCTCGCCTGCATGATAATGTATGATTCATTCGCTCTTTCCCGGCCTCTCTCTCTCTCTCTCTCTCTCTCTCTCTCTCTCTCTCTTTGTATGCCCCAAGTATGATGAAATAAGAAATAAATTTATTCTGCCAAAGCATTCTCGAAATCCATGTATGTTTAATTTCTGCTTACTTATGTCCAGTACTAATGAATCTGTTTTATTTAAGCTGTGTAGTTTTGTTCACAAAGCAATGACTGTGCAAATACAAGCTACAAAAGTGTAAACGTTCCCCTGCACACAGAACATGTCATCACTGGACCAGGGGCCTGACATTAAAATATTTTTGACTTTTTGACTCCTTCTCTCTCCTAATATTTCCTCACTTTTATTTTAGCAGACATCGGTGCGTAAGGTTTTGAAACGCTACCACTGAGTCGCCGTGGCGAAGTGGTTAAGATCCGCTAAACTGACGACAGGGAAGATTCAGAATCGAGCTCCAGCAGAAGTGGGGTTTTGTCCCACCGATCTAAAAATAGATTAGATCAGTGGGTTTTTCATAATCACCTGATGACCAAACTGACAGTCACCTGATGACCAAACTGAGAATAGTCTCATCACCAAACTGACAATCACCTGATGACCAAACTGACAATAGTCTCATCACCAAACTGACAGTCACCTGGTGACCAAGTTGACAATCACCTGATGACCAAACTGACAATCACCTGATGACCAAACTGACAATAGTCTCATCATCAAACTGACAATCACCTGATGACCAAACTGACAATAGTCTCATCACCAAACTGACAATCACCTGATGACCAAACTGACAATCACATGATGACCAAACTGACAGTCACCTGATGACCAAACTGAGAATAGTCTCATCACCAAACTGACAATCACCTGATGACCAAACTGACAATCACCTGATAACCAAACTGAGAATAGTCTCATCACCAAACTGACAGTCACCTGATGACCAAACTGAGAATAGTCTCATCACCAAACTGACAATCACCTGATGACCAAACGGACAGTGACCTGATGACCAAACTGACAATAGTCTCATCACCAAACTGACAGTCACCTGATGACCAAACTGAGAATAGTCTCATCACCAAACTGACAATCACCTGATGACCAAACGGACAGTGACCTGATGACCAAACTGACAATAGTCTCATCACCAAACTGACAGTCACCTGATGACCAAACTGAGAATAGTCTCATCACCAAACTGACAATCACCTGATGACCAAACGGACAGTGACCTGATGACCAAACTGACAATAGTCTCATCACCAAACTGACAGTCATCTGATGACCAAACTGACAATCACCTGATGACCAAACTGACAGTCACCTGATGACCAAACTGACAGTCACCTGATGACCAAACTGACAATCACCTGATGACCAAACTGACAGTTACATGATGACCAAACTGACAATCACCTGATGACCAAACTGACAGTCACCTGATGACCAAACTGACAATCACCTGATGACCAAACTGACAATCACCTGATGACCAAACTGACGGTCATCTGATGACCAAACTGACAATCACCTGATGACGAAACTGACAGTCACCTGATGACTAAACTGACAGTCACCTGATGACCAAACTGACAGTTACATGATGAACAAACTGACAGTCACCTGATGACCAAACTGACAATCACCTGATGACCAAACTGACAATAGTCTCATCACCAAACTGACAGTCATCTGATGACCAAACTGACAATCACCTGATGACCAAACTGACGGTCATCTGATGACAAAACTGACAGTTACATGATGAACAAACTGACAGTCACCTGATGACCAAACTGATAATCACCTGATGACCAAACTGACAATAGTCTCATCACCAAACTGACAGTCATCTGATGACCAAACTGACAATCACCTGATGACCAAACTGACAATAGTCTCATCACCAAACTGACAGTCATCTGATGACCAAACTGACAATCACCTGATGACGAAACTGACAGTCACCTGATGACCAAACTGACAATCACCTGATGACCAAACTGACAGTCACCTGATCAGACTGATTGATTTTGCAGTGAATATCATGCATGGAAAAGTGACTAAATGATAAGTAATAAATAAACTGGATATAAAGTGTGAAAACACACAGGGAAACGAGATGATGTGTTTGGGGGAAAAAGTCAGAAGAAAAGAAAGAAAAAACACTCTCTGAAACAACAACACAAAACACGTCATATCTTTTGCCCCCTGTCAAAAGAAGGAAACGAAAAAGTGGTGGGGTATTTTCATGGCAACAGTCAACCATAATTTACCTCTTCAGTATCAACAATTCTTTTTCGACACTGAGGGCATAGACACTAATATCTCAGGGAATGTTCTAGTGTCTATGGCCAGGGCGACACTGACAGCACGTGACTTGACTTTCCAAATATGGAGCGTGATTGTCTGATTGGTGGGGAGGCTTGTCGGCCGCGTGCAGTGCGAGCTCCACACCTCGCTGCAGGCTTCAAACGTTCTCGCTACAGTGCCGAGTGCAGAGAGGCTCCAAAAACTGACGCGCAGCGTGGTTCGGGAAGCCTCACAGACATATTTTGTATCGTGTACATATACAGTGTAAAAGTATATGGTGTAACATGTATAGTATGTAAAGTGTAATATATAGTGTGAATTTTTATATATGTCAGTTTGACGCCGCGAGGGCGACGGCTCTGATAAAGTGTTGACGTGGACTGTGACTGTAGTGAGTCATACGTTTCTTCACTGTGACAGTGTAGTGGTTGTCAGCCACTTCCGTGTGCATCACTTCTGTCTCTTCCTGCTCCGCCTTCATCAAGTCAAGTGTCAATTGTGTGTGTGTGTGTGTGTGTGTGTGTGTGTGAGTGTGTGTGTGTGTGTGTGTGTGTGTGAGTGTGTGTGTGTGTGTGTGTGTGTGTGTGTGTGTGTGTGAGTGTGTGTGTGTGTGTGTGTGTGTGTGTGTGTGTGAGTGTGTGTGTGTGTGTGTGTGTGTGTGTGTGTGTGTGTGTGTGTGTGTGTGTGTGTGTGTGTGTGTGTGTGTGTGTGTGTGTGTGTGTGTGTGTGTGTGTGCGCGCCAAATTCGTTATCCCTGCATGTCCACGCATAATATAACGTCCACCTCCAACCAGATGACTGGACATAATTATGGTCGGAATAGTAAGGCGTAGTTGTAGATGTCAGAATTCGGACCTTTTTTTTCGTCTTTTTTTTCTTTTGTTCTTTTCTTTTCTTGACGTGTGGATGACGATTATAATGATGATGGCTTATCTAGTCATCAGCATCTGTAGCGGGCCAGGCTCCGCCCGTTGATCATTAATGCATATGACGATTTCTGTGCGGGAATTTTGCCGGAGAGAGGGGGAAAAAACAACAAAAAAACACACACAAAAACAACACACAAAAGAACAAGAACAACAAAACAAAACAAATCACTGGACGATTTGGCATTTACGTACAAGATTTGTTTGTTGGATCATGTCCCCCCCCCCCCCCTTTTTTTTCCCCTCTTCTTTATGTGCTTCTTCAAATGGAATCTGACCAGCGGATATGGGTTATGCTAAGGTCAGGCATCTGTTCTTTATTATTATTATTTAATGTTTCATAAACAGCAGCTGTGGTGTAACATGTGGGGATAATTCCCCATGGCTATGTACTCCCCTTGAAATTGAATCTGAAATGATAGGTATCTTTCTCTGTGTATACAAATGATACCTGATGAATTTGACATGTCGGCTTTCTTTGGGGGCAGGAGAACCAGCAAAGAAAGCGAGGTAATAATTATTTGGCACTCAGTGCACATGTCACAGAACCAGAGGACTGGCTACAAAGACTGACAATACATCACATCATCACCATTCTTCTCCTCATTTCTTTATTCTTCATTCACTAGAAATAACTGATTCAGACACGTACTCATTCAATCAGTTCTGCACACACGTACATCAGTACCCAGACAACGGCTACAGTGTTGACGTTGTGGTAACGCGTGGGCCTAGGAAGATTCAAGATTCAAGATTCAAAAACTTATTACTCAAGGATAAAGATTTTAGGCATCGCCTAGGAAGATTCAAGATTCAAAAACTTATTACTCAAAGATAAAGATTTTAGGCATTGCCTAGGAAGATTCAAGATTCAAAAACTTATTACTCAAGGATAAAGATTTTAGGCATTGCCTAGGAAGATTCAAGATTCAAGATTAAAAAACTTATTACTCAAGGATAAAGATTTTAGGCATTGCCTAGGAAGATTCAAGATTAAAAAACTTATTACTCAAGGATAAAGATTTTTGGCATTGCCTAGGAAGATTCAAGATTCAAAAACTTATTACTCAAGGATAAAGATTTTAGGCATTGCTTAGGAAGATTCAAGATTCAAAAACTTATTACTCAAGGATAAAGATTTTTGGCATTGCCTAGGAAGATTCAAGATTCAAAAACTTGATTACTCAAGGATAATGATTTTTGGCATTGCCTAGGAAGATTCAAGATTCAAAAACTTATTACTCAAGGATAAAGATTTTTGGCATTGCCTAGGAAGATTCAAGATTCAAAAACTTAATACTCAAGGATAAAGATTTTTGGCATTGCCTAGGAAGATTCAAGATTCAAAAACTTATTACTCAAGGATAAAGATTTTAGGCATCGCCTAGGAAGATTCAAGATTCAAAAACTTATTACTCAAGGATAAAGATTTTAGGCATCGCCTAGGAAGATTCAAGATTCAAAAACTTATTACTCAAGGATAAAGATTTTAGGCATTGCCTAGGAAGATTCGAGATTCAAGATTAAAAAACTGATTACTCAAGGATAAAGATTTTAGGCATTGCCTAGGAAGCCATCGAGAGAATCCGTGAGCGCACTGGTTCCAATCCCACAGTCGCCAGTGTTGATTTTCTCCCCCTCCACTATACCTTGAGTCGTGGTCTGGACGCTAGTCATTCGGATGAGACGATAAACCAGAGATCCCCATGTGCAGCATGCACTTAGCGCACGTAAAAGAACCCACGGCAACAAAGGGGTTGTCCCTGGCAAAATTCTACAGAAAAATCCACTACGATAGGAAAACAAATATAACTGCAGGCAGAAAAAAAAAATGGTGGCGGCGCTTTCAGTGCAGCGACTTTCTCTCCCTGGGAACAGCAGCCCGAATTTCACACAGAGAAATCTGTTGTGACAAAATAGTACTGAATACAATACAATACAATACAACACAATACAATACAACGGATCTGTGTTGGAGATACCAACACTCTCACACCCTTCCCAGTTGTGTACAAAACCTGGCCATTAACTCCTTTCAGACACAGCCGGGAGACAATTCAGTGGAAATGGGTTTGCGGCTTCTGTGCCCTTTGATCCATTGCTGGGCTGTGTCGGCTGTTGAATGTCAAAGAACGCCTCGGTCTCTTGCCCTTTGATCCATTGCTGGGCTGTATCGGCTGTTGAATGTCAAAGAACGCCTCGGTCTCTTGCCCTTTGATCCATTGCTGGGCTGTATCGGCTGTTGAATGTCAAAGAACGCCTCGGTCTCTGGCCCTTTGATCCATTGCTGGGCTGTATCGGCTGTTGAATGTCAAAGAACGCCTCGGTCTCTGGCCCTTTGATCCATTGCTGGGCTGTATCGGCTGTTGAATGTCAAAGAACGCCTCGGTCTCTTGCCCTTTGATCCATTGCTGGGCTGTATCGGCTGTTGAATGTCAAAGAACGCCTCGGTCTCTGGCCCTTTGATCCATTGCTGGGCTGTATCGGCTGTTGAATGTCAAAGAACGCCTCGGTCTCTGGCCCTTTGATCCATTGCTGGGCTGTATCGGCTGTTGAATGTCAAAGAACGCCTCGGTCTCTGGCCTTCGCAAATGGCAGAAATGGGGAAAGTTTCAAGGTCTTGGGGTTTTGTTTCTTCCCATGTCCAAGTGACGCCTGTTGTCAGGGTATCAAGGTCTACTGCTGTGAGACTGACACAGACTAGGTGACAACATCTCCACTGTACTGACATACACTTCAGTGTACATTCCACACATCTGTTCAAAATTTTAAGAGGAGATGCCTGACCTACCGACGTTTAATCCCAGGCATTGGGAGCCGGCCTTGTCTTGGTCCGTATGAAATGTTTTATTGAAAAGGAAATATGTTTTAAAAGGAATGAAATAATTAAACAAAATAAAACAACAACAAATAAGTAAATACTGGATTAAAAAAAAAGAAAAAAAAGAAGAAAGAGACGTGGAAGGCATATGATTGAAATGAAATAAGAATAAAAATGTGTCACAGTCACCCAAACGTGTGCGCACCCACATAGGAAAACTACGCGATTTCTGACTGGATACTCACTGAGTCTCACATTCAGACACACACAATCACACACGACCACACCGGCTGCCATGCACACACACACACACACACACACACACACACACAGGCACCTGACTCAACTGAAGCAATCCACACCTCAGCACACTCAACCTCCACTACCTTCCACTCCTTCCCCAACACACACACACACACACACACACACACACATACACACACACACACACACACACATTGTGTGTTTTTCATTCGTTCATTCATTTACCATTGCACTTGTGTCTTATAAACCTTACGGTTTCATGACAATAAAATTTATTCTATTCTATTCTATTCTATTCACACACACACACACACACACACACACACACACACACACACACACACACACACACACACACATGTGGCTCGTCCGTCGGGATCGACGAGGACCATCTAGTCATCCTGGGGGTGGGTGGGTTGGGCTCTGTGGGTGCGCAGATGACTGGTCAGGCCAATCCGCGCCCGGAAGTTTCTGACGCAGTGTGGACAGGGGATGGTGGCGGCTGTCAGGGACTTGCTGGCACTGCTTTTCCTGGCCTGTCTGCGTTGCTCTGCTGCAGCGATTCTGTTGGCCTCGCAGGATTTTGTGCCTTTGTGGACAGCTGAACGCCACTTTGGTCTGTCACTGCATTCAGCTCCCATGTGTCGTGGCTGATGTTGAAGGCCTTAGAGAAGCTTTCAGAGTGTCTTTGAAGCGCTTCATTTGGCCTCCATGGGAGCGCTTGCCATGTTGGAGTTCGCCGTACAGCAGTTTCTTGGGGAGCCGGTGGTCTGGCATGCGAACTACATGGCCTGCCCAGCGCAGCTGGGCCTGCATCAAGATGGTGTAGATGCTGGGCAAGTTTGCACGAGTGAGCACCTCTGTGTCAGGGATCTTCTCTTGCCACTTTATGCCGAGAAGTTTTCTGAGGCTGGTGGTGTGGAAGTTGTTCAGCTTTTTGGCGTGGCGTTTGTAGACCGTCCATGATTCACATCCATAGAGCAGTGTGGTGAGAACTATGGCCTTGTCTACTTTGAACTTCGTCTCCAGGGTGATGCCTATCCTGTTCCAAACGTTCCTATGGAGTCTGCCGAAGGCAGCGCTGGCTTTGGCGAGTCGGGCATTCACCTCGTCGTCGATGACAACTGTGCGAGAGAGTGTACTGCCCAGGTATGTGAACTTGTCCACCGCGTTCAGTCGTTGCCCGTTGATGAAGATGTTTGGTTCAACGTAAGGCTTTCCTGGAGCTGGCTGGTGCATCACATCAGTCTTCTTTGTGCTGATTGTGAGGCCAAAGTTGTCATAGGCAGCAGAGAACTTGTCGACACTGTGTTGCATGTCAGCTTCAGAGGCAGCGTTGAGAGCGCAGTCATCAGCAAACAGGAAGTCGTTGACGGTGTCTGTCCTCACCTGGGTTTTTGCTTGAAGCCTCCTGAGGTTGAAAAGTGAGCCATCTGTGCGGTACCTGATGCCAATGCCTACGTCAGCGTCTCTGAAGGCATCTGTCAGCATGGCTGAAAACATGAGACTGAACAGGGTGGGGGCAAGAACACACCCTTGTTTGACTCCGCTGGTGACAGGGAATGGTTCTGAAGTCTCTCCGTTGTCTTGGACTCGGGCCAGCATCCCATCGTGTAGTTGCCGTTTGATGGTGATGAACTTTCTGGGACATCCGTACTTCACCATGATTCTCCAAAGGCCATCTCTGCTAACAGTATCGAAGGCCTTGGTCAGATCGACATAGGTGGAGTAAAGGTTGGCGTTCTGTTCCTGACACTTCTCCTGGAGCTGCCTGGCAGCAAACACCATGTTGATAGTCCCGCGTTCTTTCCGGAAGCCACACTGGCTCTCTGGTAGGAGACCTTGCTCAAGGTGCGCTATGAGACGGTTGAGTAGCACTCTGGCCAGAGTCTTGCCTGCGACGGACAGCAGGGATATTCCACGATGGTTGTCACAGGCCTGACGATTTCCTTTGCGCTTGTACAGGTGTATGATGGAAGCGTCTTTGAAGTCCTGTGGAACTGCCTCATGCTGCCAGATGAGCTGGAAAAGCTGATGAAGCTTCTCAGTCAGCGCCATACCACCTTCTTTGTAGACCTCAGCTGGAATGGAGTCTGAGCCAGGGGCTTTGCCATTGGATAGCAGACGGATAGCTTTCTGGGTCTCCTCCAAAGTTGGAATGGCATCCAACGACTCACTGACTGGCACCTGGGGGAGTCGGTCGATGGCTTCATCATTGATGGTGGAAGGGCGGTTCAGTACGCTGTCAAAGTGTTCAGCCCATCTCTCAAGGATCCCGTCCTTGTCTCAGCACACTCAACCTCCACTCCCTTCCACTCCTTTCCCAACACACACACACACACACACACACACACACACACACACACACACACACACACACACACACACACACACACTCACACACACACACACACTCACACTCACACACACACACACACACACACACAGGCACCTGACTGAACTGAAGCAATCCACATCTCAGCACACTCAACCTCCACTGCCTTCCACTCCTTTCCCAACACACACACACACACACACACACACACACACACACACACACACACACACACACAAACACACACAGGCACCTGACTGAACTGAAGCAATCCACACCTCGGCACACTCAACCTCCACTGCCTTCCACTCCTTTCCCAACACACACACACACACTCACACACCCACACACGTGGAGAAGTTTGTCGCAGTTTGATTGAATGGAAACCACACCTCAGCGCCGTAACTGAGAATTGGGGTGACTAAAATGTCAAACAGTTGCGTCATTACATCCATTTTTATTTCTTTCCCTCGCACACTGCGTTTCAGAGCATGCGCTGCTTTATGTCCTTGTTTGGCTAAGTGGTCTTCAGCAAGGTGAAAATTTCCACTCTTATGAAAAATAACTCCCAAGTATTTGTATCTATCCGTCGTTTCGATGCAGTTATCGCCACATGAAAAGAGCACTGGTATTTTGGGGTCGTTTTTTGTGAAAATTACGACTTTTGTTTTGTCCCTGTTGATTTTAAGCCCCCATTGCAGACAGTATTCATGTAGTTGGTCTAGTTTGTTTTGTAGTCATACTTTTGTTGTCGAGAGCATCACAATGTCATCCGCATATAACAGATAAGGGATCTGAGTCTTGGTTGTTTCGTTGATGTATGGTGAGGTGTCATCGTGTATATATTCTCTTATGTCATTAATGAAAATATTGAATAGCGTGGGGCTAATAACATTTCCCTGAAGCACTCCTTTTTTAACTGCGATAGAATCTGTGAACCCATCGTTTGATTTACCACATACAGTTGAATTTTGGTACATCTCTTTTATAATGTGGAAACATTTTCCATTTATCCCAATTTTGTTTAGTTTCAAAAGAAGTGCATCATGCCATATATTGTCAAATGCCTTATTAAAATCAACAAAACAGCTGTAGAGACGCCCATTTCTTTTATTTATGGTGTTGTCAATTATCTTTTTCAGGATGAATATGTGATCAGTGGTTCTAGAATGCCTTCTGAAACCAGCCTGCTCTTTTATTAGTAACTCGTTTTGTTCTAGATATGTTTCAATTCTTCTGTTGATAACTTGACAAAACAGTTTCCCAAAGGTGCTGTTGAGTGTTATACCCCGATAATTGTTAGGATTGGTTGGGTCTCCACTTTTAAAGATAGGAACATTTATTCCGTCTTTCCACTGACTGGGATAAATACCAGTCTGAAATATGGCATTGAATAACTTGCATACAGTAGCACTGATGCTGGACATGCTTGCTTTGAGCATTTCGCTTGTAATTCCGTCTTTACCGGGGGCTTTATTGGTCTTGAGACTCTTTACGGCTCGCATTATTTCAGTCATCGTAAAAGGCTTGTCCAGGACAAACACTGGCATAGGCTGTTTTATCCTATCAAGTTCTTTTTGTACGTGTTCTTTCCTACCTTTATCAACGGGTACTTCACTACTTATCAAGTTTTCTAAATGATTAATCCATTTACCTGCAGATAATGTGTGTCTCTGCGGTTGAGTAGAACTATCTGCATTTTTTAGTTCAGATAGTATTTTCCAAACTTTTGGGGGGTCGTGCTCCATTGCTGTGTTTAAACTTCTCACAAGTTCATTTCTGTACGTCTTTTTTGTTTTCTTTATGGTCTTCTTGTATGTTTTCAGGCAAGAAAAGTATTTATTTTGAATGTTTCTGTTAAAAGGATTTCTGTTCAATGCATTCAGTAAAGATCGCACCTCTTTCCTTTGAATGAAACAGTCATGTGTGAACCACTTTTTAGACGGCTTCTTTTTCCGTTTCGTGCATCTAATCTTATGTTTGATCGATAAATCGGCTGCTGCAATAATAGTGTTTGTGAGATTTGACACAGAGTTTTCAATTTCTTCTTTGGCAGTATGTACGTTTCGGAAGTTAACTTTGTCGAGTCCTTCGTTAATAGAGATTATCTTATTTGAAACTGACAAAGTCTTAAGTGCTGATGCTAACTTTTCGGCAGAGCCCTCCTCCCAAAAGAAAGAACGATTATATTTTGAGTCTCTTAAAGTGGGACATTCCTTTCTACCAACAGAACTAATAGAGGATGAACACTTTTTTGTGACTGGTAGATGAATGAACAATTCGATAGGACAGTGATCTGAAAACATGGTAAGATTTTTGACCTTGCATTTCATCACCTTTCGCATTAGGTCCTGGGAACACGTAAAATAATCTACGACACTTTTCCCTGTTGGCGAAAAGCATGTGGGGTTACCATGTAAGTCACCAAGAGTTCTCCCATTTAAAATATACATATTATTTTCCATACATAGTTTAACAAACCTTCTTCCATATTTCTGTACTACTTTATCTGACGAACTTCTTTTGTGCACATAATCACATGTGTAGTTAAATGGGATATCATACATATTGTTCTCACCGTCCATCTGGATAAAATCATCCAGCATACCAGTTGGTGCATTGAAGTCACCACACAAAATGACATTACCTTTTGTGGTAAACAGTTCTACATCCTTATCTAGTTGTTCCCATATGTCCCGTGTGTGGTCACGTCCAAAGGAGGAGAATTCAGGTGGTATGTATACACAGCCAACATAAGTGTCTTGATCTGTATTAAAACCTTTTATCAGCATCCACACAATGTCACTACTGCTCTGTGGCAGGAACTTAATACGTGGTCTTAAATATTCTTTCACAAATACAGATATTCCACCAGAGGCTTTCTGTGCCTTTGCTCGCTTTGTCCTACAGTAGTGTACCCCTGTTGCAAAGCCAGGTAAAAATATATCTTTGGTCTTATCCCTGTCCAGGTGTGTTTCCTGGCAAATAACGATATCATAGCTTGAAAATAAATCTGTCACTTCTTTTTCTGTGAACTTGTTTGTTTTTGTTCCGTCGATAGTTTCCCTAAAACCTTTGATGTTCCACGACAGTATCTTCACAACGGTATTTGATTCAATGGTGTCTCTAATTCTGTGCTACGGTGCTATGGTCTTAAGGAGAAATGACAATCGTTTTATCAAGTATCTGCTTGTGTTGGTACAGTGCTAAGATCAGTGTAACATAATGGTCAGTAAAACGCATACTTCCAGGACTTATCATGTAGACAGTACCTTACATTAAGCGTGTCTCAGTATCTGTCAGTCCAGTGAATATAGTGTCTGTCTTGACGATCACTATGACGGGACGCACGGTAGTCACGGCTTCTCTGATGCCCCCGGAAAGCAGTGATCCTATCGTCTCTGTCCGGGTGGAGCCTTGTCTGACCAGTGTATCGGTGGTGGTTGTCGTGGTAGCGTCTCTCGTCGTGGTGGGCACGGTGGTTGTCATCTCGGAAGCGGCGGTCACGTTGACTGTTGCGGTAGTTGTCCCAGTCACGATGGCGGTTGTCACCAGGACGGTGGTTGTCGTCCCTGTCCCAGTCACGGCGGTGGTTGTCGTCCCTGTCCCAGTCACGGCGGTGGATGTCCCTGTCCCAGTCACGGCGGTGGTTGTCCCAGTCACGGACGTTGTACCGGTACCGCCTGCTGTAGTTGTCATGGTAGTGTCTGCCATGATCCCGATGAAGGGTGTTGTGGTCATCACGCCTGGGATGTCTGTCACCGTGGTGGTCCGGGTAACTCCTGTGGTAGCGGCCCCTCCTCTTGCCCTGTGGCACGTTGTCATGGTGACGCTGGTCGCCTCTGGTCACCTGGTCACTGCGCCCGGCGTCTCTGTCCCTCGTCTGTCCACTGGCCCGACTGACAGGAACGTTCCTGTGTTGTCCCCGTCGTTTGGCCTTCTCCCAGAAGAGACCGTGCACATGGCGACCAATGTTGCCAGCCATGATGCCAGACCCCTTCTGTGATGGGTGGAGGCCGTCCTTCAGGAAGTGTCCCTTCTTCTCCTGTCTCTGCAGTTTGTGGTGTTTAACCAATTTGATGCCTTTCTCTCCGCAAAATGCCCATCAGAAAATGTACATGTCAACTTCTGTAGGAGCTTAATGGGCGTACACAAAAGATCAATTAAGCTACCAGTCCTGGCAGAGCTGGGCAGATACCCCATTTCTCTGACCGCAGTGTGTCAGGTCATCTCATTTTGGGTACACATCATAGACTCAAAAGAAGATAGCTATTTGAGGCAAGCATATGATGATATGTTATCGATGGATTCAATGGAAAAAGTTCCTTGGCTTAACTTTATCAAAAAGATACTGGTTTCAATTGG
>NC_134876.1:70183-75183 GCF_041734735.1 Babylonia areolata | reverse complement strand
GTGCATAGTCAATAAAGACTGGGCTGCCAGGTGTTGGATTCCAATCACACCTAGAAGGATATTTGACTCCCCGTGCACCGGATCTTGACTGGGAGGAGATGACAAACCAGTATCAGTCAGGTGTGTTTCATACACTTCAGGGATCTTGACTGGGAATGAGATGACAAACCAGTATCAGTCAGGTGTGTTTCATACACTTCAGGGATCTTGACTGGGAATGAGATGACAAACCAGTATCAGTCAGGTGTGTTTCATACACTTCAGGGATCTTGATTGGGAATGAGATGACAAACCAGTATCAGTCAGGTGTGTTTCATACACTTCAGGGATCATGACTGGGATGAGATGACAAACCAGTATCAGTCAGGTGTGTTTCATACACTTCAGGGATCTTGACTGGGAATGAGATGACAAACCAGTATCAGTCAGGTGTGTTTCATACACTTCAGGGATCTTGACTGGGAATGAGATGACAAACCAGTATCAGTCAGGTGTGTTTCATACACTTCAGGGATCATGACTGGGAATGAGATGACAAACCAGTATCAGTCAGGTGTGTTTCATACACTTCAGGGATCATGATTGGGAGGAGATGACAAACCAGTATCAGTCAGGTGTGTTTCATACACTTCAGGGATCATGATTGGGAGGAGATGACAAACCAGTATCTGTCAGGTGTGTTTCATACACTTCAGGGATCATGACTGGGAGGAGATGACAAACCAGTATCAGTCAGGTGTGTTTCATACACTTCAGGGATCATGACTGGGAGGAGATGACAAACCAGTATCAGTCAGGTGTGTTTCATGAACTTCAGGGATCTTGATTGGGAGGAGATGACAAACCAGTATCAGTCAGGTGTGTTTCATACACTTCAGGGATCTTGACTGGGAATGAGATGACAAACCAGTATCAGTCAGGTGTGCTTCATGCACTTCAGGGATCTTGATTGGGATGAGATGACAAACCAGTATCAGTCAGGTGTGTTTCATACACTTCAGGGATCATGACTGGGAATGAGATGACAAACCAGTATCAGTCAGGTGTGTTTCATGCACTTCAGGGATCATGACTGGGATGAGATGACAAACCAGTATCAGTCAGGTGTGTTTCATGCACTTCAGGGATCTTGACTGGGATGAGATGACAAACCAGTATCAGTCAGGTGTGTTTCATGCACTTCAGGGATCTTGTTTGGGATGAGATGACAAACCAGTATCAGTCAGGTGTGTTGCACGCACTTTAAGCACAAGAGAAATCATTGTCCATGGCAAACGCCTGTTCCAAGTCAGTGGTAAACGCATAGACTTTGATGGGGAACAGGTTACAGACAGACAGGAGGAATGTGATGCTATTTTATAGTGACATGCTCACACAGGGAACAGTTGTTCATTTTCACACATAGAAAGCTGTTGTCATAAGACTGTATGCAATGCAATATGATTGTACTGGATCATTATTTCATAGTTGTCATGAACATGTGAATGACTTGTTACGCTCATTATATTTTGACTGTACACATTTGTGCGGATACATGCGTATGCGTCGACAACATGAGACAGAGACAGAGACAGAGATTTTCATAAACCTCATTTTGTCATTTCGATTGCTACTGCCGAGTTTCCTGGATGTTTCCTATCTTGCAAGCCGGGAGGTAAGTAAATTTATTTTCATTCCGTCAGTTTTGGTATCAAGATAAAAAAAATCCAACATGAACCGCACACAGACTCATATGGCATAACTATTAGAGGAAATTTTTGCAAACGTGCTTAAAACAGGACATATCTTCAACAGTGTGAATCACTGTGCATGTATATTGCTTTCTATTCAAGTTTATTCGTTCAAGATTGTTCTTTTGTTCTTGTGTTATCGAATTAGGAGTTTTTATGCTGTTGTTATTGTTAATGTTTTTGTGAGTTAAGTAGTTGTATACTTCTTTTTCTAACATTGTGTTTTGTTTTGTATTTTCCAGTGAAAACAAACCTGACCAGTCAAACACCTGAAAGAACACTTCGTGACGTTCTGAACATGGCCGCCACAAGTGATCACGTGGCTGCCAGACAGAACGAGGCAGGCCGGCGGAGAGGCAGCGGGAAAAGTGGACAGGAAAAGATGATGCCAGCTCCGGTGGAAGCGGTCGTTCAGTTGGGATACCCCCCTGACCTCGTCCTCTTCACCTACCAGCGGCTCCTGTCTGCACGGGCACACCCCTCCCATCATACCGCCACTTCTCCCTCCTCCGGAAGTAGGGATGACGCCATGACCGGAAACACCCCGCCACCACGTGCCGTCTCCGCAGATACGCTGTTGATTGCTGTGGATGAGGCAGTGCGTCATTCTGACGTCGGGTCCTCTGGTGCTGGAGAGCTTGGTGCCAGCGCTGCCATGCCATTAGTAGCTGGTGGGTTCCAGGATGGGGAGGGTGACACGCCCAGTGAGGAAGTGCAGGAGGATGGTGGCGGTGATGAAGCACCCTCCACTCTCCCTACTTCTTCAGGACCTGGTCAGCAACCAGCTGGTGGTAACAGCCGCACTCCATCTTCCACTGACAACCTGTCTTCAACTGATGACCAGTCTGAGTCAGCTGACAACCAGGCTTCCATCAACCACCAGCCTTCCACCGACAATTCAGAGAGCTCTGTATCCTCCACCATGGAGTCTTCCTCCAGCACTACGCCGGCTGCTGCATCAGTGTCACGTGACAGAAGCCCCGGGCCCGCCAAGCCGGAAGAGGGCGCAGCAGCAGCGGCCGACGAGAGAGCGTCGGACAGAAATCTCCAGCTGGCCAAGCTGCGGGCTTTGAGGGCGGAGAACCGACGACTGAAGGCGCGGCAGACATGTCGCCAGTGCCGTCAGAGGCCTGTAGCCCTGACCTTGCTTCCCTGCGGTCACTTCTGCTTCTGCCAGGAATGTGGCTCGACCTTGGAGAAGTGCCCACTGTGCAGGAAAACGATTCTTGCTGACGTCAGAACTTTCGTGGCGTAAAGGAACTGCCCTGAAGAGGGTTCTCTGCTAGTACTTTCTGCTGCTGAACGCAACAGGCTTTATTTCTATTGTGTATAACGCAGCACGCATGACTGTGCGCCTTAAAAAAACCAAACCAAACCATAGTTCCCTCAGTATCTCTGCGTGCTGGCATGTATTCTGCTGTCACATGATTGTGACTGAATCTGTGTATGGTTTTCAGAGTGATTTCAGAGCATGTTCGTCAGTGCTCCCCAATAAAGACTTAACTGACATAGTGACTGTCTCTCTACAACAGACACTATTGTGATGATCGGAAAGGGAGAGAGAGAGAGAGAGAGAGAGAGAGAGAGAGAGAGAGGGGGGGGGGTCTGGTGGAAAATAATACTGTTTAATAAAGACTGCCAAACAAAGACTTGACGCAGTGACTGTCCCTCTACAACAGACACTATTGTGATGATCGGAAAGGGAGAGAGAGAGAGAGAGAGAGAGAGAGAGAGAGGGAGGTCTGGTGGAAAATAATACTGTTTAATAAAGACTGCCAAACAAAGACTTGACGCAGTGACTGTCCCTCTACAACAGACACTATTGTGATGATCGGAGAGAGTGAGCGAATGAATTGGAGCGAGAAAGAGAGAGAGAGAGAGGGAGGGGGGGGTGGAGTTTGGGGTCACTCATACATTGGTACGAAAGTTGCCATGAATGTTGGTTATGCAGTTCCTATTTCATGTTCAAGGGAACATATGGATATAAAATAAAAGGCAGTCATTATAACGATCTGTTGTTACAAAAGCGACTTGTTGCTATAGTCATCTGTTGCTATAGTCATCTATTGTTATAGTTATCTGTTGTTCATAATGAACCGTTATTGACCTGTTTCTCAAATCACTTTACCACTTTTATCATGGTGCTTGTGATGAATGAAGTTCATTTGAAATCATTTTGAATGGAATGTGATATCTTTCAACGTTAAAATTATGTTGCAAGCATGTATTTGAAATGATTACAGTTATGTTGGTGTTGCTCCACTCTGTTTTGTCATGCTGAGCTTTAACTGAAAATATAAACCATGGACAATGGAATAAATATGTTTCTCTGTTAGTCCATGCACTGATGGTTTGCCTTCCTGAGTTTTTGATCTAAAACAAATCATGGACAATAGAAAAAAATATGTTTGTATCTTTGTCCACGCACTGAGTTATTCACTCAGTTCTCATCTGTTAAAACTCAGCGAATGCATGAGTTGTATTTGTATCTGTATGCTGAATCTGTTGCTTCCCCCCCCCCCCTCCTTCTTCTCGACCTGTTTGAGCTGGGTGATTCCCCCTGACGGTCAAGAAGCCCCAGAACGACATCAGTTGAAAGCACCCTTGCACTGATTACAATGTTTTAAAGTAATTATCTTTATTATGCGATGCTTTCATGTATATGTGTGTCTTATTTGTTTAACATAAAAAGAAGAAGAAGAAATAATGTTTGATATTTTTGTGTTGAGTAATTGTTCATCTTGTTCGTGCTGCATCTAGTGTAATTTCTCTCTGTGGGATAATGATATTCTTCTTATGTTACTACTGCTTGATGTGTCTGTGGGTAAATACGTTGTTTTCTCCTTCACTGACTTCATCGCACGCAGCTTTTTTCTGTATGTTGTTTGGAAGGCCTTTATACTGCTTCTGAGGATACGCACAGCATATACTGTGTAATTCCGTTTTTATGATCCCCCCCCCCCCCTCTTTTTTTAAGCAACAGAGTGGTATTTTTTGGATATGTGAATTTTTAATGAACGTTTGAGTTTTCCCAACATCAGATAATGTTTATAAAGTTTCGAGTTCACAACTGTATCATTTTGTACTGTTCTCTCTCCTCTCTCTGCCATGGTCTGTCTGTCTGTATGTCTGTCTTTCAATTGTTTAACTAGTGCAATATGTTATCAGTATGGTTTGTTCTCTCTCTCTCTAGTACAATATGTTATCAGTATGGTTTGTTCTCTCTCTCTCTAGTACAATATGTTATCAGTATGGTTTGTTCTCTCTCTC
>NC_134876.1:52683-65183 GCF_041734735.1 Babylonia areolata | reverse complement strand
GCATTTGTGTTGCTGTTGTATGCGTCAGTTTCCGAAATATGTATGCGGGTGGCTGGAACTGATCTGGCTCCCAGTTGATGTACAAAATACCCACGGCGATTCCTTGGGTCGTTCGTCCAAGTATCTTGAACAAAGATAACAACAGAAAAAAATATTAGAATATTTATATCTGAAAGAAATATGTAATTTTGGGGGCATTGTAGAAAGCATGAAAGTAAAAATGTGGGTGATTGTGGTGAGTTGTTTCCCTTCCGAGGTAATTTGAGATGGAGCAAAACAAATTGTTGTCAGAAAGCAAAGCAATAAACTACAGAAGATGTAAAAACGCTTGTGACCGCTGTCTGGCTGTCTCTGTCTCTCTGACACTTTTTTGCATGCCTGTAAACAATGTATAAAGTTCATAAATGCAACAACAGAAAAACAAATTGCCAAAAAGAACCCTCCCGATATTTACCGCTGCAGGTATGGTTTTAGGTCTTTCGACAGGTATATGCCAGCAGCTCCATATATCTTCACGGTTTTTTGTGTTGTAACCTAGATAAAAAGAAGCAAAACGGTTTTTTTTAACTTCAAGCAAATCAAGCCATAAAAACTGCAAACACATAGCTTCATAGGTCTTTTATGCAAACAAAAAACCCCCAACAAAAACGAATACTATTTTTTGATAAATATTCGACAACAGATTTATATCAAGCTTCGTACCAACAACCAGGACTCCACCACCCGAACACAGCCAGGACACAGCATGGACCACAGACATCGCCGACGGCCAGAACACGGCAAGGACCCTTCTCGAACAAGACCACAAGACCAACGCCTTGACCACGTCACACCTCCATGGATAAAGACCACAGCCACGAATAACTTGACCTTAAGGGCGTCATGCCGATAGGTTGTTAAATTCCACTCTACCTTACATCAATGCGGGAAAGGTTTTCATCCTCCTCCACACTTTTGGCGTTGCAAACTGTTCCATTGTCATGTTCCTGATCGCACCCAGTCGAGAGATGCTCCCAACACTGAACGTCGTCATCAAAATGTCTCGAATTTTGGTCTTGTCCGACCAGGTCTCTTCATCGGTAAGAGAGACACCATCCATTTTTGGGTCTTGTCCGATCAGGTCTCTTCATCGGTAAGAGAGACACCATCCATTTTTGGGTCTTGTCCGATCAGGTCTCTTCATCGGTAAGAGAGACACCATCCATTTTTGGGTCTTGTCCGACCAGGTCTCTCTTCATCGGTAAGAGAGACACCATCCATTTTTGGGTCTTGTCCGACCAGGTATCTTCATCGGTAAGAGAGACACCATCCATTTTTGGGTCTTGTCCGACCAGGTCTCTTCATCGGTAAGAGAGACACCATCCATTTTTTTGGTGGGGAAATCGTTTGCGATGTCCATGGCTTTAATCAAACAAAAAACAATCACAAATTAATGACAGTTTTTTCAGCATTGATTATACCTCTCTCCTCCAACCCTTTCTTTTAACAGCTCTCTTACTTTTTGTAAACTTTGTACTTTGGTGGGGTTTAGGTAATTTTTTTTTTGTACACCACAAACTGCATATTTTTTTATATTTTTTTTTACTTGTATTCATGAACTGTCTTAAATAACAGTGACCTGTACCTAACATAAAAAATATGTGTTTAGATGAACATAAAACCCTGTGTGTATGTGCCTGGCTCTGTCTCTCTGTCTCCTCTCTCTTGGAAACATTTTACAGTAGTAGTGTACTTACGTCTGGTCTCCGTGTTTATCGCATTTGCACGCATTTTTTTGATGCTCTAAGCTGCACCATGGCAGCTTTTACGCTGATATGTAAATTTGAGACCTCTGAGGCCAGGCTGTTCTTTCGCAGATAAAGTTCTTTGGCCTCAACCAGCCACTTCAAGAAAGTCTGCACACATGGTGTTCAGGCAACGTAAAAGACAAAAGAAAATTTTATTTACATTATTTTGGTGTTTTTTTCCTGTGTTATATTACTTATATAAATAAACGTCCCAACATCAAATTGACATCTTGAAAGTAATAAATAAACAAGAGAGGCAAGGCCTTCAAGAATCACTTGTGACACACACTTGCAATTGAATCAAAACACAAAAAATCAATTGCAAAACAAAAGTCATGTGCACCTCCCAACATAAAAAATATAGACCACACAAAGTTTTGGTGGATTTCACATTGGGTTTTTTTTTCACTTATTTTTTTCAAAATTAAAGTCATAAAGGAAAAAAATCATTTCTAAACTCACACTTGCTTTTGTTTAAATGAAAGACGAAATGCACCTTTAAAATATCATTATCCTCTAAATTGATAATGTGCATTGCCGTTGTACTGTCAATATGTTCATTATCATTAACGTTAAGGTTGCTGAAATGGTGAAACATGTCTTCTAAATTTATGGGACATGATTTTTTCTTTTTCTTTTTAATTCTATTCCATAGTTCTCTTGAATTGCTTTTGCGTAATCTTCGTAGTTCTCTGTGCCATTTATTTCTCCACGTCTTTTCTGCTTTCTTTAAAACGGACTTGTAACTTTTGCTCACTCTTTCGAGCGTGTCTCTATTTATTACTAGAATTTCTTTCTTTTTTTTTTTTTTTTTTTTACTCTGTGTTTAGCTTTAAAATATTCTGATCGGCTTCGTTTGCATGTGGAATCAAACCAACTGTGACTGTCTCTGTGTTTTTTACTATCATCAGCATCGATTGCGTCATTTAAGTGTGTAAGCTCAGCGTTAGACAAATTTTCTTGAAAAGAAGCAGCCTTTTCGTGTTCCCATTTTCGTATGATTTCATTCTGACCTGTTAAATTTGATATGGCACATTTTTTTATGACACGGTATGACAGCCGTATCAGTATGATTTTTATAGTTCAATATGTGACACTCAGTAGCCAGAGACAAGATCAACGGGCTGTGTACATCAGATAATAAAGCATCAAATGGGGAAATAGTAAAATCTGTTATTTTTGTGAACAAAAAGGGGGATCCAACCATGTAGTCAACCACAGTACAGCCATTACTAGTGAACATTCCGATTCCGTCATCTCTCCCTGCTCTTCCATTAAGAATATACAATGAAGACGATTTAAACATGTCAATCAATCTATACCCATAGTTGTCTGGTCGACGATTATCTTATGTCTATACTTAACTGGATATAACTGCTCATCTAAAACATTGATCTTCTTCTTCTTCTGCGTTCACTCGTATGCACACGAGTGGGCTTTTCCGTGTATGACCGTTTTTACCCCGCCATGCAGGCAGCCATACTCCGTTTTCGGGGGTGTGCATGCTGGGTATGTTCTTGTTTCCATAACCCACCGAACGCTGACATGGATTACAGGATCTTTAACGTGCGTATTTGATCTTCTGCTTGCATATACACACGAAGGGGGTTCAGGCACTAGCAGGTCTGCACATATGTTGACCTGGGAGATCGTAAAAATCTCCACCCTTTACCCACCAGGCGCCGTCACCGTGATTCGAACCCGGGACCCTCAGATTGAAAGTCCAACGCTTTAACCACTCGGCTATTGCGCCCGTCTAAAACATTGATCAAATCATGGAATGGACCTTTACTGTCACTCTGATGTTGATCAATAAAATCTTTCAAGTTTCTGGTATAAGCATTAAAGTCACCTGCTAACAGAATATAACAATCATATTTACTTTCTATATCAAAGAGCATGTTTTCAACATCGTCAAACATATCAACACTACTATACACTGATCTTTAGGAGGGATGTAAACCACTCCAACACACACATCTTTATCATATCCCGTTAAAGATGATTTTATCATGAACCATGCTGAGTTGCTGTCTTTGTTTGGTAGAGTGGTTATATAATTACAATATTTCTTTTTGTATGCAAAAGCAACACCACCTGAACGTTGGTACGATGAACATTTTCGACTGAAAAAATGTATTGTATACCCAAGTTCATCGAAAACATTTTCAAGGAATGAGTGATCTTGCTTGTCTGTTTTGGTTCTGTTAATAAAATAACATCAAACTGACTAATGTGTGTAACAAATTCACTATGTTTTAACCTACTTCGCAACCCACAAACATTGAGTGATACAAAGCTTATGTTATGTCTTTCACCACTTGAGCTTTTTGAATAGTTCACAGAAGAATCATGTAAGGCAGAACAACAATCACGTGAAATAAAACAATCAACAAAACTGTCAAGTAACAAATTTTGACCGTTTTCTGAAAGAAAACTGCATTGCCCTCCGTCGCACCCCTATCCCACAACATGCTGAAGACCCAGAGCTTCAAAGTCTACACTGTCCACACCAAGGTGGAATAGGTCTTCAGGGTTGTCAATCAGGACGACCTTGGCGTTTGTAGTTTGGTCCGGCGTCTTCTTGAGGACACAGCGGATCCGACCGTCATGCGTTGTCGACACCCTGTCAACTGCCTCGTTGCGCTTTGCACACACACACACACACACACACACACACACACACACACACACATATATATATATATATATATATATAAGAACACAACAAATAACTTTCATTTATCATATATCTATTATTCTCATGAATAAAGAATTTTCTCTTGTAATCTCTTTCTGTCTCTCGTACACATCTAATCTAGTGAATACATTCCAAATTTGAATCTATTTTGTGTTAAAAAATTGTGAACACAAACTACATAATATTACAAATTGCATTTCTGTAAGGTCACTATATACTCTCTCTCTCTTTCTCTCTTTGTGTGTGTGTGGGGGGGGGGGGAGGGGGGGCGGGGGGGGGGGGGGGCGGGGGGGCTCATATGCTTTTATGTGTAGTGCTGAAAAAAAACCTCACTGTCTTTTGTTTCACCCTCTACGCGCAAAACACAGATGCTCAATCTTTGGCGTAAATGGTACTCCATCCACTGCTCCAAAACACACACAAAAACAAAACAAAACCAACTAAAATGTTATCCTGATAACTGCTCACAAATAAATCCCCCTTTAAAAAAAAAAGAAAAACAAGAAAAGAGCAAATCATCCACATATGCTGACACACACACGAAGAATATGATCGCTTGAACAAAGACGAACAGGCTCTCGACCTTGGGTATCGAGACACCGACGTTTAGAGCAGCCGTGTAGATGATCACCCTGTAAGAACTGATGTCTTTTTTGGTTGTTCATGTAGTTTGTTATCTTTCGAGAAGAAGACCACATCTTGGACTCCCCAGATCTCTTTTATCATCCTCTCCAACAGAACGCCATCTTGTCTGACGCTCACGGCCACAGCCACGGCATCCTGCAAAAAGGTGTTTTGTACTTTGATCCTGAGAGTGGTTAACCATACTTTCCCACAGTAGTCTGACAACAGCGACTCGGGTAGCGCCTTCAGAAAACACAAGAGGAAATCGTCTTTCTTGGTCATCTTGTGCATTTGAGCGTATTTTTTACTGCCTTCCACTTTCCGAAAACAAGATCAGGTCGTAGTGAGAAGACGGCAAATGTGTGTTGACAAAGAGCCGAAGCGCGTGCCTCGGCGCGACGATATTTTTGTACAGCCGGCGAACGGCGTTGATCTGAGTGGCTCCCATGCACTGGTCCATGACGAGCACCTGCTCGGCCTGCCTCACGAGTCTGGTGAGGATCGTGGCCAACCCCAGGTTGACAGTTTTAGTCCTGGCGGGTGAAGAAAAAGACTCCAGGAGGGCCATACTAAAAATGGTCGTGATCTCTTCAAGTACCACGATACGCCAGCCACAGTGAGTATCTTCGTAGGGTTAGGGTTTAGGGTTAGGGATAGGGTTAGGGTTTAGGGTTAGGGTTAGGGTTAGGGTTAGGGGTTAGGGTTAGGTTTAGGGTTAGGGTTAGGGTTAGGGTTAGGGAGGGTTAGGGTTAGGGGTTAGGGTTAGGGGTTAGGGTAAGGGGTTAGGGTTAGGGTTAGGGTTAGGGTTAGGGTTAGTTTGGTTTGGTTTGGTTTGGTTTGGTTTGGTTTGGTTTGGTTAGGGTTAGGGTTAGGGTTAGGGGTTAGGGTTAGGGGTTAGGGTTAGGGTTAGGGTTAGGGTTAGGGTTAGGGTTAGGGGTTAGGGTTAGGGTTAGGGTTAGGGTTAGGTTAGGGTTAGGTTAGGGTTAGGTTAGGTTAGGGTTAGGGTTAGGGTTAGGGTTAGGGTTAGGTTAGGTTAGGGTTAGTTTCAGTTTGAGTTTCACTTTCTCAAGGAGGCGTCACTGCGTTCGGACAAATCCATACACGCTACACCACATCTGTTGAGCAGATGCCTGACCAGCAGCATAACCCAACGCGCTTAGTCAGGCCTTGAGTGGATGCTTACATATTTGTGTACCTATGAAAGTGGATTTCATTTTACGTAATTTCGCCAGAGGACAACACTCTCGTTGCCATGGGTTCTTTTTCAGTGCGCCAAGTGCGTGCTGCACACGGGACCTCGGTTTATCGTCTCATCCGAAAGACTAGACGCTCAGTTTGATTTTCCAGTCAAACTTAGGAGAAAGGGCGAGAGCGGGATTCGAACCCACACCCTCACGGACTCTCTGTATTGGCAGCTGAGCGTCTTAACCATTCTGCCACCTTCCTCCTTAGGTTAGGGTTAGGTTAGGTTAGGTTAGGTTAGGTTAGGGTTAGGGTTAGGGTTAGGGTTAGGTTAGGTTAGGTTAGGGTTAGGTTAGGGTTAGGGTTAGGGTTAGGGTTAGGGGTTAGGGTTAGGGTTAGGGTTAGGGTTAGGGTTAGGGTTAGGGTTAGGGAGGGTTAGGGTTAGGGTTAGGGTTAGGGTTAGGGTTAGGGTTAGGGTAGGTTAGGTTAGGTTAGGTTAGGTTAGGTTAGGGTTAGGGTTAGGGTTAGGGTTAGGGTTAGGGTTAGGGTTAGGGGTTAGGGTTAGGGTTAGGGTTAGGGTTAGGGTTAGGGGTTAGGGTTAGGGTTAGGGTTAGGGTTAGGGTTAGGGGTTAGGGTTAGGGTTAGGGTTAGGGTTAGGGTTAGGGTTAGGGTTAGGGTTAGGGTTATAGTGTAGTCATCCTGTGACAAAAGTAACTATGACCCAAAACTAATTGTTACACAAAGTTTCTCTGTTGTAACATGTTCACTAAGATCATGTCTACATATTGTAAAAATTATAATTGTGTGCACCTCTGCATATTTGATTTATGATGATTTGATTACGTCATACATACAACCATATGACCTGACACATATTTTGCTGAAAACCTTGTCATGTTGCATCTCATTTGAAAAATCTCAGGAAAAAGGCTCCAAATAGCGAAGAGAAACACAATTGAAATGTTAAGGTTTAAAAATAACACCATGACCATTGTCGAACATTGTCAGGGGCAGTTCAGTAGGGTTGGGAGGGGGGGGGGCAGGCTAGTTCGGTACACAACTTCGGTGGAGCCCCCGTTTTGTTTTTGACAGGAACAATCGTAAAATTTTGGAGGAAGCAGGAAACATGAGGATGGGGTACAGCCAGTGTATTAAGCAGCAAGGCTTGTCGAAATCAAGAAACAAAGGAACTAACTTTAGTCATAGTCTATGGCAAGTACTGGTGAGTTGGAACAGCTGACGCCGGAACATTCTCCACAGCTAGGTGTGCACTCAAGTCCATGTTTTCTGCAGCTGCATCGTCTTGTGTCACAGTTATTTCTGCACATGCACCTGATTACTTGTAGCAAGTCTGCTGGTGCTGCTGGTAGATCAGTTGTGACTGGCACGAACTTGCCATGTTCAAGTTTCCAACCACACTGTGTCGGTTCTACTGACAGTTTGCCTCCCAGCCACTCTTGCACTTGGAAGTAAACTCTCAAGCTGTGGAATCGAGCTGCAGCTGAGGTTGGAGGAAGAGTGTGGACCTGCACAAAAGTTGTTCCAACTGCTACTTTTGAACAGAACAGTCTATAGCGAAGGTCATCCAAGTTCTCTCCTGCATTGCCATTATACAGTGAGACAAACATCTTTTCCCCTGCCGATTGAATGCTGTCTATGCTGTCATCACGAAGAAACACGTGAGCAAGAGCTTGCATCTGTGGACTGGATTTCATTTTTTTCCAAGCTACAGCTTTTCCAACACCAAACGGCCGAGAAGTGGTGTCACAACCTGTGAATGCGTGAAGAAAAAGAAGAGCGTGACGCAAATGTCCAAGAGCTGTCACAAGATGTTTAATGCTCCAAACTTTTGTAGATTTCCTTTGTTTGTCAGAATAGAAGAAGATGTCATAGGAATCAATTTGAATGTGGTGAACCAACAAAATCAGCAGGTCTGTGTCCTCCCCGATTACTGCTGTGACGGTGTTTTGAGCGCATCCTATTGCAGCAGTGACGATTTGCAAATCAGCATCAGCACTAGCGTGAATGACAGTGCATGTGTTTTCCAAAGAAGCTCCGAGTGCGCAAATGAAACGTTGCTTGTTTTCTGAGTTTGACAGAAACTGGTCTTTCGTAGAGCTGAATGTCATGTCTGGCTTGAAATGCACAGAACTTGTTTTCCGTCCCTTGGTACGCCGAAGGTGAGTCATATCTTTTGTGGAAGGACCAGACATGTACCCATCAAACACAATGACAGCTTTGGGGTAGTGATGGTTTACAAAACTCACATAGGCGTCAATGATGCTCTGAAAACTGCTACCACGTTTCCATGGTGCTTGAAGTCGCTGAAGCAGAGATCCTCCATCAACCACAAATTGCACGTCAGGTGGGATAAGAATGGGAATATCATCTTTGGCCGAAACGATCTTCCACAGCTCATCAGCCAGTGTTGCCTTGTTTGGCTGGCGCATGAAGTCTGGTGATTCAAACAGTGAGGAAGGGACGCCACACAACTCATACTTTAACAGTTGTTTTTCATCAACAGATGTGCTGTTGGCTGCAGTTATAAAGCGCTGGAAAAGAAGTTGAGGATCAATTGATATTGGATTGCCTTCCACTTTGACTGCCTTCTTCGCCCCAAGTGTCTTGACCTGGGTTTTTTTCTTCATGGTCAGATCTGCTACTGCTAAGCCTTCCATGCCATTCAGAATTCCAAGACCGACTGCTTTTGCTTGGTCTACATTCACAGATGAGTCCGCCACCACACCATTGTCAATGTTTCTGAGGCTGGGGTCATTGGCAAATGGGTTCCTTTCACAAAGATATGATGTGATGGTCATCATGTCGTCTGTGTCTTTTGCCATTCGAGAAGATCCCATTTCTATGTGCTGATCACTTGTAAGTCGACTGGTATCAGTGACTTCTTGCATGGCAGTGTTCACATCAGCACATGCTGGCATGGACAGTACCCATTTAGCGCGTTGGGACTCTGTCATCCCTCTCCCTCGGGTGAGGCCACCAGTTGTCTTTAAACCTCGCATCAGGGTTTGCTCAATTGTCAAGTCAGACGAAATGCCAGCCCAGTATCTATTGCTTCGTCTCACAACATGATGTCCTTCGACAAAGCTTTTGTAGACAACAGGGTTGACTTTGTCAAGCTTGTTCATCGTCTGAAGGTACAAATAGGCAGACTTGGTATAAGAGTTGTGACCAGCTGCAGCAAGGTATGGGAGCATTTCACGTACGACGGACAGATGAAGGAGCCAATTTCCAGTTCTTTCAGCCTTCAGAAAACGTTTCAGTATGTCAACCATAGCCATGTACTGGAGCCAGAGATCACAAGTTCTGCCACTGAGTGACAATTTCTTGTTGTTTAGTTTGCTGGCGATCCTGTTGAGACAATCGTTGTTTTTGACAGAATCTGGTGTTACTGCACCCTTCAAAAGTTGGCTGTGAAGGGCAGACGCCGTTTGAAGATCTTCCTTGTCTTGGAGTTCATTCAAGGCACTTGATATTGCTGTATCCATATCTTGAGGTACGTCAGATGTGCGAACTGGTTTTAGTTCTGTTTCAGCATTCAGTTCCAGATCATTCCTTTGTGCCTCATTTTGGGACAGGTCGGCCTCATCTTGAATGTTTTCTGTAGTTCCAGATGACAGTTGGGCATGCAAGGTTTCTTCTTTTTCACAAACAGTTCCTTGTGAGTCATGCTCCACTGACGTCGGAGAAGCAGGGAGGACATCTGTAGACACTTGCAGCAAAGTGGACTGTTGATCTGTTTCAGTCTGGCATTTAGGATGTGGTAAAGGCACACCAAATGTGTCTGACATCAACAGTGCATTTAATGCTGCATCAAGTAGAACGTGTCCACGAACTGCACGTTGTACAGCCTTTCCTTGAAGCATTGCACTCACAGAATTTGAAGCATACACAGTTGACAACACTTCATGAAGTCCAGTTTCTTCCATCAAATGCCCAATGCATGCAAGAAAACTCATTTCAAGATGAAACGGCCCAAGCCGAAGGACAATGGATTGAAGGTCACTATCTGCTGGTTCACCTGAAATGATGCTCAGAGCCTTCCACCATAGAGGTTGGTCAAATGTCAGCACTGGTGTTGATTTATTGCGCTTCACTTCAGCACAAATGAAACACAGTGTAGAATATATACATGTTTTGTCACTGGGATTCATGTCTATCATCGGCATGAATATGACTGACGACTGTCCTGGAAAACTTCCATGGTGAACAGCTTGCATGACTCCAGACCAAGACGGTCTATGTGGATGTAGCAGCCAGCAAGCTTTCCACAACAAATCAACTTCTGATGTTGGATCTTTGACAAATGTATTTGTCAGACTCTCAAACTTCATTGTCATCAAACCAAGGCATTCATCTCTGTAGTATTTGATGTCAATCTTTGCCTTGTTGATGATCTCTTCTGTCCTGACATCAGTTTGCCTTCTGACCTGCACTGTGCTATTCACTCTGGGAGTAACCGAGGCAATAATTCCCATGCCATGGAAGGTGTTAAATCCATCAAGTGTAGCCGTGTTGTGATCCACGTTGTCTGCCATGTACTGGATGAAATGACCCTCAGGTGCTGATGCAACATTATGGTCAGACACAGCAGCATTCATCTCATAGGTCATGACCTCACTGTACGACACACTAAAACCAAGAGAGTACAAAGTGTCCACTAGGAACTTGGAATTAAAACAATGGTGCATCTGGACTGCTAATCCAATCTGCAATGGGCATATGAGAACACGTGGACGAGCTGCTTGCATAATTACTTGGCCTGTTGATGCTACTTTCAAATCTGTGTCCTTTCCACTGAAAATAGTCTTCAGCAAAAGCTGCAACGAATCAGGAACAAAGTTTAAGTTTGCTGAAAGTGATGCTATATCATCTTTGTTGGGATACAGTGCACGAGTTGTAGGCAAGGCTTTAATGTCACTCTTGATGAGTTCTGCTGCTGTTTCTATGATGCATTTCTTCTGAGTCTCCTCATCACACATTTGTTTTGAATAAAATGTGTGCAAGATCGATGATGCTGTTTTCCTGAATGTAACAACATTAGCTTTTCCATTCAGTTCTGTGATGATGAGTTCTTCACCAAAATGTTTCCTCAGCTCTTCCTTCATCTTGGGATGACTGTAGGAATCGCCATCATTGTATTCTTTCATTTTGTTGATGAGGTCACCAACAGTAATCTGTTCATTATCATTGTCAAGAATAAAACCAGCGATCTTTTCGAAGGCATTTGCCTTTTTCTCATCTTTAGGTCGTCCAAGCTTTTTTTTTTTTTCATCTTTGTCTGAAGCAAAAGACTTAGGAAGTCTTTTCCTACTTCTAAAATGAACACTACATGTCTGATGATAAACTGCATCAGCAGCTGGCAAATCAGAAACAAACTCTAGTCTGCTTTTCACAGTGTCTGCCCACTCATCTCCCCGCTGTGAACATACTTTAGCAATTGAGCTTTGAAAGTCAAGTGTTCTCACTGGATGCACCTTCAGGCCACAGCGTGCATTGAGCTCTGCAGGAGTCCCACAAAAAAGACAACATCTGGCAAAGTCAAATGGTTGGTTTTGCGAACGTAAGTTCTGTGCAATATTTATAGCGGATGAAGACTCTTGTTTTTTTCTTAGATAACTTTGAATGTTGTACTTATTAGTAAAATTACGACGGCATTCTTCATGCACTGCTTGCCCTTCAGACACGACAATAGTCTCACCACGCTCTTCACTTGCTCTGTTTATGGAGTCTCTTCCTTTAGCTGTTGGCACAACAATCTTCCCACCAGCGTCCAGGGCACCTCCACACAGCACGCACACCTCCATATTCTGCTACAGGCCCATTCCTGAAAAGATTTCACAAATTGTATGAGATATTTAGGCCAGGAAATTCACACACACACACACACACACACACACACACACACACACACACACACACACACTAATTAAAAGCCAAAATGAAATACACAAGGCATGGGCGCGTATACTGGGACATTCATGCATTCACCGACACACATGGCAACACATGCACATACACTTACGTGCATTCACACACACACACACACACACACACACACACACACCAAATAAACCCATCAACCCACCTGCACACGCCTGTTTTCATTCCTGTCAGCAAATCTCCAATAATAATAATAATAATAAAGAAGTAATAATAATAATAAGAATAATAATGATATTAAAATT
>NC_134876.1:0-50083 GCF_041734735.1 Babylonia areolata | reverse complement strand
GTGTGTGTGCGCGTGTGTGCGTGCGTGCACGCGCGAGCGTCTGTGGGTATGTGCGTGTGTATGTGTGTGTGCGGTGCGTGTGTGTGTGTGTGTGTGTGTGTGTGTGTGTGTGTGTAGTACGCACGTGTGTGCGTCCGTGTGTGTGTGTGTGTGTGTGTGTGTGCTCACGAGCGCGTGTCCGCAAGTGTGTGTGTGACGGAGTGGGGGTGGGGGGGGGGGGGGTGGACCTGTAGGTACACTACCCATCTATTATTATTCCTGATCACGCCTACCCCCCCCCCTCCCCCACCCCCAAAAGAGAGGTGTGTGTCTAAAAGACACGCAGGTAGGTGAACGGCCTTTACTGTCTACGGGAGCAATAGCCGAGTGGTTAAAGCGTTGGACTTTCAATCTGGGGGTCCCGGGCTCGAATCTCGGTAACGGCGCCTGGTGAGTACCTAAACCGCCTTCATGTGTATACGCACGGAGAAGATCAAAATATGCGCGTTAAAGATCCTGTAATCCACGTCAAGTGTTCGGTGGGTTTTGGAAACAAGAACATACCCAGCATGCACATCCCCGAAAACTGACGGGGTATGGCTGCCTACATGACGGGGTAAATAAACAAAATGGTCATACACGTAAAAAGTTACATGTCTGAGTGTGAACGTGTGCATGTCGTGCCTGAAATCTGATTGAAATGGCACAGAAAACGAATGATGAGCGCCTAAATCGCAGCCGTCAGAAGGCTCTCTACCCAGGTAAAGAGCTTAGAGCTTGTGGTCTCCGACCGAGGCCAGGCGCTATAACAATTATTATTATCATAAGTATCCATATCGTTCATCATTCACTCTCTGCTCACCCCGTAGCTGGAGGTCCGCTTGCTGAGCACGTGCCTGCTGTAGGCGTGGCCCTCGGACTTGGGTCGCTGGGTGCGCTCCGACACGGCCACCGTGCGGCTGTCCGCCTGGCTGCTGGGGGGATGGGAGGAGATCAACATGTCCCCTGCAGAGTTGTGCCGCTTCACTGGGGGGTGCTTCTTCTTGGCTGTGGTGGTGGAGGACGGGGAATGGGGGGTTGGGGGGGGGGGGGGTGTGGAGGGGGGGGGATGGCATTATTAGTAATAAATAATTCTTGGTGAAAGCATGTTGGCAGAATGATTAAGACGCTTATCTGCCTATACAGTGTCCATTAAGGCTAAATAATCCTGGTGAGAGCAAGGCGACATTATGCTTAATGTGCTTGTTGCCAATACAGTGTCCATTAAGGTTAAATAATTCATGGTGAGAGCAAGGCGACATTATGCTTAATGTGCTTGTTGCCAATACAGTGTCCATTAAGGTTAAATAATCCATGGTGAGAGCAAGGCGACATTATGCTTAAGGAGCTTGTCTGCCAATACAGTGTCCGTTAAGGTTAAATAATCCATGGTGAGAACAAAGCGACATTATGCTTGAGGCGCTTGTCTGCCAATATGGTGTCCGTTAAGGTTAAATAATCCATGGTGAGAGCAAGGCGACATTATGCTTAAGGTGCTTGTCTGCCAATACGGTGTCCGTTAAGGTTAAATAATCCATGGTGAGAGCAAGGCGACATTATGCTTAAGGAATTTGTCTGCCAATACAGTGTCCGTTAAGGTTAAATAATCCATGGTGACAGCAAGGTGCCAGAATGGTTTGGGATGCTTATCTGCCAATTCAGTGTCCGTGAGGGTTGAGTAATCCCTGATGACAGCACGGTGGCAGAATGGTTAAGACGCTTGCCTGCTGATACAGTGTCCTTAAGGTTAGATATAATCCATGGTGGGAGCAAGCTGGCAGAATGGTTCAGGATGCTTATCTGCCAATAGCGTCCGTGAGGGTTAAATAATCCATGGTGACAGAATGGTCAAGATGCTTATCTTAATCTGCCAATACAGTGTCCGTGAGGGTCTGGGTTCGAATCCCCCCCCCCCCTCCTCTTCCAAGTTTGACTGGAAAAGTCAAACTTGAGCTTCTAGTCATTCGGATGGGACGATACAACGAGGTCCCCGCGTGTGCAGCACGCATCTGGTGCACTAGAAAAGAACCCATGGCAAGAAAGGTGTTGTCCTCTGGCAAAATTCTGTAAAAAGAAATCCACTCTGATAGGTAAAACAAATATATATATGTACACGTGTACTCAACGCCTGACAAGCGCGTTGGGCTATGCTGCTGGTCAGGCATCTGCCTAGCAGATGTGGTGTAGCGTATATGGATTTGTCGAACGCGGGTGACGCCTCCTTGAGAAACTGAAACACGGTGAGAAACACCGGCACTGATCACTATCCGCCGCTACACCGCTCTCCGTCTGTCAGTCTGTCCGTCTGTCAACAGGTCCTCTGCCCAGCTGTTCCCCTGTACTCGGGTGTCTCATCTTGCCTGGCAGGGAGGGAACATGACATTAATATTGAAACATAATCCATGGTGAGAAATACATCATCACTGTCTGATACACTGGATTTTTTTTTTTTTTTTTTTTTTTTTTTTTGTCTCTGTCTGTCTTGTCTGTCTGTCTCTGTCAATATGCTCTTTCACTGTGGTGCGCTTCTTCTTGGAAGGGGAAAGGTGGAGAGGGTGGGGTGGATTTGGGGGGGGTGGCGAACACGATATTATTGATTTTACCATCCATGGATGGTGAGAAACACTCACTGGTCAAAATCTGCTGCTGTACCGTTCATTGTCGGTCAGTCTGTCTGTCTGCCTGTCAGTTTTTGTCTGTCGGACAGACTGAACAACAACAACAAAAAACCGGGGTGGGGGTGGGGGTGGGGTGGAATTTTCTCACTCCAAACAACATCTCCAAAAGTCACCCCCACAACACCGACAACATGTTTCAGCCAACGTGCTGGCGTGTAAACCGATTTTATTAAGCACACAAGCTGATGCAACACGTAACAACGCACACGCAAGCAATAACGCGCACGCGCGCACACGGACACACACACATACACAAACACACACACTCGTAACGCGTGTGCGCGCATGCACGCGCGCGCGCGCGCACACACACACACACACACACACACACCACAAATACCTGTATCTCCCATCAGGTCTGAGCCAAAGCCCTTTGCACACTCCCGCCTCAACCACGTAAAAACAGGAGACAACGATCAATCACAACACGCGTACACACACACACACACACACACACACACACAGCCCATGCATGCACCACAGAAATAAAATAAAAAATAAACAAAACATATATTCATAACCCAGTCATTACTCAGACCACCACCCTTCCCAACTTACACACACAGAGAAAAAAAACAGTCAACACTCAGACCAGTGCCCCAGAGGAGGGAGAAAAAAAAACAACTTCCACCCACCTGCCGATCTGCCAGAGGACGAGGAGGAGGTGGAGGTGAGGGAGGAGGGGTGGAAGGCATGGTCGGGTGGTGCGGCAGGGTGGTGGTGCTGGTGCTGGTGGTACCCGGGGTGGGCGCTCAGCCGGTCGCCCTCGCCGTGGCAGCCGTTGTAAACGTGGCGGCCGTTGGCGGTGGGCAGGATGTCCGGGGCCGAGAAACACTTGTCCTCCGCGCAGATGCTGTTGCCGAACACTGGGGGAGCGTTCGCCTGCAACCAACCAACACACACACACACACACAGTTCATTCAGTTCAGTGCAGTTCAGTTAACTACTCAAGGAGACGTCACTGCGTTCAGGACAAATCCATAATATATACGCATAACCAAATCTGCTGAGCACGATGCCTGACCAGCAGCGTAACCCAACGCGCTTAGGCCTTGAGGGGAATATTAATTTTTTATTTTTTTTTAAAGCAACAATGACATTGACAAAGTAATACACACACACACACACACACACACACACACACATACACACACACACAGTGAACGTTGTGTGCAGGCTGTGGAGTAAAAGGGAAGGCAGGCGTGTGTGCATGACTGAATGTGTGTGTGTGTGTGTGTGTGTGTGTGTGTGTTCAACAGGAAGAGAGGAGCTTTCAGAATTTTTTCTCTCTCCTTTTTCTCACCTCTTCCGTCAAACGGAAATCGCTGATGTGTTAGCGTGGTGTGTGTGTGTGTGTGTGTGTGTGTGTGTGTGTGTGTGTGTGTGTGTGTGTGTGTGTGTGTGTGTGTGTGTGTGTGTGTGTGTGTCTGTCTGTCTGTCTGTCTGTGTCTGTGCCTGTGTGTGTATGTCTGTGTGTGTGAAAGAGAGAGAGAAAGAGAGTGAGAGAGAGACAGAGAGACAGATGCAGGGAGAGAGGATGTGTGTGCGTATGTGTGTGAGAGATAAGCGGGTGGTGTGGGGGGGGGGGGGGGGGAAGACAGACAGAGAGAAAGAGAGAGAGAGAGAGAGCGTATGCGTGCGCGTGTGTGCGCGTGCAGGCGTGTGTGTGCTAAGAGAAAGAGAGAAAGAGACAAACAAGGTGAGACACACAGACACAGAGAGAAACAGAGTGAAGACGGGTGTTGTGGGGACAGTGACGAAAGAAGGGCGTGACGAGGAGAAAGGCAACAGAATAAAAACAAAGAGACACTAGAATAAGAATAAAAACATACAACATATATTTCTCCCATATAAACACCACGTGTTTGCCCATAACCTGTTCGGAGGCATTCTTTGACACACACTCTCTCTCTCTCTTAATGCTCTTTTTTGTGTGAGGACATGGTGAAAAGAAGACTGTAGCTTATCTTTTCACCTCCAGTAAAAACGCTGGAGTACGAATCTCTCTCTCTCTCTCTCTCTCTCTCTCTCTCTCTCTCTCTCTGTGCTACTTTTTTGTGAATTGTTTGTTTTACTGTTTGCTGACGATATGATTTTGTTATCTATAACAACAGTTGGTTTACAGCGACAACTGAACAATTTATATACTGCTGCCAGTAATTTGCACTTAAAAGTAAACATGGACAAAACGAGTATTGCTGTTTTTCGCAAGGGAGGGTATTTGGCAAGAAATGAAAGATGGTCATATGGTAATGAAAGAATTGATGTTGTCAATGCATATAAGTATCTTGGAATTTATTTTTCAACTAGACTCAGTTTCAATTTCGCATGTCAGGATATAGCTAACAAAGCAAAGAAAGCAGTTATTGTATTACTTCATATTTTGTATAAAATAGATTGTAGCTCATTTAGTGTATTTGGTAGGTTGTTTGATTCTCAAGTTCAGCCAATATTGCAGTATGGAGCAGAAATTTGGGGACTGGAAAATAATGTAGCAACAGAAAAAACGCATTTATTTGCAATGAAACGGTTTCTCAATGTAGACAGTCGAATTCCAAATGATCTTGTTTATGGTGAGCTGGGGAGATATCCGATTTATTTGAATTCATATATTAAATGTATCAAATATTGGCTGAAATTGACTAGAATGGATGAAAACAGATTTTCATTTAAAGCTTATAATATGTTATATTCTTTAGATAATAATGGCAAAAAGACGTGGGCAACGAGTGTTAGACAGTGTTTGAATTCTTATGGTTTTGTATTTGTGTGGGACAATCAGTGGGTTGAAGATATTGCCGGTTTTTTAAAGTGCTTTAGGCAACGAATTATTGATTGCAGGTGGCAAGACTGGCATGATCATATACAAAACAGTGATAGATTTGCACAGTTTAAACTCTGCAAGACATCGCATGGCATAGAACCATACATTGAGTTGGTATTGAACAGATTTATAAAATGTGCATTGACAAAATTTAGATTTGGTGTTTCTGATATTGCTACTCATTGTTTTAGATGCGGAAATTTAAGGGAATCGGTGTTTACATGTTGTTTATGTAATCTAGGTAAGGAAGACGAGCTACATTTTGTGTTATGTTGCCCTGCCTTGAGTGACCTCAGACAAAAACTAATCCAACCAAAATATTATAAAGATCCATCTAACTTTAGATTTAATTTGCTCATGTCGTCAAGACATGAGTCTACTCTGTGTAACTTGGCCATTTATATATATGAGGCATTGAAGAGATTGAGAATAGTTACGACGTGAATGTTGTTGAACATCTGTGTTAGATATTTTTTGGTTGGTTTGTGTTGAAGATGCATAGTGTGTCATGTAAAATCTTATTTATTTTTCTTTATGTCACCCCCTTCAGTAAGGGGCTTTGGCCTTTATTTGAATAAAAAAAATCGTTATCGTTATCGTTATCTCTCTCTCTCTCTCTCTGAGTTCTGACTTCTCTTTTCGAGTTAATCATCTCAGTTTGGGCTTCTAGAAATGAACGCACAATTCGAAATCTTGCTAATTACATATACGAAGCATCTAAAATAAGAGAAATTGCTGTATCTTGAATACATATATGTATGTTTATGTGTGCATGTGTCTGCATGTGTATACCTATGGTTGTGATTATTTCAGTGTATATGGTATATTGTCGATGCTGTCACCAAACAGTTTAATCAAGACGTTGAGGTGTTGAAAAAGCAAAACCTCCTTCTTCAGTACAAAATAGACAAACAAGAACAATACAGCCGACGAGAGAACGTTAAAATCATCGGCATTCCAGAACAAGACAACGAGGACCTGGAGGAGGAAGTCAGTAAAGTCTTCCAGGCTGCGGGCTGTACCATCAAGCCCAGTGAAATAGCTGTTGTCCACAGGTCTGGCCAGAGGAAGACCAACAGCCACAACTCCACTGTTTCCCGTGGCAACGCTCCCGCTGGCCGACCTGTGCTGGTGAAATTTGTGTCTCGGCGGACAAAGGCGACGTTGATGGAGAAGCGACGTGCCCTGAAAGAGACCCAGGGGTTCAAGAAAGTCTTCATCAACGACGACCTGACTCCTCTCCGCTCCAGACTGCTACACGTGGCAAAGCGCAACGAGGCAGTTGACAGGGTGTCGACAACGCATGACGGTCGGATCCGCTGTGTCCTCAAGAAGACGCCGGGCCAAACCACAAACGCCAAGGTCGTCCTGATTGACAACCCTGATGACCTGTTCCACCTTGGTGTGGACAGTGTAGACTTTGAAGCTTTGGGTCTTCAGCATGTTGTGGGATAGGGGTGCGACGGAGGGCAATGCAGTTTTCTTTCAGAAAACGGTCAAAATTTGTTACCTGACAGTTTTGTTGATTGTTTTAATTCACGTGATTGTTGTTCTGCTTTACATGATTCTTCTGTGAACTATTCAAAAAGCTCAGCTGGTGAAAGACATAACATAAGCTTTGTATCACTCAATGTTTGTGGGTTGCGAAGTAGGTTAAAACATAGTGAATTTGTTACACACATTAGTCAGTTTGATGTTATCTTATTAACAGAAACAAAAACAGACAAGCAAGATCACTCATTCCTTGAAAATTTTTTCTATGAACTTGGGTATACAATACATGTTTACAGTCGAAAATGTTCATCGTACCAACGTTCAGGTGGTGTTGCTTTTGCATACAAAAAGAAATATTGTAATTATATTACCACTCTACCAAAGACAGCAACTCAATATGGTTCATGATAAAATCATCTTTAACGGGATATGATAAAGATGTGTGTGTTGGAGTGGTTTACATCCCTCCTGAAGGATCAGTGTATAGTAGTGTTGATATGTTTGATGATGTTGAAAACATGCTCTTTGATATACAAAGTAAATATGATTGTTATATTCTGTTAGCAGGTGACTTTAATGCTTATACAAAAAATTTGAAAGATTTTATTGATCAACATCAGAGTGACAGTAAAGGTCCATTCCATGATTTGATCAATGTTTTAGATGAGCAGTTATATCCAATTAAGTGTAGACATAATCAAGATAATCGTCGACCAAACAACTATGGGTATAGATTGATTGACTTGTGTAAATCGTCTTCATTGTATATTCTTAATGGAAGAGCAGGGAGAGATGATGGAATCGGAATGTTTACTAGTAATGGCTGTACTGTGGTTGACTACATGATTGGATCCCCTTTTTTGTTCACAAAAATAACAGATTTTACTATTTCCCCTTTTGATGCTTTATTATCTGATGTACACAGCCCGTTGATCTTGTCTCTGGCTACTGAGTGTCACATATTATACCATAAAAATCATACTGATACGGCTGTCATACCGTGTCATAAAAAATGTGCCACATCAAATTTAACAGGTCAGAATGAAATAATACGAAAATGGGAACACGAAAAGGCTGCTTCTTTTCAAGAAAATTTGTCTAACGCTGAGCTTACACACTTAAATGACGCAATCGATGCTGATGATATTGACGTCATAAATGATAAACTCGCAAACATTCTGATTCAGACGGCAAAAGATACTCTCGGGACATATCAAATTCGTACTTCTAAGACAAAACACAGAGATAGTCGCAGCTGGTTTGATTCCACTTGCAAACGAAGCCGATCAGAGTATTTTAAAGCTAAACACAGAGTAAAAAAAAGAAATTCTAGTAAAAATAGAGACACGCTGGAAAGAGTCAGCAAAAGTTACAAGTCCGTTTTAAAGAAAGCAGAAAAGACGTGGAGAAAAAAATGGCACAGTGAACTACGAAGTTTACGCAAAAGCAATTCAAGGGAACTATGGAATAGAATTAAAAAGAAAAAGAAAACATCTTGTCCCATAAACTTAGAAGACATGTTTCACCATTTCAGCAACCTTAACGTTAATGATAATGAACATATTGACAGTACAACGGCAATGCACATTATCAATTTAGAGGATAATGATGATATTTTAAATGCATGTATTACTGAAGATGAAATTACTTCAGCCATCAAAAGACTGAAGAATGGCAAAAGTGCCGGTGAAGACATGATTCGTAATGAATATATCATCAACAGCGTTCCTTTGCTGACAGAAACATACTGTAAATTATTTAACAAGATACTGGACGAAGGTGTTGTACCAGAAAAATGGGTATCCGGCTTGATATTGCCATTGTATAAAGGCAAAGGTGATACACTTGACTGTGATAATTATAGGGGGATAACTTTGCTCAGCTGTGTTGGAAAACTATTCACTACAGTGTTAAATGCTAGACTGACTGATTATATCAATACAAACAATATACTTTCAGGAGCCCAAGCAGGATTTAGACAGTCCCATTCTACATTAGATCAAATGTTTGTTTTGAAATCACTTATTGATATTTTCTCCATGACAAAGAAGAAACTTTACTGTGCTTTTGTTGATTTTAAAAAAGCCTTTGATTCAGTTTGGAGAAGTGGGTTATGGCAAAAACTTGTTCATGAAGGCGTGAATGGTAAAATTTTGCGTGTCATAATGAACATGTATGATAGAATTAAGTCATGTGTGTTTTTAAATGGTGAAAAATCTGATTTCTTTAGCATTTGTAAGGGTGTACGACAAGGAGAAAATCTCTCGCCTTTGCTTTTTTCTCTGTATCTTAATGATTTAGAGTTGTATTTGACTGAGCATAAGAGTCCATCTGTTGATCTTTTATTGAATGTTAACATTTCAGAGTTAGATAATTACATGCGATTATTTGTACTGCTGTATGCAGATGACACAATTTTACTTTCAGAGACGAAAGAAGGATTACAGCAGTCCCTCAATGTTTTTCACAAATATTGTTTAGAATGGAAACTAGTGGTCAATGTAAAGAAAACTAAAGTGATGATATTTAATTCTACAAACAAGCTAAAGCCTGTTTTTAAGTTTGGTGATGCATGTTTGGATGTTGTTGATTCTTTTAAATATCTTGGCATCGAATTTAGTAGAAACGGAACTTTTTATAAAGCTAAAAAACTGATTTATGAACAGGGCCAAAAAGCTATGTTTTCGTTACTTCAGTCAGCCAGAAATCAAGATTTACCTTTACATATCATTCTGGACATGTACCAGTCTATGATTGTTCCTATTTTGTTGTATGGTGCAGAAATATGGGGTTATGAAAATGTAGATATACTTGAAAAATTAGAATTGAAATTTTTGAAACGCTTGTTCAAACTGAACAGAAATACTATGACCCAAATTGTTTATGGAGAAACTGGTATTTATCCAATTAGTGTGTTAGTGAAAATGAGATTAGTTCGATTTTGGACCAGCTTAGTAATATCAAACACAGAAAAATATTCTGGGAAAATATATTTGATATTACTTGACTTATATCGAAATGGTATTTATTCTTCAAAATGGATGAGTTGTATCAGACAAATTTTAATAGAAGCAGGGTATGACTGTGTTTGGGATGCTCAATTCTTCTTGGAGAGGGAATCTTTCTGCAAGAATGTCAACATTGCCTTGAGAGATAGTTTTCAAAATCTATGGAGACATGCTCTAGAGGCGAGTAGTAAATGTTTGTTTTATAGAAATTTCAAAAGTGGATTTGGTAGAGAAAAATATATAAGTCAAATGCCTGATAATTATGTTATCAGCTTCTTCAGATTTCGAAGTAGTAATCATAAGCTGGAAATAGAAACAGGGAGACACAAAGGCATACCACGAGAGTTACGGTTTTGTAAGGTTTGTAACATGTCTGTGATTGGTGATGAGTTTCATTTTATAATGGAATGTCCCAATTATGATCAGTTACGAAATAGATATGTTCCAAAAAAATATTTGTCTCCAAAATCGGTTTTTAATTTTTGTAATATGCTCAAAGGAGGCAAAAAAGTCATTTTAGCTGTAAGTAAGATGATTAGATTTGCAAATGTTGCCTAGTTATACTTTTGGAGTTAAAAGACATTTGTGTTTTCTCAACTTTTATGTGCCATTGTTGTGTATTTGGAAATGTTTGTTATGGGCACGAAAAGAGTATTTTGCAGTAATCCTCCATACTCCAATAGGAGTGAAAGGATAATTAAAACTTGAAACTTGAAACTTGGGTTCCTGTATACAGCGAGTGTATGTGTGCACACACACACACACACACACATATATATATATATATATATGTGTGTGTGTGTGTGTGTGTACGTATGTCGGTTGTTTTTTGTTTGTTTGTTTGTGTTGTTTTGTTTTGTTTTTGGAGTTGTTTTTTTGTTTTGGTTTGTTTTTTTTGTGTTTTTTTCCCCCCAATTTCCTGATAACACGAGTGTGTGTGCATATGGGAGATAAAATTTGCAATATATTTATATTTTGCGATTTCTTTTTGTTGCGAAATGTGGTGTACTTATTATAGTTCACAACCCCTTCAAATGGGGCTTTGGCCTTACTGAATAAAATTCTGATTCTGACTGGTTGGGAACTTCCCAACTGCTGGCAAACAACCTCTCACACAACACACCCACACACGCACAGTGCACATGCACTCCTCTGTTGAACAATGACTGCTCTGTCCCTCAGACCTATGGCGGCAACATTTTGGGGCGTCCAACTCATAAACACCATTTTCCCAGACCAAGCTGAATCAAATGTATTTTTAACCTCAGTGAGAAAAAAAAGCGTAATAAAAAAAAAAGAAAAAAAAAAAGGAAGAGGCTACTAAAGGATGGGTTAAGCGGTTACAGAGTTGTGCTTTTTCATTCATTAGCCCACGCCCAGTGCGAGTGAGTGAGTGATTGAGTGAGTGAGTGAGTGAGTGTGTGTGTGTGTGTGTGTGTGTGTGTGGTGTTGTATCGCGCGCGTGTGTGCGCGTGTGTTATGTGTATGTGTTGCATTGAGTTTTGTGTTGCAATGTGTGTGTGTGTGTGTGTGTGTGTGTGTGTGTGTGTGTGTGTGTGTGTGAGATATCCTAATCTGTCTATGTCTGTCTGTCACATCAGCCGCCCATCCGCTTGTCTTTGTCTCTTTGTCTCGCTTTCAATCCCCCCACCCCACCCCACCCCTTCCCCACCTCCGCGACTCTCCTCCCCCATCTCCCCAGAACGCACGCGCAACCGCCACCTCCCCCCTCCGCACTTCCCCCAATACCTCTCTGTTCCAGCCTTCCTTCCCACTCTTGCAGTGTGTGTGTGTGTGTGTGTGTGTGTGTGTGTGTGTGTGTGTGTGTTTCTGTCTGTCTGTCTGTGAGTTTGTGGACGCATAAATCATTATATTTGTATGTATGCTCGTATATGCCCAACGCTCAGCTTATAACCATAGACTGACACAAGTTTACATTATTTTGGGCCAACAGCAAGGTGAGAGCTGTATGATCAATGGTTTCTCCGGGAAGTCATTTACAGCTTAGTTTTTTTTTTGTGTGTGTTTTTTTGTTTTGTTTTGTTGTTGTTTTTTGTAAAGGACTGTGACTCTCAAATTAAGAGGCATGACTGCACTGGCCCCTCGTGCTTTCTGCAGCCTTGAGGGCTAGTTAGCCTTTGGGAACCATCCCAACGCCGACTGTCCTAAAAAAAACCCTCTTGGCCGACTGACTGTGGATGTAACTTGGGCAAGACTGCATCCACCATAATCAATTTCTAACCCAGATAGTCGGGACAGCAGTTGCCCCCTCTGCTGTTCCTGATGGGTCACAGTCGGACACGACTGACGTTCGTACTATGTATGACTGTATGTATACATGCACACGGACGTGCGTATTCTTCTGCAGCCAGGGGGAACGAATAGAAAGAGGGGTGTGAGGAGAGAGTTCAGTGCACTCTGTCACCCCACTGGAGGATGAGGAAGTGTGTTTGTGTGGGGGGTGGGGGAGGGAGGAGGGGGAAGCCGGGGGGGGGGGTGATTCTGATGGGTCAGAAGTCTGGGGATTAATGGCAGACCATACTGTCATTGAGAGAGTACACTTATTCGCTATCAAACGTCTGCTAAATATCAGTGTGAAAACACCAAGCACTTTAATTTACTGTGAAACGGGTAGATATCCTTTATATATCCAGACCTACACTAATTGTATTAGATATTGGTTAAATGTTACTAGGATGCGTGAAACTCGCATTCCATTTAAAGCATATAGAATGTTGTATGGTCTCCATCAGCATCAAGCCAGAGAGAGAGAGTGCAAGACAGACAGAGAGAAAGAGAGAGAGAGAGAGAGCGTATGCGTGCGCGTGTGTGCGCGTGCAGGCGTGTGTGTGCTAAGAGAAAGAGAGAAAGAGACAAACAAGGTGAGACACACAGACACAGAGAGAAACAGAGTGAAGACGGGTGTTGTGGGGACAGTGACGAAAGAAGGCCGTGACGAGGAGAAAGGCAACAGAACAAAAACAAAGAGACACTAGAATAAGAATAAAAACATACAACATATATTTCTCCCATATAAACACCACGTGTTTGCCCATAACCTGTTCGGAGGCATTCTTTGACACACACTCTCTCTCTCTCTTAATGCTCTTTTTTGTGTGAGGACATGGTGAAAAGAAGACTGTAGCTTATCTTTTCACCTCCAGTAAAAACGCTGGAGTACGAATCTCTCTCTCTCTCTCTCTCTCTCTCTCTCTCTGTGCTACTTTTTTGTGAATTGTTTGTTTTACTGTTTGCTGACGATATGATTTTGTTATCTATAACAACAGTTGGTTTACAGCGACAACTGAACAATTTATATACTGCTGCCAGTAATTTGCACTTAAAAGTAAACATGGACAAAACGAGTATTGCTGTTTTTCGCAAGGGAGGGTATTTGGCAAGAAATGAAAGATGGTCATATGGTAATGAAAGAATTGATGTTGTCAATGCATATAAGTATCTTGGAATTTATTTTTCAACTAGACTCAGTTTCAATTTCGCATGTCAGGATATAGCTAACAAAGCAAAGAAAGCAGTTATTGTATTACTTCATATTTTGTATAAAATAGATTGTAGCTCATTTAGTGTATTTGGTAGGTTGTTTGATTCTCAAGTTCAGCCAATATTGCAGTATGGAGCAGAAATTTGGGGACTGGAAAATAATGTAGCAACAGAAAAAACGCATTTATTTGCAATGAAACGGTTTCTCAATGTAGACAGTCGAATTCCAAATGATCTTGTTTATGGTGAGCTGGGGAGATATCCGATTTATTTGAATTCATATATTAAATGTATCAAATATTGGCTGAAATTGACTAGAATGGATGAAAACAGATTTTCATTTAAAGCTTATAATATGTTATATTCTTTAGATAATAATGGCAAAAAGACGTGGGCAACGAGTGTTAGACAGTGTTTGAATTCTTATGGTTTTGTATTTGTGTGGGACAATCAGTGGGTTGAAGATATTGCCGGTTTTTTAAAGTGCTTTAGGCAACGAATTATTGATTGCAGGTGGCAAGACTGGCATGATCATATACAAAACAGTGATAGATTTGCACAGTTTAAACTCTGCAAGACATCGCATGGCATAGAACCATACATTGAGTTGGTATTGAACAGATTTATAAAATGTGCATTGACAAAATTTAGATTTGGTGTTTCTGATATTGCTACTCATTGTTTTAGATGCGGAAATTTAAGGGAATCGGTGTTTACATGTTGTTTATGTAATCTAGGTAAGGAAGACGAGCTACATTTTGTGTTATGTTGCCCTGCCTTGAGTGACCTCAGACAAAAACTAATCCAACCAAAATATTATAAAGATCCATCTAACTTTAGATTTAATTTGCTCATGTCGTCAAGACATGAGTCTACTCTGTGTAACTTGGCCATTTATATATATGAGGCATTGAAGAGATTGAGAATAGTTACGACGTGAATGTTGTTGAACATCTGTGTTAGATATTTTTTGGTTGGTTTGTGTTGAAGATGCATAGTGTGTCATGTAAAATCTTATTTATTTTTCTTTATGTCACCCCCTTCAGTAAGGGGCTTTGGCCTTTATTTGAATAAAAAAAATCGTTATCGTTATCGTTATCTCTCTCTCTCTCTCTCTGAGTTCTGACTTCTCTTTTCGAGTTAATCATCTCAGTTTGGGCTTCTAGAAATGAACGCACAATTCGAAATCTTGCTAATTACATATACGAAGCATCTAAAATAAGAGAAATTGCTGTATCTTGAATACATATATGTATGTTTATGTGTGCATGTGTCTGCATGTGTATACCTATGGTTGTGATTATTTCAGTGTATATGGTATATTGTCGATGCTGTCACCAAACAGTTTAATCAAGACGTTGAGGTGTTGAAAAAGCAAAACCTCCTTCTTCAGTACAAAATAGACAAACAAGAACAATACAGCCGACGAGAGAACGTTAAAATCATCGGCATTCCAGAACAAGACAACGAGGACCTGGAGGAGGAAGTCAGTAAAGTCTTCCAGGCTGCGGGCTGTACCATCAAGCCCAGTGAAATAGCTGTTGTCCACAGGTCTGGCCAGAGGAAGACCAACAGCCACAACTCCACTGTTTCCCGTGGCAACGCTCCCGCTGGCCGACCTGTGCTGGTGAAATTTGTGTCTCGGCGGACAAAGGCGACGTTGATGGAGAAGCGACGTGCCCTGAAAGAGACCCAGGGGTTCAAGAAAGTCTTCATCAACGACGACCTGACTCCTCTCCGCTCCAGACTGCTACACGTGGCAAAGCGCAACGAGGCAGTTGACAGGGTGTCGACAACGCATGACGGTCGGATCCGCTGTGTCCTCAAGAAGACGCCGGGCCAAACCACAAACGCCAAGGTCGTCCTGATTGACAACCCTGATGACCTGTTCCACCTTGGTGTGGACAGTGTAGACTTTGAAGCTTTGGGTCTTCAGCATGTTGTGGGATAGGGGTGCGACGGAGGGCAATGCAGTTTTCTTTCAGAAAACGGTCAAAATTTGTTACCTGACAGTTTTGTTGATTGTTTTAATTCACGTGATTGTTGTTCTGCTTTACATGATTCTTCTGTGAACTATTCAAAAAGCTCAGCTGGTGAAAGACATAACATAAGCTTTGTATCACTCAATGTTTGTGGGTTGCGAAGTAGGTTAAAACATAGTGAATTTGTTACACACATTAGTCAGTTTGATGTTATCTTATTAACAGAAACAAAAACAGACAAGCAAGATCACTCATTCCTTGAAAATTTTTTCTATGAACTTGGGTATACAATACATGTTTACAGTCGAAAATGTTCATCGTACCAACGTTCAGGTGGTGTTGCTTTTGCATACAAAAAGAAATATTGTAATTATATTACCACTCTACCAAAGACAGCAACTCAATATGGTTCATGATAAAATCATCTTTAACGGGATATGATAAAGATGTGTGTGTTGGAGTGGTTTACATCCCTCCTGAAGGATCAGTGTATAGTAGTGTTGATATGTTTGATGATGTTGAAAACATGCTCTTTGATATACAAAGTAAATATGATTGTTATATTCTGTTAGCAGGTGACTTTAATGCTTATACAAAAAATTTGAAAGATTTTATTGATCAACATCAGAGTGACAGTAAAGGTCCATTCCATGATTTGATCAATGTTTTAGATGAGCAGTTATATCCAATTAAGTGTAGACATAATCAAGATAATCGTCGACCAAACAACTATGGGTATAGATTGATTGACTTGTGTAAATCGTCTTCATTGTATATTCTTAATGGAAGAGCAGGGAGAGATGATGGAATCGGAATGTTTACTAGTAATGGCTGTACTGTGGTTGACTACATGATTGGATCCCCTTTTTTGTTCACAAAAATAACAGATTTTACTATTTCCCCTTTTGATGCTTTATTATCTGATGTACACAGCCCGTTGATCTTGTCTCTGGCTACTGAGTGTCACATATTATACCATAAAAATCATACTGATACGGCTGTCATACCGTGTCATAAAAAATGTGCCACATCAAATTTAACAGGTCAGAATGAAATAATACGAAAATGGGAACACGAAAAGGCTGCTTCTTTTCAAGAAAATTTGTCTAACGCTGAGCTTACACACTTAAATGACGCAATCGATGCTGATGATATTGACGTCATAAATGATAAACTCGCAAACATTCTGATTCAGACGGCAAAAGATACTCTCGGGACATATCAAATTCGTACTTCTAAGACAAAACACAGAGATAGTCGCAGCTGGTTTGATTCCACTTGCAAACGAAGCCGATCAGAGTATTTTAAAGCTAAACACAGAGTAAAAAAAAGAAATTCTAGTAAAAATAGAGACACGCTGGAAAGAGTCAGCAAAAGTTACAAGTCCGTTTTAAAGAAAGCAGAAAAGACGTGGAGAAAAAAATGGCACAGTGAACTACGAAGTTTACGCAAAAGCAATTCAAGGGAACTATGGAATAGAATTAAAAAGAAAAAGAAAACATCTTGTCCCATAAACTTAGAAGACATGTTTCACCATTTCAGCAACCTTAACGTTAATGATAATGAACATATTGACAGTACAACGGCAATGCACATTATCAATTTAGAGGATAATGATGATATTTTAAATGCATGTATTACTGAAGATGAAATTACTTCAGCCATCAAAAGACTGAAGAATGGCAAAAGTGCCGGTGAAGACATGATTCGTAATGAATATATCATCAACAGCGTTCCTTTGCTGACAGAAACATACTGTAAATTATTTAACAAGATACTGGACGAAGGTGTTGTACCAGAAAAATGGGTATCCGGCTTGATATTGCCATTGTATAAAGGCAAAGGTGATACACTTGACTGTGATAATTATAGGGGGATAACTTTGCTCAGCTGTGTTGGAAAACTATTCACTACAGTGTTAAATGCTAGACTGACTGATTATATCAATACAAACAATATACTTTCAGGAGCCCAAGCAGGATTTAGACAGTCCCATTCTACATTAGATCAAATGTTTGTTTTGAAATCACTTATTGATATTTTCTCCATGACAAAGAAGAAACTTTACTGTGCTTTTGTTGATTTTAAAAAAGCCTTTGATTCAGTTTGGAGAAGTGGGTTATGGCAAAAACTTGTTCATGAAGGCGTGAATGGTAAAATTTTGCGTGTCATAATGAACATGTATGATAGAATTAAGTCATGTGTGTTTTTAAATGGTGAAAAATCTGATTTCTTTAGCATTTGTAAGGGTGTACGACAAGGAGAAAATCTCTCGCCTTTGCTTTTTTCTCTGTATCTTAATGATTTAGAGTTGTATTTGACTGAGCATAAGAGTCCATCTGTTGATCTTTTATTGAATGTTAACATTTCAGAGTTAGATAATTACATGCGATTATTTGTACTGCTGTATGCAGATGACACAATTTTACTTTCAGAGACGAAAGAAGGATTACAGCAGTCCCTCAATGTTTTTCACAAATATTGTTTAGAATGGAAACTAGTGGTCAATGTAAAGAAAACTAAAGTGATGATATTTAATTCTACAAACAAGCTAAAGCCTGTTTTTAAGTTTGGTGATGCATGTTTGGATGTTGTTGATTCTTTTAAATATCTTGGCATCGAATTTAGTAGAAACGGAACTTTTTATAAAGCTAAAAAACTGATTTATGAACAGGGCCAAAAAGCTATGTTTTCGTTACTTCAGTCAGCCAGAAATCAAGATTTACCTTTACATATCATTCTGGACATGTACCAGTCTATGATTGTTCCTATTTTGTTGTATGGTGCAGAAATATGGGGTTATGAAAATGTAGATATACTTGAAAAATTAGAATTGAAATTTTTGAAACGCTTGTTCAAACTGAACAGAAATACTATGACCCAAATTGTTTATGGAGAAACTGGTATTTATCCAATTAGTGTGTTAGTGAAAATGAGATTAGTTCGATTTTGGACCAGCTTAGTAATATCAAACACAGAAAAATATTCTGGGAAAATATATTTGATATTACTTGACTTATATCGAAATGGTATTTATTCTTCAAAATGGATGAGTTGTATCAGACAAATTTTAATAGAAGCAGGGTATGACTGTGTTTGGGATGCTCAATTCTTCTTGGAGAGGGAATCTTTCTGCAAGAATGTCAACATTGCCTTGAGAGATAGTTTTCAAAATCTATGGAGACATGCTCTAGAGGCGAGTAGTAAATGTTTGTTTTATAGAAATTTCAAAAGTGGATTTGGTAGAGAAAAATATATAAGTCAAATGCCTGATAATTATGTTATCAGCTTCTTCAGATTTCGAAGTAGTAATCATAAGCTGGAAATAGAAACAGGGAGACACAAAGGCATACCACGAGAGTTACGGTTTTGTAAGGTTTGTAACATGTCTGTGATTGGTGATGAGTTTCATTTTATAATGGAATGTCCCAATTATGATCAGTTACGAAATAGATATGTTCCAAAAAAATATTTGTCTCCAAAATCGGTTTTTAATTTTTGTAATATGCTCAAAGGAGGCAAAAAAGTCATTTTAGCTGTAAGTAAGATGATTAGATTTGCAAATGTTGCCTAGTTATACTTTTGGAGTTAAAAGACATTTGTGTTTTCTCAACTTTTATGTGCCATTGTTGTGTATTTGGAAATGTTTGTTATGGGCACGAAAAGAGTATTTTGCAGTAATCCTCCATACTCCAATAGGAGTGAAAGGATAATTAAAACTTGAAACTTGAAACTTGGGTTCCTGTATACAGCGAGTGTATGTGTGCACACACACACACACACACACACATATATATATATATATATATATATATATATATATATATATATATATGTGTGTGTGTGTGTGTGTACGTATGTCGGTTGTTTTTTGTTTGTTTGTTTGTGTTGTTTTGTTTTGTTTTTGGAGTTGTTTTTTTGTTTTGGTTTGTTTTTTTGTGTTTTTTTCCCCCCAATTTCCTGATAACACGAGTGTGTGTGCATATGGGAGATAAAATTTGCAATATATTTATATTTTGCGATTTCTTTTTGTTGCGAAATGTGGTGTACTTATTATAGTTCACAACCCCTTCAAATGGGGCTTTGGCCTTACTGAATAAAATTCTGATTCTGACTGGTTGGGAACTTCCCAACTGCTGGCAAACAACCTCTCACACAACACACCCACACACGCACAGTGCACATGCACTCCTCTGTTGAACAATGACTGCTCTGTCCCTCAGACCTATGGCGGCAACATTTTGGGGCGTCCAACTCATAAACACCATTTTCCCAGACCAAGCTGAATCAAATGTATTTTTAACCTCAGTGAGAAAAAAAGCGTAATAAAAAAAAAAGAAAAAAAAAAAGGAAGAGGCTACTAAAGGATGGGTTAAGCGGTTTACAGGGTTGTGCTTTTCATTCATTAGCCCACGCCCAGTGCGAGTGAGTGAGTGATTGAGTGAGTGAGTGAGTGAGTGAGTGTGTGTGTGTGTGTGTGTGTGTGTGTGGTGTTGTATCGCGCGCGTGTGTGCGCGTGTGGTTATGTGTATGTGTTGCATTGAGTTTTGTGTTGCAATGTGTGTGTGTGTGTGTGTGTGTGTGTGTGTGTGTGTGTGTGTGTGTGAGATATCCTAATCTGTCTATGTCTGTCTGTCACATCAGCCGCCCATCCGCTTGTCTTTGTCTCTTTGTCTCGCTTTCAATCCCCCCACCCACCCCACCCCTTCCCCACCTCCGCGACTCTCCTCCCCCATCTCCCCAGAACGCACGCGCAACCGCCACCTCCCCCCTCGCACTTCCCCCAATACCTCTCTGTTCCAGCCTTCCTTCCCACTCTTGCAGTGTGTGTGTGTGTGTGTGTGTGTGTGTGTGTGTGTGTGTGTGTGTTTCTGTCTGTCTGTCTGTGAGTTTGTGGACGCATAAATCATTATATTTGTATGTATGCTCGTATATGCCCAACGCTCAGCTTATAACCATAGACTGACACAAGTTTACATTATTTTGGGCCAACAGCAAGGTGAGAGCTGTATGATCAATGGTTTCTCCGGGAAGTCATTTACAGCTTAGTTTTTTTTTTGTGTGTGTTTTTTTGTTTTGTTTTGTTGTTGTTTTTTGTAAAGGACTGTGACTCTCAAATTAAGAGGCATGACTGCACTGGCCCCTCGTGCTTTCTGCAGCCTTGAGGGCTAGTTAGCCTTTGGGAACCATCCCAACGCCGACTGTCCTAAAAAAAAACCCTCTTGGCCGACTGACTGTGGATGTAACTTGGGCAAGACTGCATCCACCATAATCAATTTCTAACCCAGATAGTCGGGACAGCAGTTGCCCCCTCTGCTGTTCCTGATGGGTCACAGTCGGACACGACTGACGTTCGTACTATGTATGACTGTATGTATACATGCACACGGACGTGCGTATTCTTCTGCAGCCAGGGGGAACGAATAGAAAGAGGGGTGTGAGGAGAGAGTTCAGTGCACTCTGTCACCCCACTGGAGGATGAGGAAGTGTGTTTGTGTGGGGGGTGGGGGAGGGAGGAGGGGGAAGCCGGGGGGGGGGGGGGTGATTCTGATGGGTCAGAAGTCTGGGGATTAATGGCAGACCATACTGTCATTGAGAGAGTACACTTATTCGCTATCAAACGTCTGCTAAATATCAGTGTGAAAACACCAAGCACTTTAATTTACTGTGAAACGGGTAGATATCCTTTATATATCCAGACCTACACTAATTGTATTAGATATTGGTTAAATGTTACTAGGATGCGTGAAACTCGCATTCCATTTAAAGCATATAGAATGTTGTATGGTCTCCATCAGCATCAAGCCAGAGAGAGAGAGTGCAAGACAGACAGAGAGAAAGAGAGAGAGAGAGAGAGCGTATGCGTGCGCGTGTGTGCGCGTGCAGGCGTGTGGTGTGCTAAGAGAAAGAGAGAAGAGACAAACAAGGTGAGACACACAGACACAGAGAGAAACAGAGTGAAGACGGGTGTTGTGGGGACAGTGACGAAAGAAGGCCGTGACGAGGAGAAAGGCAACAGAACAAAAACAAAGAGACACTAGAATAAGAATAAAAACATACAACATATATTTCTCCCATATAAACACCACGTGTTTGCCCATAACCCTGTTCGGAGGCATTCTTTGACACACACTCTCTCTCTCTCTTAATGCTCTTTTTTGTGTGAGGACATGGTGAAAAGAAGACTGTAGCTTATCTTTTCACCTCCAGTAAAAACGCTGGAGTACGAATCTCTCTCTCTCTCTCTCTCTCTCTCTCTCTCTCTCTCTCTCTGTGCTACTTTTTTGTGAATTGTTTGTTTTACTGTTTGCTGACGATATGATTTTGTTATCTATAACAACAGTTGGTTTACAGCGACAACTGAACAATTTATATACTGCTGCCAGTAATTTGCACTTAAAAGTAAACATGGACAAAACGAGTATTGCTGTTTTTCGCAAGGGAGGGTATTTGGCAAGAAATGAAAGATGGTCATATGGTAATGAAAGAATTGATGTTGTCAATGCATATAAGTATCTTGGAATTTATTTTTCAACTAGACTCAGTTTCAATTTCGCATGTCAGGATATAGCTAACAAAGCAAAGAAAGCAGTATTGTATTACTTCATATTTTGTATAAAATAGATTGTAGCTCATTTAGTGTATTTGGTAGGTTGTTTGATTCTCAAGTTCAGCCAATATTGCAGTATGGAGCAGAAAATTTGGGGACTGGAAAATAATGTAGCAACAGAAAAAACGCATTTATTTGCAATGAAACGGTTTCTCAATGTAGACAGTCGAATTCCAAATGATCTTGTTTATGGTGAGCTGGGAGATATCCGATTTATTTGAATTCATATATTAAATGTATCAAATATTGGCTGAAATTGACTAGAATGGATGAAAACAGATTTTCATTTAAAGCTTATAATATGTTATATTCTTTAGATAATAATGGCAAAAAGACGTGGGCAACGAGTGTTAGACAGTGTTTGAATTCTTATGGTTTTGTATTTGTGTGGGACAATCAGTGGGTTGAAGATATTGCCGGTTTTTTAAAGTGCTTTAGGCAACGAATTATTGATTGCAGGTGGCAAGACTGGCATGATCATATACAAAACAGTGATAGATTTGCACAGTTTAAACTCTGCAAGACATCGCATGGCATAGAACCATACATTGAGTTGGTATGAACAGATTTATAAAATGTGCATTGACAAAATTTAGATTTGGTGTTTCTGATATTGCTACTCATTGTTTTAGATGCGGAAATTTAAGGGAATCGGTGTTTACATGTTGTTTATGTAATCTAGGTAAGGAAGACGAGCTACATTTTGTGTTATGTTGCCCTGCCTTGAGGTGACCTCAGACAAAAACTAATCCAACCAAAATATTATAAAGATCCATCTAACTTTAGATTTAATTTGCTCATGTCGTCAAGACATGAGTCTACTCTGTGTAACTTGGCCATTTATATATATGAGGCATTGAAGAGATTGAGAATAGTTACGACGTGAATGTTGTGAACATCTGTGTTAGATATTTTTTGGTTGGTTTGTGTTGAAGATGCATAGTGTGTCATGTAAAATCTTATTTATTTTTCTTTATGTCACCCCCCTTCAGTAAGGGGCTTTGGCCTTTATTTGAATAAAAAAAATCGTTATCGTTATCGTTATCTCTCTCTCTCTCTCTCTGAGTTCTGACTTCTCTTTTCGAGTTAATCATCTCAGTTTGGGCTTCTAGAAATGAACGCACAATTCGAAATCTTGCTAATTACATATACGAAGCATCTAAAATAAGAGAAATTGCTGTATCTTGAATACATATATGTATGTTTATGTGTGCATGTGTCTGCATGTGTATACCTATGGTTGTGATTATTTCAGTGTATATGGTATATTGTCGATGCTGTCACCAAACAGTTTAATCAAGACGTTGAGGTGTTGAAAAAGCAAACCTCCTTCTTCAGTACAAAATAGACAAACAAGAACAATACAGCCGACGAGAGAACGTTAAAATCATCGGCATTCCAGAACAAGACAACGAGGACCTGGAGGAGGAAGTCAGTAAAGTCTTCCAGGCTGCGGGCTGTACCATCAAGCCCAGTGAAATAGCTGTTGTCCACAGGTCTGGCCAGAGGAAGACCAACAGCCACAACTCCACTGTTTCCCGTGGCAACGCTCCCGCTGGCCGACCTGTGCTGGTGAAATTTGTGTCTCGGCGGACAAAGGCGACGTTGATGGAGAAGCGACGTGCCCTGAAAGAGACCCAGGGGTTCAAGAAAGTCTTCATCAACGACGACCTGACTCCTCTCCGCTCCAGACTGCTACACGTGGCAAAGCGCAACGAGGCAGTTGACAGGGTGTCGACAACGCATGACGGTCGGATCCGCTGTGTCCTCAAGAAGACGCCGGGCCAAACCACAAACGCCAAGGTCGTCCTGATTGACAACCCTGATGACCTGTTCCACCTTGGTGTGGACAGTGTAGACTTTGAAGCTTTGGGTCTTCAGCATGTTGTGGGATAGGGGTGCGACGGAGGGCAATGCAGTTTCTTTCAGAAAACGGTCAAAATTGTTACCTGACAGTTTTGTTGATTGTTTTAATTCACGTGATTGTTGTTCTGCATTACATGATTCTTCTGTGAACTATTCAAAAAGCTCAGCTGGTGAAAGACATAACATAAGCTTTGTATCACTCAATGTTTGTGGGTTGCGAAGTAGGTTAAAACATAGTGAATTTGTACACACATTAGTCAGTTTGATGTTATCTTATTAACAGAAACAAAAACAGACAAGCAAGATCACTCATTCCTTGAAAAATTTTTCTATGAACTTGGGTATACAATACATGTTTACAGTCGAAAATGTTCATCGTACCAACGTTCAGGTGGTGTTGCTTTTGCATACAAAAAGAAATATTGTAATTATATTACCACTCTACCAAAGACAGCAACTCAATATGGTTCATGATAAAATCATCTTTAACGGGATATGATAAAGATGTGTGTGTTGGAGTGGTTTACATCCCTCCTGAAGGATCAGTGTATAGTAGTGTTGATATGTTTGATGATGTTGAAAACATGCTCTTTGATATACAAAGTAAATATGATTGTTATATTCTGTTAGCAGGTGACTTTAATGCTTATACAAAAAAATTTGAAAGATTTTATTGATCAACATCAGAGTGACAGTAAAGGTCCATTCCATGATTTGATCAATGTTTTAGATGAGCAGTTATATCCAATTAAGTGTAGACATAATCAAGATAATCGTCGACCAAACAACTATGGGTATAGATTGATTGACTTGTGTAAATCGTCTTCATTGTATATTCTTAATGGAAGAGCAGGGAGAGATGATGAATCGGAATGTTTACTAGTAATGGCTGTACTGTGGTTGACTACATGATTGGATCCCTTTTTTGTTCACAAAAATAACAGATTTTACTATTTCCCCTTTTGATGCTTTATTATCTGATGTACACAGCCCGTTGATCTTGTCTCTGGCTACTGAGTGTCACATATTATACCATAAAAATCATACTGATACGGCTGTCATACCGTGTCATAAAAAATGTGCCACATCAAATTTAACAGGTCAGAATGAAATAATACGAAAATGGGAACACGAAAAGGCTGCTTCTTTTCAAGAAAATTTGTCTAACGCTGAGCTTACACACTTAAATGACGCAATCGATGCTGATGATATTGACGTCATAAATGATAAACTCGCAAACATTCTGATTCAGACGGCAAAAGATACTCTCGGGACATATCAAATTCGTACTTCTAAGACAAAACACAGAGATAGTCGCAGCTGGTTTGATTCCACTTGCAAACGAAGCCGATCAGAGTATTTTAAAGCTAAACACAGAGTAAAAAAAAGAAATTCTAGTAAAAATAGAGACACGCTGGAAAGAGTCAGCAAAAGTTACAAGTCCGTTTTAAAGAAAGCAGAAAGACGTGGAGAAAAAAATGGCACAGTGAACTACGAAGTTTACGCAAAAGCAATTCAAGGGAACTATGGAATAGAATTAAAAAGAAAAAGAAAACATCTTGTCCCATAAACTTAGAAGACATGTTTCACCATTTCAGCAACCTTAACGTTAATGATAATGAACATATTGACAGTACAACGGCAATGCACATTATCAATTTAGAGGATAATGATGATATTTTAAATGCATGTATTACTGAAGATGAAATTACTTCAGCCATCAAAAGACTGAAGAATGGCAAAAAGTGCCGGTGAAGACATGATTCGTAATGAATATATCATCAACAGCGTTCCTTTGCTGACAGAAACATACTGTAAATTAATTTAACAAGATACTGGACGAAGGTGTTGTACCAGAAAAATGGGTATCCGGCTTGATATTGCCATTGTATAAAGGCAAAGGTGATACACTTGACTGTGATAATTATAGGGGGATAACTTTGCTCAGCTGTGTTGGAAAACTATTCACTACAGTGTTAAATGCTAGACTGATGATTATATCAATACAAACAATATACTTTCAGGAGCCCAAGCAGGATTTAGACAGTCCACATTCTACATTAGATCAAATGTTTGTTTTGAAATCACTTATTGATATTTTCTCCATGACAAAGAAGAGAAACTTACTGTGCTTTTGTTGATTTTAAAAAAGCCTTTGATTCAGTTTGGAGAAGTGGGTTATGGCAAAAAACTTGTTCATGAAGGCGTGAATGGTAAAATTTTGCGTGTCATAATGAACATGTATGATAGAATTAAGTCATGTGTGTTTTTAAATGGTGAAAAATCTGATTTTCTTTAGCATTTGTAAGGGTGTACGACAAGGAGAAAAATCTCTCGCCCTTTGCTTTTTTCTCTGTATCTTAATGATTTAGAGTTGTATTTGACTGAGCATAAGAGTCCATCTGTTGATCTTTTATTGAATGTTAACATTTCAGAGTTAGATAATTACATGCGATTATTTGTACTGCTGTATGCAGATGACACCAATTTTACTTTCAGAGACGAAGAAGGATTACAGCAGTCCCTCAATGTTTTTCACAAATATTGTTTAGAATGGAAACTAGTGGTCAATGTAAAGAAAACTAAAGTGATGATATTTAATTCTACAAACAAGCTAAAGCTGTTTTTAAGTTTGGTGATGCATGTTTGGATGTTGTTGATTCTTTAATATCTGGCATCGAATTTAGTAGAAACGAACTTTTATAAAGCTAAAAACCTGATTTATGAACAGGGCCAAAAAGCTATGTTTTCGTTACTTCAGTCAGCAGAATCAAGATTTACCTTTACATATCATTCTGGGACATGTACCAGTCTATGATTGTTCCTATTTTGTTGTATGGTGCAGAAATATGGGGTTATGAAAATGTAGATATACTGAAAAATTAGAATTGAAATTTTTGAAACGCTTGTTCAAACTGAACAGAAATACTATGACCCAAATTGTTTATGGAAGAAACTGGTATTTATCCAATAGTGTGTTAGTGAAAATGAGATTAGTTCGATTTTGGACCAGCTTAGTAATATCAAACACAGAAAAATATTCTGGGAAAATATATTGATATTACTTGACTTATATCGAAATGGTATTTATTCTTCAAAATGGATGAGTTGTATCAGACAAATTTTAATAGAAGCAGGGTATGACTGTGTTTGGGATGCTCAATTCTTCTTGGAGAGGGAATCTTTCTGCAAGAATGTCAACATTGCCTTGAGAGATAGTTTTCAAAATCTATGGAGACATGCTCTAGAGGGACGGAGTAGTAAATGTTTGTATTGTATTGAAAATTTCAAAAGTGGATTTGGTAGAGAAAAATATATAAGTTCAAATGGCCTGAGTAATTATGTTATCAGCTTCTTCCGATTTCGAGAGTAGGAATCATAAGCTGGAAATAGAAACAGGGAGACACAAAGGCATACCACGAGAGTTACGGTTTTTGTAAGGTTTGTAAACATGTCTGTGATTGGTGATGAGTTTCATTTTATAATGGAATGTCCCAATTATGATCAGTTACCGAATAGATATGTTCCAAAAAAATATTTGTCTCCAAAATCGGTTTTTAATTTTTGTATATGCTCAAAGGAGGCAAAAAAGTCATTTTAGGTAAGTAAGATATTAGATTTGCAAATGTTGCCTAGTTAACTTTTGGAGTTAAAAAGACATTTGTTTTTTCCAAACCTTTTATTGCCATTTTGTGTTTTTTGGAAATGTTTTTAGGGGACGAAAAGAGTATTTTGCAGTAACCTCCATACCCCAATAGGAGTGAAAGGATAATTAAACTTAAAACTTGAAATTTGGGGTTTCCCGTATACAGCGAGTGTATGTGTGCACACACACACACACACACATATATATATATATTATATATATATATATGTGTGTGTGTGTGGTGTGTAGTATGTGGGTTGTTTTTTGTTTTTTTGTTTGTGTTTTTTTGTTTTTTTTTTGGGAGTTGTTTTTTTTTTTTTTGTTTTTTTTTTTTGTTTTTTCCCCCCCCAATTTCTGAAACCGAGTGTGTGTGCAATGGAGAAAAAAATTTTTGCAATTTAATTTATATTTTGCTTTTTTTTGTTGCGAAAGTGGTGTATTATTATGTTAAAAACCCCTTCAATGGGGCTTTGCCTTCTGAATAAAATTTGACTGCGGTTTGGGAACTTCCAACTGCGGGCAAACAACCTCTCACACAACCACCCACCACGACGTGCACAGCATCCCTGTTAAACAATACGTCTGTCCCTCAGCCCTTTGGCGGAAACATTTTGGGGCGTCAATATAAACCCTTTTTCCCCAGCCCAAAGGGAAATCAAAGTATTTTTCCCAGTGAGAAAAAAAAGCGTAATAAAAAAAAGAAAAAAAAAAAAAGGAAAGGTATAAAGGATGGGTTAAGGGGTTTTACGAGTTGTGCTTTTTTTCTTTTTCCCACGCCCGTGCGAGGGGTTTGAGTGTTTTGAGTGAGGGGTGAGGAGTGTGTGTGTGTGTGTGTTTGTGTGTGGTGGTTTTGTTCGCCGGTGGTGTGGCTTTTTTTGTGTATGTGTTGCATTGATTTTTTTGTGTTGCAATGGTGTGTGTGTGTGTGTGTGTGTGTGGTGTGTGGTGTGTGTGAGATATCCTAATTGCATGTCTGTCTGCCCCAATCAGCCCCCCACCCGCTTTCTTGTCTCTTTTCTCGTTTCAATCCCCCCACCCCACCCCCCCCCTTTTCCCCCCTCCGCGATTTCCCTCCCCCATCTCCCAGAAGCACCGCAACCCCCACCCCCCCTCCGCATTTCCCCCCAATACCTCTCGTTCCCCCTTTCCCTTCCCCCTTGCAGTGTTGTGTGTGTGTGTGTGTGTGTGTGTGTGTGTGTGTGGTTTTTTTGTCGTTGTCTGTGGTTTGGGACCATAAATCATTTATTTGTATGTATGCTCGAAGCCCAACCCCTCAGTTAAAAACCATGCTGACCAAGTTTACTTTATTTTGGGCCAACAGAAAGGGAGAGCTGTAGATCAAGGGGTTTTCCGGGAAGTCATTTACGCTTAGTTTTTTTTTTTGTGTGTGTTTTTTGGTTTTGTTTTTTTTGTTTTTTGTAAAGGACTGGACTTAAATTAAAAGGATGACTGCATGGCCCCCCGGCTTTCTGCGCCCCCGAGGGCTAGTTAGCCTTTGGGAACCCCCCCAAAGCCCACTGTCTAAAAAAAAACCCCCTTTTGGCCGCTGACTGTGGATGAACTTGGGGGAAGGGCTGATCCCCAAAAATTCTAACCCGATGTCGGGGCAGCATTGCCCCCCTGCTGTTCCTGATGGGTCCAGTCGGGGCACGACTGATTCGTATTGTATGACTGTTTGTATCATGCACACGGGCGTGGTATTCTTCTGGCCAGGGGGAAAAGAATAGAAAGAGGGGTGTGAGGAGAGGTTCAGTGCATCTGCACCCATTTGGGGTGAGGAGGTGTTGGGTGTGGGGGGTGGGGGGGGGAGGAGGGGGAAGCCGGGGGGGGGGGGGGGGGGTGGGGTTAAGGTCACACTAGCACCACAGGGAAGGGGATGAGGGGGGTGGGGGGGGGGGAAAAACGGTGAGGAGGCCGTTGGGGGGTTCTCAGGTCCGGCCCCCCCCCCCCCCCCCCCCCCCGCCCCCTTTTCTTTCCCCCTTACCCTCCTTTTCTCATCCGGGGGGTGGTGGGGAGAGATGGATCATTACCAGCGCCCTCAAACACCGGGCGAAAACCCCCAACCCCAAAAATTACAGTCTGTGCGGGTGTTGGGGTTTTCAAGTTCATCATCCCTCAAGGTTCCCCTTGTCCCTCCCCACGGGTGGGGAAATTTTGGCAGATGCTTTTCCCCAACGGTGTTCATGCCCGAGGGTTTCACCTCCCCCCAAACTCCTCAATGGGGGGTTCACAGTTTTTTTGCCATTGTGGGTTTTGGAAAAGGCCAACGAGTTTTTCTTGGGGTTAACTAAAAAGGGGGAAAATGGGGGAAATGTATGCGAGTTTTGGAGGGGAGGTACACCCAAAACCCCCCTTCCACAAAAAACCACCATAAAAACGCCAAATCCCTCCCTCCCATTTCCTTTATTTGGCCGGGGAAAAATTGAAATAAAGATTGGGTTCTTTTAATTTTTTTAAATTTTCTTTTCATCAAAGGCGATGTTTTTTTGACTGAAAAAAAAAAATTAATTTTTTTTTTCTTTTGGGAAAAATTATTATCATTTCTATCTTTAATGATGATTGTTATTATTAATTAGAAAAATTCAAATTTTTGGGAAATAATCGAATTATAAAAAGGGGGGGGGGGGGGGTTTGGAGGGGTGGGGGGGGGGGGGGGGGAGGTGGGGGGGGGGGGGGGGGGGCCCAAAAAGGGGGAAGGGCCCCCCAAACCCCCCCAAACACAAAGGAGGGGGGGGGACGGGGGAAAAAAAAGAAAGGAAAACAGAAATGGGAAAAAAGGGAAAGGGAAAAATTTCAAAAAGGGGGGGAAAAGGAGGGAAAAAAAGGGAAAAAAAAACTTTTTTTTGGGGGGGGGAAGGGGGAGGTGGAAAGGGGTTTAGGAAAAAAAAAAAAAAAAAAAAAAATTTAAAAAAAAAAAAAAAATTTTAAAAAAAAAAAAAAAAAAAAAAAAAAAAAAAAAAAAAAAAAAAAAAAAAAAAAAAAAAAAAAAAAAAAAAAAAAAAAAAAAAAAAAAAAAAAAAAAAAATATTCAAATATTTTTATCCCACAAACTTTTGGGATTATTTTTGGAAAAAGAGGTTAAGGGGGGGGGGGGCCCCTACTTAAAAAAAAAACCCAAAACTTGGACTAAAAAACCCATGTTTGCTAAACTTTTTTTAAAAAAAAAAACTGAAAAAATCAGGGTTTTTCCCCTTTTTTTTTCCCATTTTTTTTCCCCCTTTTGTTTTTGAACGTCAAAACCCCCCCCGGGGAGGGCTCTTTGGGGGCCCCCCCCTACACAAAGCCAAACACAGGTTCCTTTTTGTTCAATTCCAGGGTTTTCCCCCCTGACGCCATTAGGCACCCGAGGGGGCCCCCTGAAATGTGGGAGTCATTTTCAGGGGGGGACCTGTTTGTTTCAATAATTTTAACGCAGTTGCCCCTTTTCCCCTTTTAAGCGGGGGCGAAAAACACAAAGTCGGGGTTCATGCAAGTTTCATTTTCAGTTTCCCCCAATGAGGGGGGTCCTGCGTTGGGCCCAAAACCATATTACGCACCCCCACACCCGGCTAGGCTTTTTCCTGCCCAGCAAGAAAAACCCCCAACGCGCTTTGTCAGGCCTTGAGGGTTGTTTAAACATTTTTGGGTTTTCCTTCGAGGGGGTTTTCCCCTCAAAAGGATTTTCCCAGAAGGAAAAAACTCTATTTTGCCAGGGGGTTTCTTTTTTCAGTCCCGGCCAGTGCGTGCTGCCCCAGGGGGCCCTCTTTTTTTATCGTCTCCCCATAATGACCAGCACTCGGGTTTTTTCTCCCTTTTGGTGGGGCCTGAAAATTTCCCACGTTCACCCCGTATTTTACCCGGGTGGGTTTTTTGTTTTTGTATGCCCGTTTTTCCCCCCCCCAATGGGAGCCTTTACTACGTTTTGGGGGGGGGGTGTTCGTTTGTTTTTTTTCCAGCCAAAAAATTTGGTAAAAGGGGCGAGAGCGGGATTCAAACCCCCACCCCCTACCCGGGGCCCCTCTATACGGGGCGGGCCGGGAGCGTCCTTAAAATTCTCCCCAAAAACCTTTGTATTTGTATTTTTCATTCTTTTGTGGCTTTTTCTGGGCAGTGCAGGGGCAAACTCAGTTGGCGACAATTGTTCCCTTTTTTTAGCGGGGGGCCTTCCCAGGCAGTGTTTACTTGAAAATTCTCTTAGGACTAGTTTTTTTTAGCTTTTGAAGTTTTTGCCTTGCCCGTCCCGCTTTCCCCAAAATTTAGCTTCATTCATTTATGCCCGGCATGCGGATATTTCAAGGGATCTTACATTTCGTGCTGATTTAAACTTTTTTGGGTTTACCCCTGAGGTGGTTTTTGGGCAAGGGAAGTAACACGGTTATAGTGGATATGTTGTTGTTGGGTTTTTTTGTGTGTTTGTGTGTTGTGGTTTGGGGTGTTGGGGGGTGGGGGTTTCCGGGAGGTTTCGGGGTCTTTTTTCCACTTTTATTTTGGGTTTTTTCCCTTTTCCTTTAAAAAGCATGGGATTTTTAAAGCACGGGGGCCTGTGATTGCAAAACCCTTAATTTTTCCGTTTGGAAAAAATTGAAGATACATCTTTAAACAGATAAGGCTGACTGTTTCAAAGGGGAAAGCCCACCAGAGGGGGAAAAGCTACCGCGTCAATCCAATGACAATACGTATAAAATTGCTGGCGTCAAGATTTTTTTTACACAAATCACCACACACACGGGGAAATCAGTCATGAAATGAGGGGAAGGGGAAAAAAAGGAAGAAAGGGGCAACAGGGGGTTTCCTAAAATAAAGTAGGGCCCGTATGCCCGCCCCCTCAGGGGAATTTAAAAAAAAAAACCCCCAGCCCAGACCAGCCCCATGGACAAGAAAATTCAATCCAAAAGAGAGGGGACCCGGGGGGGGGGGGGGGGGGGGCCGGGGCCGGGGGTGGGGGGGGGGGAAAGGGGGGGAGAAAATTCCCCCGTGTCGCCCAAGGGGATTTACGACTTCCAGCAATTAAAAACCCCCAGGAACCGCAGAAAGGAAAAAAAAAGGGGTCTTCATCTTTTCCCAAATGGCCTCGGGTCATCAAAAGAAATCTAGTTCCCTATTCAGGAAAAAAAAAGGGAACGCCCCCGGGCTTATCAACTCCTAAAACCCTAATAAAGGGGGGGATTTGGTTGGGGGGGGGGGGGGGGGGGGGGGGGGGGGGGGCGAGAACACACGCCCTCCCCCCCGGGGTTTAAGTTGCCAGTTCCCTGCTTCCCGTTCTCCCCGGGTTCCGGAAGGGGGGGGCAAGGAGGGGTAACTCCACCACACGCTTTTTTTAACCCCCCTCTGGGGTGCTGATTTTTTCACGGGGGATTGGATCAAACTTTCGTCAGTTCCAGGGACCATCTCCTCCCTTGTCAGATCAGGTGAAAAACCCAGTGAGAGAAAGCCCCGGAGACAGGTGAGGGGATGAGGTGATGGAGTGCAGATGCGGGAAAACCAGACGGGGAAAAGGGGGGTTTTGCGGGAGGGTGGGGGGTGGGGGGGGGGGGGGGGGGGGGGGGGGGGGAAGGGCGGGGGGAAGGGGAGGGAAAAAAAAACTGTTATGTTTTGGAAGCTTGTAAAAAGGATAACAGTTTTGCGACTCTCTCTCTCTCTCTTTTTTTTTTTTCTTTTTTCTCCCAGGGAACAAAAGACGGGGACAGGGGGCCACACAGGGGGGGGGGGGGGGAGAGAGGGGGGGGGGGGAGAGGGAGGGGAGAAAGGAGAAAACAAAACGAGGGGGAAAAAAGTATTCATTCTCTGGCTTTTAAACAAATTTGCGTATTTGAGTTTTTTGGGAAATTTTAAAAAAACAGGGGAGAAAAAAGACGGACAATTTTCAAAACCAGAGAAAAACAAACGACGGGTGGGGGTTTTGCTGTCCCAATATTTAAAACAAAACAAAAAAAATTTAAAAAAAAGAAAGAAATAATGCAAGAAAAGAAAGGAAAAAAAAAAAAAAAAAAAGCGGAAGAACCCATATGCACCCCCCCTCCCCTCTTCCTTCTCGGTTTTTCCCCACCCCACCGCCCGGGAAACCGTTAGCCCACTTTGGGAAGGGGCCCTGCAGCTAAACCATCCCCAAGATGTTTTTAAGGGTTAATGAAAAGTTTGTCCCAAAAGCCATTTTTTTCACCATCTTCATTATTTTCACCCATCAACATCACATCACAAAAGTCTCAAACACCCATAATCTTTAACCACAGCCCATCACCCGGACACCCCAGGGCCCTCGTTTCGCCTTCTGCTTGGGCCCTCCCCCCCACCATTTTCCCTCCCCCGAAAAAGGGGTTTAGAGGATGCCAAACACTTCTTTTTCTTCCGGGCTGTGACCCCGCCTTCGGTGGGTTTTCGACGAGGGGGCCCTTTTTTTTTTTCCCCCACTGGGGTTCTCCTCCCTTTAAACCGGGGCATTTGGGCAACCGCACTCCTTTTTTCGGGCACGGGAGCACTGATGCGGGGGCCGTTTTGGGTTTGTATCGTAAACCTTTCCCGCACCCCGAAAAGGAATCACGGGCCCTTTTGGGGGTGCTTTATATTTTTTTTCTTGGCGTTCTCTACACTTGGAGGGGGTTTAGGCTTTTAAAAAGGGTCTGCACATGGGGCTGAGGGGCGGGGGAAGATTGGGAAAAAAACCCCTCCCCCCTTTTTCCCCCCCCCCAAAACACGGGCCCACCCGGGAAATTGGGGGGAATTCTCCCCACGATTAAAGAGCCGTGGAACAAAAAACCCTTTAACTTTCTTTTTCTCCTCTTTTCATTATGGTCTTTGAGATAAAAATTTACACACTGGTCTTTTCAGCCCCTTTACCCCCCCCCTTTCCCAGCCTATTGCCCCAAAACTTGCCCCAATATGAAATTTCATAAAAAAAACGGGAAAAAACAACAAATGTGGGGGGCGCGCGCCGCGCATTACCCCCACACACACCCCCCAACCCCCCCCTCCCAACACACACAAACAAAAAAAACCCCCAAAATTATTATTAACTTCCCAAAAGCCCCTGTCCCGTCCCCCTCATGAAAGGGGTTGTCCCTTTCCCTAAAGTTGCTGTAACAAAGGGGAAAGACAATCCACGTGTTACCCATGTTTTGCATTCAATGAATCGGGAAAAAGTGTTATTTTTTTGTTTGAAAGATCACCTAAAGGGAAAAAAGGAAGGGAAAAAGGTAGAGAAAAAAAATTTAAAAAGTAAAAATTTTTACAAGAAATAAAAAAAGGTATTGGACCCCCCACCCCCCCCCCCCCCCCCTCCCAACCCCCACGCCCCCCTTTTTTTCAGAACCATCATCATCACACGTTTCCAAACCCCGCAGGGGGTTTCCAGAGGGGTTTCCCGGGCCCCCTTTGGGCCAGCTCGTTTCTTTGGGCTTTTTTAAAACCCGGGGTAATGACAGCTTTTTTGTCATCTTCAATGGCGGTAATGACATCAACCACTGGCACGCCCTTTTGATTTGCTCTCGGAAAAAAAAAAAAAAAAAAAAACCAAAAAAAAAAAAAAAAAAACAAAAAAAACAAAAAAAAAAAAAAACAAAAAACATTTGTAATAAAATTAAAAAATAAATAAAACCCCGTTAAAATTTTCTGAATGCTCAAAGTGGGGGAACACTCCCCCCCACGTTTTCGATGGGGCACGCACACAAAACCCGGGGTATGTGCTTTACACACACCACACACACCACCCCACACAAAACACCACACACACACCCCTGATTCGCATTTTTGGGCTCGGGGCCACCCCAAAAACCCCTTTTCACAAAAGGGGGGGGGGAAAAATTAAAAAGAAAGGGGGGGGGCCCCCCAGGGGGAAAGACAGACAGAGGGTTCTTTCCCCCCAAGGGGTTGCCCAATAAAAAATTTAAAAAAACTGAAACCCCCCAAAAATTTAAAAAAAAAAAAAAAAAAAAAAAAAAATTTTCACAAAAAACACTTGCTCCCCAAGTTATTTTTCACCGATAATCCCCCAAAGTTGGGAAAAATTCTTTAAAACAAAAAAAAAAACAAAAAAAAAAATTTCCACCCCAGCCCCTCTCTTGTTTTAAAGAAACCCAGTTTCATTTTTTCGGGGCCCTGTTTTTCGGTTTTTGCCTGGGCCAAGGGGGGGGGGGCCCCTTGCACGGTCCCTAGCCCTTGGTTTGGGAGGAGAGGAAATTTGGTCAACGTCCTTTTCCCCCTCTCTTTCCCCTCTCTCTCTCCCCTCCCCCACCTTTTCGCCCCATAAATTTGGAAAAGCTGTTTTTTCCCAAAACAGGGTTTTTCCTTTTTTTCCCCCTTACGTTTCCGAAAAGAAATTTTTCTTGCTTTACTTTGCCCGGGTCTTCTTTTCTGTCTGTTCCCACCCCGTAAACACCCTTTGTCAACGTCCCCACATTCTTCTTCGGGGCAGTTGGAAAATTTTTTTTTTTCTCTCGGGTGTGTCTTATTTGTTCTCATATTCTCATAAAGCCAAAAAACTAAAAAATTAAAAAAAATAAAATAATTTAGAAAAATAATAATAATAATTAAAATTAACAACAAAACAAAAAAGAGAAAAAAGGGAGAAAAAAGAAAGATGGGGGGAGGGTTGGGGGGGGGAAAGGGAAGTTGGAAAAAAACCAACTAAAATTGGGTTTTAAAAGAAAAAACCCCAAACACCACACACACCCCCACCCCACACACACACCCCAAAAAACCACACAAAAACCCCAAAAATGCTTTTTCAACCCCAAAACCGGAATTTTCAAAATGCCCCGACACAACCCCCAACCACACCCCCCAAAGCTGAAAAGAAGACGACCCTTTTCTCCTTGTTTTAAATAATCTAGCACAGACCGGAATGCCGGGGTTTCCCTTTTCAGTCGGGCCAGACGGGGTTTTTTTAAAACTGACTGAGGGCCCCACAAAAACACCCCCGTTTCCCCATGGGTTTTTGGGCTCCCAGCCCACACCCCCTCCCAAGCCGGGGGTTCCCCTGGGGTTTTAAAAAATTTAATAAAAACCCCCCCTTTTTTTTTTTTTTTCAGAACGGGTTTAAAAATTGGGGTTTCCGGCCCCCCTGGGGTTTTTTTTTTTAAACAAAAACTCCTTTAAAGGGGGGGGGGAAAAAGAAAACCAAACCCCAAAAGCCCCGAAAAAGCTTTTTGTTTGGGGTTTTGTTTGTTTTTTTCTTTTCCCCCCCCTTTTCTTTTTTTTTTGTTTTTTTTTTTTTTTTTTTTTTTTTTTTTTTGTTTTTTTTTTTTTTTTAAAAAAAGTTTCAAAAAAAAAAAAAAAAAATTTTTTTTTTTGATTTTAAAAAAAAGGGGCTGGCCCTTTTGGGGGGCGCAAAAACCCAGCCCAGGATAAGGGTGGGGGGGGGGAGGGGGGGGTTAAGGGGGGGGGGAAAAATTAAGGTTGGGGGGGTAAACCGTTGGGGGGGTGGCGGGGGGGCCTTTTCCAAACCCCCTTGAATTTGCTTTTTCCCAAGGGAAACCCTGGGTTTTAGGGCCCCCCGGGGAAGGGCGGAAACCCTTGTTACCCAAAAAACCCCAAACCAACCCAAAACCCACAAACCAAAGGCCGAACCCTGGGCCAAGGTCCCGAAAAAACCCAAGACCCCCCCCCAACCCCCCCCTTTGGGAAGGGTTTTTTTTGTTTTGTTTCTTTTTAAAAAAAAAATTTTTTTTCAATCCCCCAAAACCCAAAAAAGGTTTTTAAGCTGCCCCCCGTGTTTGGGAGCTTTAATCAACCGAACCCCAAGCACACCCCCCACAAAACCCCATCGGGAAAAACGGGGAAAGTCTCCCCCCCAACCCCCCCCTTTCCCCTTTTCCAAATCCCCTTTTTCCAAAATTTTCCCCAGGGGTTTTCATTCCACAGCTTTGATGGGGCCCTTTGTTTTCCAAAAGACCAGAAAAATCTTTCATTCCTGTTTTGTCCCGTGCTGAAATTTTTTGCATTGTTTGTTTACTGCCCCTTTTTATTGTGGATGGTTTTTACCGCAGAAAAATTTAAAATTCCCTTTACATTCCCACTGTATGTCCTGTATGTACTGTATGAACGTTGCAGTTATTGATCACGAAAAATTTGTTGCCCTTTTGCATTGTTTGTTTTACATTGCAATGCACTGTTCTGCATGTATTTGTTTGCAATGCAGTTTAATACTTTGTACGTATGGGGGGACAATAACCCACAACGTCATTTTCCCGTGCATTGAAAAAAAAGGAACGGAAAAGGGTAAAAGGAAAAAAGGGAAAGGAAATTGAAGGAAAGGAAAGTGATGGCAAAAATGAAAAAGGAGGAAAAATAAGCAATACGAAAAATAAGAACGCTAACAATTTACTAAATAGGGGTAGAAAATTTAGGGAAACTCTGTGTGCTTTGTGTGTTTTTTATTTTTTTTTTGTGTTTTTTGGGGGAATTCCCCCTTTGTGTGTGTGTTTTGGGTGTTGTGTGTGTGTTGTGTTTTTGTTTTTTGCGGGGTTTTGTGGGGGGGTTGGTTTTTTTTCAAATTTTTTATAAATGCTTTTGCGAGTTTGGCCCCCGTGTTTGTGAGGGAAATGCTTCGAGTTGGGAATGTGTCGCTTTCCTTTCCAAGCCCGCTGGGCCCCAGAGCTGGGGGAAACCCCAAGCACGTTATTCTTTCGCTTTAAAAAAAAAAAAAGAGAAAACAAAAATAAAAGAAAAAAAAAAAAGAAAAAAAAAAAAAAAAAAAAAAAAAAAAACAAAAAAATTGGAACGATTCCCCCCGGCCCCTCTGGTTTTTCCCCGGTTCCAACTGACAAACGAATCCTTCACGCCCCTCCAAAACCCACCCTTTTCAAAAAACCAGCCCTTTAAAACCCTTTTCCTCTCTGGAGACGGGGGAGGGTTTTTCGTCACAATTACCAACCCAGCCGTCCCCAGCATTTTTTTTTTGTCAGGCCCAAATTCCCTCGCCTTTTTTACCCCACTTGGGTCGCCTTTAGCTTGAAAAGTCCAAATTTAGCGGGGCCCCTGAACTGGTTTTTTTTAACAAAGGTCTGGAAATTACCCCTGCGCCTGCAACCGGGGGCCCAAAACGCGCGGCACCAAACGAGTGGGGTTGCGTGCCCCTGCCCCGCTGTTTCCCCATGGGACTGCTGTTACACCCCCCGTCGTGCTTTTCTAAACAAAACCACAGGGTTTGAAGGTTTTTTTGGTTTTTGGGTTTTCGCTGCCGGGACCCGGGGAACATTGTTTTGGCAAAATGGGGTTACCCGTTATGGTTTTTTTTCCGGGAATTTGCAGGGAGCCCCCTTGAGCCTACGGGAAACCCATTGAAACGGGAACGGCGATGTCCCCACCCATGTTTAGGTTCATAAATTTAAATTTAATCGAGTGAGTTGATTTGTTGTTTCGAGGGGGAGAAAATAAATTTCTGGCCCCGGTCCAAAAGAGCGCGGGGGCCCGGGCGGCAAAAAACCTCGCTCAAGCCCCTCTCTTTATAAACAGTTTTCCCCAAAATTCTCCCCTCTTCTCTTCCCCCCTCCCCCCCCAAAAATTTTTCAAACTGACTAATGAAAATGAAATAATGCAGGAAAAACCCCCTTTTGGGATGAATGGTTGGGGGAAAGGGGGGGGGGGAAAAGGGAAAAAAGAGGGAAGGAAACGGCCTGGGGAAAGGGAAAGCAAAAACGGGATGAAAAAAAAAACACCCAAAAAGGGGACGGGGAAGAAATTTAAACCCCCGGGCCCAAAAACCAACCTTTTAAAAATTGGGGAAAAAAACACGCTGAATTTTACTTCATCAAAAAACTAACAAACGAGGGGGGACAAAAGAAGAAGGGAAAACATCTTCTTTTTTAAGCTTTCTTTGGAAATTAACATCATCCCCCATTTGGGATTGGGGGGGATAGGGTTGCCATCGCCAAAGAAAACCGTTTTTTTTAACAAGAAATGACTAGCTCCTCCCCCATTTTAAACCCTCTCTCTCTCTTTATTTCTTTTTTCTCTCCCTCCTCTTTTTTTCCCTTCTACTCACCCCATCCCCTTTATTTGCTTTTCTGGAAGGGGCAATGGAATAGCGGGTTTACGCCCCCTTTTAAAATGCCCCACCAAGGGGGCCCCCCCCAAATTTAAAAGATGACTTCACGGCCTCGGGTTTGCGGGGAAACTGGGAAGGGAAACCTGGTGAAAAATTTCAGAAAGTCAAAAGCCGTCCCCTCCACCTTCTCTGGAAACATCCGCTTCCCTTTTTTTCCCCTTTTGTTTCCGGGGCCCTTTTTTTGTTTTTGGGACGAAAAAAAACCACAGGGGGCCCCTTTTGAGAGATTGAAAACCACGGAGGGGGCCGGGGGCCCGGGGGGGAGGACTCTAAAGCCTTCGTTTTTTTTTTGCAAACTAAAAACAGTGGGGACTTTCTCAAAAAAACAAAAAATTAAAAACAGTTCCCTTTTTAAATTAGATTTTTTTTAAATTTTAAAAACCCACCCAGAGCAGAGAGGGAGGGAAAGGAGCAGCGGCAACAAAAAAAAACAGCAACTGAAAGAACAGAAATCTGAAATGCAAACAGTGTGAATAAATCGTAAAAACCCCCCCCCCCCCTCTTCTCTCCCCTCCCTTTGGTGGGTGTGTTGTGTGTGTGTTGTGGGCCCAACATGGCTTTCAGTCTAAATAAAAAACCAAAAGGAATCCCCCCCACAGGGCCCCTAAAAACAATTTTTCCCCCATCTGAAAACGGGTTTAAAAAACAACTTTCAAATTAAATCGAAAATGCATGTTGTCCTGTTCCGGGGTTTTTGGTACACCCCGGCAGTTACAGCTCTTATGAATTTTCTTTTTGGGGTGCCCTGGGAGTTCTCTGTAAACCTCCATTGCCCAGTTTTCCCCTCTTAAAAACTTTTGAAATCGTGTTCCCTCCCGCTCCGGAAATCAGGAGGGACACGTTTGTGTTCCTTGCCACCCCTGACGGCGGGCAAGGCCATTTGCCAAAACCCCCGACCCCTTCCCGGGGCCTCATAAAGGGTCGGGGTTTCGTGCGGCCCGTGACCAGCGTTAATGGCCCCGGGCATGGGAAAACGTTGGGTGAAAAAAAAGGACCGCCCGAAAATAAGGGGGGGTTACAAAGGGTTTCGCTTTGGCTTTGGAAGTTACGCATTCCCCACCTTTCCAATAAAAAATCGGGAATTTTTTTTTAGCGAAACCCGCCAGGTCCCCGCCTGCAGGACCCCAGACCGTGGGTGTTGTTTTGAAACCTCGGATGACCAAAACCAAAAAAAACGTCACTCACCCCCTCAGAGTGGGGGTTGTCGTTCGGTTGTGTTGCGGGAATTGGGAAAAAAAGCCCCCATCTCCATGCTTTCTGGATTTAATTTTAAACCCGTGAGTAAACGGCGTTTATTGTCTAAAGTGCCCCCCCGGGGTTTTCTTTAAAGCAAACACAAACAAAACAAAGGCTCGGAAAAAAAAAAAAACAGATATAGGGAAAAACTGGGGAAGCAAAGTAACTTAAAAAATTTGCACATTGTAAAAAAAAGTGAGGAAAACCCGGGTACAGGAAAAAGAGTTTTCAAAGCACACAAGGCCAAAATTTCCCATATTCCTTTCCTTTTGTGGGGGAATCCAAACAAAATACAAAAAAAGCTTTAAACATTTCTTCTCGTGGGGCCCGTGAGGTAACACATGAGGAGGTGGGCCCAAAACAATGAAACCCCCAAATAAGGAGGAAAGGGGGAGATGAGGCGGGGGTTGGAGGTTCGGAAAAAAGAAAAGCCCCTTCGAACCGTTTTTCCCCCCGTCTTTTGTCTTCCTCCTTTCCCCTTATTTTGGCTTCCCCATGGAAACGCACCGACGCCCCGTTGGGATAATTGGCAAGGGGGGGGGGGGGGGGGGGGGGTTTTTTTTTTTGGGGGGGGGGGGGGGGGGGCGGGGGGGGGGGGGGGGGGTTTTTTTTTTAAACACAGGGCCCGACAGCGCCCTGGAAGCAAACTTTTACCCCCCGGAATATCTTACATCCGGCCTGCAGCTTCCAGAAATACCATTCCCAGGGGTTCGTGAATTTCCCCTCGTGTTTTTAAAAAACCCCGGGCTTTTCCACTCAAGTTTGGGACCAGGGTTTTAAAAAAAAAAAAAGAAGAAAAGAGAAAAGAAAAAGGGGAGGGGTTCCAGCTACGAAGTCAAATCTTTATCAAAGCCAGCGAGATGGGATTTTTTCTAATGCCAAGGTCGGGTTCCGATTCTGGGCAATGTCGATAAATTTTTGGTTTCCCGGGGCACCTGGAAAGCGGGACCTTTTTCATGTGTCCCGAATACCCTTTTGTTAAGAGGTGTTCCCGTAAAAAGGATTCCCCTTTTTCAAAATGAAAATTTGGGGAGGGGAATTCCGCACTTTAATTTGTTCCCTTTCCAGCGCCTCCGTGGGTGTTTTGTCTGGGGTTTAAAACTTGTTCTCATCCCCTTTTAAAGGGGGTGATTCCTTTTTAAAACTGAAAATTTTCATAGTCGCCCTTCTCTCCCCTCTTCTGTAACACTTTCATGCACACACACGCCGGCCCCCCCCCACACATAGTGAAACAACACACCCACACAAAAAAAAACACACCCAAACAAAACCCCACATACACCACCCCCCCACCACAAAAACAAAACCTAACATGATGGACACAGACGAGACGGAAACAGACGGAGACAGGACACCCCCAAAATTTTAACGATTTTACACAAAACTTTTAAAATTTCCCCATCACCCCAAATTTCCGGAAAAAAAAAAGACAAATTGGAACCCTCCACCCTGGCCCCTTTAGGGTCCCCCCTGAGGGGAGCCCCCAAGACCTGCATACTATAACGTTTTTTTCCGGGGGTGTTTTTTTTACCCTGGCCTTTTTTTCGAAAAAAAAAATCTTTCGGGAAAATTTTTTTTTGGCCGAAAGGAAACCTATCCGGGTTTAACGGAAAGAAGGGAAAAAGGGGGTTTAAAGAAAAAACCCCCCAAGGGGAGGGGCCAAGGAACCCCTATTTGAGTTTTGAAAATTAACTTGGGGCACCTCACTGGCCTTTCCGGTGCCCCCCCCCAGCCCGGGGTTGGGGGGTTTTTAAATTTGCCCCTGGAATTTTTTGGGGGGGGAACCCACAGAATTTTTTTTCCGTTTGCGCAACTTTTTTTTCACCTTTTTTTTAAAACATCCGGGCAAGGTTTCAGTATTTAAGACCCTTTTTTTTATAATGTTATCAAATCCTTTTTGGCTAGGCACAGACGGAAGGCCCGGGTGGGGTTAGGCAGGTTTGCCCGGCCCCGGGGAATCAGAATTGGAAAACCCGGGGGCTTAAATAAATTTTCTTTCCCCGGGGAAAAAAGGGGGTTTTCTTTTTTGAGATTTTTTTAAAATGGAAATGGCTAATTGGCAAGGGAAGGGGTTTTTAAAACCGGGTGTTAAAAAAAAATTTCCCCGCCCCATCCCGGAAAAACCCCGGGCCCGGGGGGTTAAAATTAAAGGGGGGGTTTTGCCCCAAAAAAAAGAAAAGAAAAAACTTTTTTATTTCCTTAACATTGGGGCTTTAACCACTTTTTTGGTTTTTTTGGGGGTTTTGGGTCGGGAAACCCCCCGAGGAAAAGGGTTGTTTTGGTGTGGTGTTTGGTTGAGGTTTGGGTGGGCCGGCGCGCGGGCGGCTCCGGAACGGGGCGGGGGGGGTTTGGAAAGGAGGGACGGGGGGAAGGGAAAAAGGGAAAAAAGGAAGGAGGCGGGGGTTTGAGAGAAAACCGGAGGAAAAGGAAAAACAGTGGGCCCCCAAAGGGGAACTTGGGTTTTGAAGGGGAAAAAACCCAAAATCAGGGAAAAAAGCACCCCCATTTTTATGGAAAAAAAATAAACCCAAAAAAACCGTGGAAAAAGGCTTTGAAAAAAATTCACTTGTACCCCCATCCCAAAAACAAAGATTTTCAATGGGGTTACAAGAAAAAAGTTGTGGTTTTAACCACTCTTTCCCGGGGTTGGAAAATTTAAGGAAAAGGGCCCGGGTTCGGTTGTTGGGGCCCCTGCAACCCAAATTTGGATTTGGTTTTGCCCTTCAACATCCAAAAGGCAGGCCCCGCTTTTATTTAACCCAAAACAGGCCCCCCACCCCCTAAACCGGACTTGGATCAAACCCTCGGTAAAGCATTTCATCTTGTAATGGGCTCCGCCCAAAAAGGGAAACGATGGTGTGGCCTTGGGCCCCATGTTGGGGAAAGACCTTCCTTTTAGGCTGAATTGGGGGATTGAAAAGGGGGAAAAGGGGGCCCCCAAAAGGGAAAGGTTTAAAACCCCTCTTCCCCCCGCGAACTGAAAAAAACCCCTCACCCAAAACATTTTGTGGACTCTTTGGGGGTTAAACCCCCTCTTCTGCCAACCGAAAAGTGGGTCGCTGGAACCCCTTTTACGGGCTAAAATTGTTCAGAAAAACCCTTTTGGGTGGGGACCCAAAAGGAAAATTAAAACGCACCAAAAAATGGTTTGATAAAACTTAGAAACCAAAGCAAGGTTCTTGGGTCATGGCTCTTGGATTTTCCCCTCCTGGGGGGCAAAAACCCAATTCCCCAATTTTTAAAAATTTGGGTAAAAAAGGGGGGGCCAAAACAACCCCCCAGGCTGTTCAAACAAAGTTACGGAGATGCGGATAATTGGGGGCTTTAGGTTCCCGGAAAGTGAAAGGCACAAATAAAAAGGGGTTGGGTTTAAGATTTAAAAAGGAATTTTTTGGTCCTTTGGTTCCCCCTTTTTAGTGCAGAGGGGAATTTTTCAAGAAAAAAAGAACTTTTTCGGAAAATGGGTTTGAGACTTCAAACTTTGTCCCTTTTAAAAGCCCCCCTCCAAAAGGAAGCCCTAGGTTTTACAAGTTTCCCCCCCCTTTTAAGGGAAAAGGACGGTTTTCCGAAATTTTTGAGCCGAAAACCTTTGTAACCGGGCAAAGCCTTCCTAGAAAATTAAAAAGAGAGGTTTTTCGGTGGGAGGCCCGGTTTTTCTTTTTTATGAAAGGAAACGCTTCATCGGCGTTAATTTATATTTTTTTAAAAAATGAGCCGGGGCCCCCAGGAATTCCCAAAAAGCTCTTCCAAAAATTTATTTTAAAAGGGAAAATCCGGGAAACCCGTGGGTAAATCGGGGGCCTTGTCCCAAAGGGGGGAAGAAATTTTCCCCCGGGTCCCTTTCCAAACCCGCCTCCGACCTTACCAAGGTTTTTTGCCAAGAATGTGGGGTTCCGGAAAAAGGGGGGGAAAAAAAAAGGGGGGGAACCCCAGCAATTGGGGTTTTCTGCAAGGGAGTGGAGAAAAATGTCAGGAACAAAATTGCTGACTGTTCTTCCCCTTTTGGGCCAAAATAAGGGCCTTTGTTTGGGCCCCCCTTATTTTGAAAGTGGGAAATTTTATGGAAAAAATGGATTCAAAAATTTAAATTTTGGGTTTTTTTCCCCCCAAATTCCCTTAAAGGGATGAAAGGGTTTGGGAAGGATTTAAAAAAGGGGAAAACCCCCTTTTTTTTGTAAAAAAATGGTGTTATGCGGCCCGATCCTTGGGCCTTTTCCTTCCCAACCGCTGTTTAGGGTCATGTTTTTTGAAAGGTTTTTGTTTTAAGGGTTCCGATTTTTAACGGCCCAAAAAACCTTAAAGGGCCAAAGGGGGCCCAAAGGTTTTTAAAATAAAGGTTAACAAAAAAATATACAAACTAATTATTTTTTTTTATTAATTGCCTAAATGGGGGCCTTGGGAACGACAAACTCAGGTTTTACGTTTCCCGGCCAGGGGAAAACTTTCCGGCCTTTCCCATTTTTAGGGGCCCACGGGGAACCCAAACTAAGTTTTTTTCCTCTCTCCCCCCCCCTTTCCTTACCCAACAAAAAAAAACCCAACCAAACCACCCCCACAAACCCCAACACACCCAAATGGGCCCCCCGACGATGAATTAATTAGGGGTTGCAAACCGACAGGGGGCCCAAATTTTTTTAAATAATGCAAAAAAAAACTGGGAAAGAAATTTAACTTAAAAAACAAAATTTAAAAAAAGAAGAAAATAAAAAATTGCCCCCCCTTAAAAAAAAAGGTCCAAAAAAAATTACAAATTCCCAAAAAAGAACCAAAAAGGCCCCGCCCCTTCCACACAAAATGCCCGGGGACCGCCTTTTAAAATCAAACATTAAGGGAAAGAAATTTTTCTTTCCAATAAAAATTTTTAGCCATTTCACCATCCCTTCCCCACTTTTGGGGGGAAGGGGGGCCCCTGGAACCTTTTTTCCTGCCCAAACTTTCTTTTGGGGCGGTGCAAAAGGGGAAAAGATAACGGGGGGGGAAAAGGTTCAGAAACTTATTCCTTTGAAAATAAAAAGGGTTTTTATTTTCCCGGAATCATAAATTTGGCCTAACAAATCCGGGCCTTCACTAACGGTTGGGGACGACCAAACAGGGTTTCACTTTCGGAGGAGGGGAAAGCCGGGGAAAAAACCAAGGGGGGGGCCCCCCCAAACCAACTTTTAACCAATGAATGTGCGGCCCCCCGCCAAAAATTTTGGGTTTGGGTTTTTTTTCCCTCTCGGCCCTAAATTTTTCTGAAATTTTCCCCCCAAAAAACCTTCCCCAAACCCCATTTTTGGGTGGAAGGGGGAAATTTAAAATTTTGGGAAAACCAAACCAATACCGTTTTTCTTCCGTATTTGAAAAGGGGTTTGGTTTTTTTCCTTCTGGCCCTTTTCCCAGGTTGTGACCCGAACCCTCTGGGAAAACTGACAAACCCCCCCCAGCCCCCCCAATGCCCCCAGTGTTACTTTGGTGACTGGAGCTGGGCTTCGGCTCGAAAAGGCACAACCCCCTCACAAAAACAACCCCCTTCTTCTTTCGTTTCCCCCAAACCCCTCATCTCTCCTTGGGGGAAGGAGGCGACGGAAAAACGAGAAACAGACCAGGGCAAAGAGTGGAGGCACAAAAAACAACACAAACCCCACGTTTTTTTTCACATTTAAAAATCCTGCAGCTGCAGAAAGGGAAACTGAAAAACTCTCATGGCTATACGGGGGAAAAATGAAAGAAGGAAAAAACCCTTTCAATTTAACGAGGGGGGTGAAAGGGGACGCGGAAAAAACAAAAAAAAAAGCCCCTTCCAAAACGCTTCCACCCCTTGTGCGATTGCAGGGCGAGTCAAAAAGCCTTTAAGGGGGAGAGGTCAGGCCCCTTTTTGGGTTTTTGTCATGCAAGACATGGGGATGGCTTTTTCAAAGGGGTCAAGGGGGCCCCCTCGGAAAGGCCCCAAAAAAAAGAACCCCGGGAAAGTTTACATGCAGCCCGCACCTGCCCGGTACCATTTATCACCGGGGGTTTAAACCCCCAAGCCCCTCTGGGAAACCTCTGTGTTTTTCCGCCAAAAAAACTGTTTCCCCTCCAGTTTCCGGGCGCGAGTTTCATGAAAAGAAAAAAGAAGGAAAAAAGAGAAAAATCTCCAGCTTTCTGAGGCAAAACATTTATCGTGCCACCGAGCTGGGAGTTTGTGACCAAGGGCAGTTTGGGACCTTTCCGACGTGGGTTGTTTGTTTTTTCCCCGGGAAAAACCCCAAAAACCAAAACAGGAGGTTTACAAAACCCGGGGAAAAAGCATGTTTTTTAAAAATGGAAAATTTGGGGCGTTCCCTCTTTGGGGGAGGGAAAGGGAAATTCCCGTGACTTTCTAAAGTTGATTTTTCTGTTTCCCATTCCCCTTTAGAAAGGGGGGGTCAAGTGACAGGGTCCTCTTCCTCTCTTCTCCTCTTTTCCTCCCAAACCCCCAAAAATTTTACTTTTGGGCGTCAGGGCCCAAAGGTTTGTTTAAAAACCTTCCTTGCAAAAACACGCATGCACGCACAAGGGGAAAATATGGAACTAAACTGAGGGGGGAAGGGGGGAGGCAGGGAAGAACCAGAGGGAAAAAAGAAAAGAATTTTAAAGAAAAAATCCAAGTCACATATCCACGAAAACAAACACCCCAAAATTTTCCTTTACGGTCTTTTTCCCCTTAAACGAAAAGTTCAATTTCCTCCCCCCGACCCCCTGTGACATGAGCCCCAAAAGCAACCCCATTCGCTCAGTGGCCGGGGGCCCTTGTTTCAACGGTTTATGAGGGTCTGTTTCCGTTTCCCCCAAACCCCTCACTCTGATCTGGAGCAAAAAAGGCGAAAAAGTAAAACATGACAGACCAGGCACAAGAAGAAATTTCACAGAAAAAAACTCACTATCTTTTAAACCGTAAATAATCCAAGCGCTGCAGGGGGAAAACTGCAAACCCCCTGGTGGAAAACCCGGGAAATAACATGGAAAGAGGAAGAAAAAAAACCAAATGAACGGTAAGGAGGGGGAAAAAGTTTAAAAAAGGGGGGGAGATAAATCTTTGAAAAAAAAGGGCCCCTTACCATTGTTTTTCCCCCCCAAAAGTGTCCCGTACTTCTGGTTTGCTTCCCCACGAAAAGTGCTGGTTTCAAATTGTTGGGCAATGCCAAACAATTAGGTGGCGAACTGCGGGATCAAACAGGGAAAATTGGAAAATGTTTCCCCCGGGGGGAAATACACGTGGTTGAGGGGTGTCCGCAAATAAAGGAAAAAACGTGGGGAAACCCCTCGAGTTTTTTTTTTTTTTAAAAATATTTCTTTCTGAAAAGGGCACTTTTATTTTTTAAAAGGGGGCGCCACAGTTGCTAATTCAAGCCATTTAACAAAGGGGGACCCTTACATTGTAATTCAAAAAATTTTTTAAGGAGACCCCACAGATGCTAATTCAAATCATTTAAGGAGGGAAAAAATTTTTTTAATTATATCATTTATTTTAAAGGGGACCCTACGTTGGGTAATTCAAATTATTTTAAAGGGGGGAACCCTTTCAGTTGTTGTTTTAAACCATTTTCCCCAAACAAAACCAGTTGTCCAACTCGGTTCCTTCCCTCAATGTGCTTGTTCCAGTGTATATAAAAACAAGAGATGCAAAGCCTTCAAGACTCACTTGTGATATGCACTTAACCCAACAAAGGAATTAAAAAGAAGAAAAAAAGAAGGGAAAAAAAAAATGGATTATCTGGCGCGCGCGCACACGCACGTACAACACACACACACACACACAATTCCCATTGGATGTGTTTGAAGAAAAAAAAAGAGTGAAATACCGGGAACGTGGGCTGTTTCTGATGGAATTCTTCCGTTTCTAGCATGTAATTTTCAATTCTACGAATACTCAATCTTGACAAAAATCAGAAAATATTACTTGATCAACAAGTTAAAAGCCCCACGGTAATACAAATAAAGAGTCGCTTATCACCCACAAGACAGTCATGGTGAGATGTTTAAAGAAAACATCGAGGTTTACTGACCTGATAAGAAAGATGCTGCGTCAAACTAACTGCCGAAACTTCACCTTGCCTCAAAGCCCAAAAACTAGAAAAGCCCACATTACCAGAAAATAATTCTCCGTTGATGAGAGTAAAAAACGCGGAGTTGTTAACCCTAATTCTACTTTTTCACTATTAGGAAGGAGAATTTCCGCATTTTATTTTTTCTGTTTCTCCACTTCCATGGTTTTTACCCCCGCTGTTTTGTCCAGTTTGTAGTCTTATTAATCATCTCTTGAACAGTGGTGATCCTTTGAAAAAGAAACTAACCTGCATCTCTCTCTCTCCTCTCTCTCTCTCTCTCTCTCTCCTCTCTCTCTCTCAAAGTCTCACAACGTTACGTATGCATTCACACACACACACACACACACACACACACACACACACACACACACCTGGTGACTGATAGACATAAACAAGACAGAGGCAAACAGGAAATAAATAACCATGACTGGAAAACTGAATTCAGCCCAGATTTACAGTCAATACCCAGTATCGTCCTTTCACTGACTTCTTCACTTTCCTTATCTATCCCACTCCGTCAAATTGTTCTTTCTTCACCGGATACCCCGTTTCCAGAGCTCCAGAAAGAACCATGGGAGGACTTACCTAAAACCACCACTACCTTCTTCCATAATGCCAACAGTCATTTCAAGTTCCACTGGCGCTGCTGCAGAGGAAGCTGAAACTCGCTTCTCAAGAGTCAGAGAGAGGCAATAACCATGCAAGGAGGCAGTAAACAAACGAGAAGGAAAGGAGGAGGTGGTGAGAGGGGGCGGGAGATTTAGAACACAAACCCAGTTAAACCCCATCACACGTGCCGATGCAGTTGGGTAACACAAGACATTTGGGGCTGGCTGACAACAACACGGATCAAGCAGCGCCTTGTAAACAATCACGAACCCAAGAATAGTGTACATGCAGCTACCGCTGCCCCAGGCACAATTAGCGAGGTCTGCAGGAACCACTCGTGTTTTGCAGCCTAATTTTGGTGCCGCTGGATAGAGTAGCAAAGTTAAAAACAGAAGAAGACTGCTGCTAATTCAAATCATTTATCAGTGCCACCAGAGCTTTCTTGCCAAACTGGGTTCCTGCCTCAGTCAGTGTACTTTGTTTCACTGTAACAGAAACTACGTCACCCTGCTGTCAGCGTTTCAGGGGGTTTTAAAAAAAC